>NC_069500.1:930698006-931298006 GCF_027579735.1 Bombina bombina | reverse complement strand
CCTAGAGAATTATTGTGATGAATTTAAAATTCAACAAGATCTACAGAGGTTCTTTAGGAAACTGAGGCTAAAGATTTATTTCTCTATGCAAAGGGATAACATAAATGACACCAACACAATTAACAAAATGAAGTTTAATGACACTAGGCACTTTGGTCTATCTAAAAAAAGCACTTTCTCACCAGCATCTACACATAGTGCAGCCACATATGTTAGTCTTGTGCAGAGAGAAGTAGACAACTTATTTAAAAGGGAGAAAAAAAGAAAATTGGTGCAAAGAAATAGGAAACACAACAAAGAGGATATGTCAGCCATTAGATCTCTGAGAGAGAATAAAAACATAATCATTAAAGAGGCCGACAAGGGCGGGGCCATTGTGATTTTAAATAAATCTGACTATATAGATGAGATCAACAGGCAACTAAAAGATACCCAAGTTTATGAAATACTGACTAGAGATCCCACCATACAGATTAACAAAGGGATAAATAACATCTTAACTCTGGCTACACAAAGAGATATTATAACTGACAAGTTTAAGGAGGCCTTATATGTAACAGATCCAATTAGGCCAGTAATATATGTATTACCAAAGGTACATAAATCCTTAAAGAATCCCCCAGGTCGCCCTATTGTGGCAGGGATGGGTTCAGTATTTTCTAATATTTCCACCTTCTTGGATAAAGTATTGCAGCCCTTAGTCAAGAACACTACATCTTACATCAGGGACACTAATGATTTTTTGGCTAAATTACAGGACTTAGGACATGTAGGTGATAAATGCATTTTGTTTTCATTAGATGTCTCAAGCCTTTACACATCCATCAAACATACAACAGGGATCTCATCAGTGGAACATATGCTTAGATCTAGTAAGAGTTATACTGAGGCAGAGATTTGGTTTCTAATAGAACTTTTGTCTATCATTCTTTATCAGAATTATTTTCTATTTATGGATACATATTATTTGCAGAAACAGGGTACAGCAATGGGCTCCAACGTTGCCCCCTCATACGCCAACATTTTCATGAATAGCTTTGAGGAATACTTCGTGTATCCTCATGGCTTGTTCCAGCTCTATGGTGCCTCCTGGTGGAGGTACATTGATGATGTGTTTGGCGTGTGGGGTGGCGACGTTGGTAGCCTATTGTCCTTTGTTGAAGATCTTAATAATTCTGTCAATGGATTAAAATTCACTTTAAATATGAGTGAAATTGGAATTGAGTTCCTAGACACCTATGTATACTTTAAGGATGGTTTCTTAAAAACAGATATCCATACAAAAGATACAGATAAAAACAATATATTGAAATATGGAAGTTATCATCCTGATAGTATCTTTAGGGCTATTCCAAAGAGCCAATTTTTAAGAGTCAAACGCATAGGCCTAGATTTAGAGTTCGGCGGTAAAAGGGCTGTTAACGCTCCGCGGGTTTTTTTCTGGCCGCACCATAAATTTAACTCTGGTATCGAGAGTTCAAACAAATGCTGCGTTAGGCTCCAAAAAAGGAGCGTAGAGCATTTTTACCGCAAATGCAACTCTCGATACCAGAGTTGCTTACGGACGCGGCCGGCATCAAAAACGTGCTCGTGCACGATTCTCCCATAGGAAACAATGGGGCTGTTTGAGCTGAAAAAAAACCTAACACCTGCAAAAAAGCAGCGTTCAGCTCCTAACGCAGCCCCATTGTTTCCTATGGGGAAACACTTCCTAAGTCTGCACCTAACACTCTAACATGTACCCCGAGTCTAAACACCCCTAGCCTTACACTTATTAACCCCTAATCTGCCGCCCCCGCTATCGCTGACCCCTGCATTACACTTTTAACCCCTAATCTGCCGCTCCGTAAACCGCCGCCACCTACGTTATCCCTATGTACCCCTAATCTGCTGCCCTAACATCGCCGACCCCTATGTTATATTTATTAACCCCTAATCTGCCCCCCACAACGTCGCCGACACCTACCTACACTTATTAACCCCTAATCTGCCGAGCGGACCTGAGCGCTACTATAATAAAGTTATTAACCCCTAATCCGCCTCACTAACCCTATCATAAATAGTATTAACCCCTAATCTGCCCTCCCTAACATCGCCGACACCTACCTTCAATTATTAACCCCTAATCTGCCGACCGGAGCTCACCGCTATTCTAATAAATGTATTAACCCCTAAAGCTAAGTCTAACCCTAACACTAACACCCCCCTAAGTTAAATATAATTTTTATCTAACGAAATAAATTAACTCTTATTAAATAAATAATTCCTATTTAAAGCTAAATACTTACCTGTAAAATACATCCTAATATAGCTACAATATAAATTATAATTATATTATACCTATTTTAGGATTAATATTTATTTTACAGGCAACTTTGTAATTATTTTAACCAGGTACAATAGCTATTAAATAGTTAAGAACTATTTAATAGTTACCTAGTTAAAATAATTACAAATTTACCTGTAAAATAAATCCTAACCTAAGATATAATTAAACCTAACACTACCCTATCAATAAAATAATTAAATAAACTACCTACAATTACCTACAATTAACCTAACACTACACTATCAATAAATTAATTAAACACAATTGCTACAAATAAATAAAATTAAATAAACTATCTAAAGTACAAAAAATAAAAAAGAACTAAGTTACAGAAAATAATAAAATATTTACAAACATAAGAAAAATATTACAACAATTTTAAACTAATTACACCTACTCTAAGCCCCCTAATAAAATAACAAAGCCCCCCAAAATAAAAAATTCCCTACCCTATTCTAAAATACAAATATTACAAGCTCTTTTACCTTACCAGCCCTGAACAGGGCCCTTTGCGGGGCATGCCCCAAGAATTTCAGCTCTTTTGCCTGTAAAAAAAAACATACTATACCCCCCCCCCAACATTACAACCCACCACCCACATACCCCTAATCTAACCCAAACCCCCCTTAAATAAACCTAACACTACCCCCCTGATGATCTTCCTACCTTGTCTTCACCATGCCAGGTTCACCGATCCGTCCTGGCTCCAAGATCTTCATCCAACCCAAGCGGGGGCTAGACATCCACTGAAGAAGTCCAGAAGAGGGTCCAAAGTCTTCCTCCTATCCGGCAAGAAGAGGACATCCGGACCGGCAAACATCTTCTCCAAGCGGCATCTTCTATCTTCTTCCATCCGATGACGACCGGCTCCATCTTGAAGACCTCCAGCGCGGATCCATCCTCTTCTTCCGACGACTAGACGACGAATGACGGTTCCTTTAAGGGACGTCATCCAAGATGGCGTCCCTCGAATTCCGATTGGCTGATAGGATTCTATCAGCCAATCGGAATTAAGGTAGGAATTTTCTGATTGGCTGATGGAATCAGCCAATCAGAATATAGTTCAATCCGATTGGCTGATCCAATCAGCCAATCAGATTGAGCTCGCATTCTATTGGCTGTTCCGATCAGCCAATAGAATGCGAGCTCAATCTGATTGGCTGATTGGATCAGCCAATCGGATTGAACTATATTCTGATTGGCTGATTCCATCAGCCAATCAGAAAATTCCTACCTTAATTCCGATTGGCTGATAGAATCCTATCAGCCAATCGGAATTCGAGGGACGCCATCTTGGATGACGTCCCTTAAAGGAACCGTCATTCGTCGTCTAGTCGTCGGAAGAAGAGGATGGATCCGCGCTGGAGGTCTTCAAGATGGAGCCGGTCGTCATCGGATGGAAGAAGATAGAAGATGCCGCTTGGAGAAGATGTTTGCCGGTCCGGATGTCCTCTTCTTGCCGGATAGGAGGAAGACTTTGGACCCTCTTCTGGACTTCTTCAGTGGATGTCTAGCCCCCGCTTGGGTTGGATGAAGATCTTGGAGCCAGGACGGATCGGTGAACCTGGCATGGTGAAGACAAGGTAGGAAGATCATCAGGGGGGTAGTGTTAGGTTTATTTAAGGGGGGTTTGGGTTAGATTAGGGGTATGTGGGTGGTGGGTTGTAATGTTGGGGGGGGGGTATAGTATGTTTTTTTTTACAGGCAAAAGAGCTGAAATTCTTGGGGCATGCCCCGCAAAGGGCCCTGTTCAGGGCTGGTAAGGTAAAAGAGCTTGTAATATTTGTATTTTAGAATAGGGTAGGGAATTTTTTATTTTGGGGGGCTTTGTTATTTTATTAGGGGGCTTAGAGTAGGTGTAATTAGTTTAAAATTGTTGTAATATTTTTCTTATGTTTGTAAATATTTTATTATTTTCTGTAACTTAGTTCTTTTTTATTTTTTGTACTTTAGATAGTTTATTTAATTTTATTTATTTGTAGCAATTGTGTTTAATTAATTTATTGATAGTGTAGTGTTAGGTTAATTGTAGGTAATTGTAGGTAGTTTATTTAATTATTTTATTGATAGGGTAGTGTTAGGTTTAATTATATCTTAGGTTAGGATTTATTTTACAGGTAAATTTGTAATTATTTTAACTAGGTAACTATTAAATAGTTCTTAACTATTTAATAGCTATTGTACCTGGTTAAAATAATTACAAAGTTGCCTGTAAAATAAATATTAATCCTAAAATAGGTATAATATAATTATAATTTATATTGTAGCTATATTAGGATGTATTTTACAGGTAAGTATTTAGCTTTAAATAGGAATTATTTATTTAATAAGAGTTAATTTATTTCGTTAGATAAAAATTATATTTAACTTAGGGGGGTGTTAGTGTTAGGGTTAGACTTAGCTTTAGGGGTTAATACATTTATTAGAATAGCGGTGAGCTCCGGTCGGCAGATTAGGGGTTAATAATTGAAGGTAGGTGTCGGCGATGTTAGGGAGGGCAGATTAGGGGTTAATACTATTTATGATAGGGTTAGTGAGGCGGATTAGGGGTTAATAACTTTATTATAGTAGCGCTCAGGTCCGCTCGGCAGATTAGGGGTTAATAAGTGTAGGTAGGTGTCGGCGACGTTGTGGGGGGCAGATTAGGGGTTAATAAATATAACATAGGGGTCGGCGATGTTAGGGGTAGCAGATTAGGGGTACATAGGGATAACGTAGGTGGCGGCGATTTGCGGTCGGAAGATTAGGGGTTAATTATTTTAAGTAGCTTGCGGCGACGTTGTGGGGGGCAAGTTAGGGGTTAATAGATATAATACAGGGGTCGGCGGTGTTAGGGGCAGCAGATTAGGGGTACATAAGTATAACGTAGGTGGCGGTCGGCAGATTAGGGGTTAAAAATTTTAATCGAGTGGCGGCGATGTGGGGGGACCTCGGTTTAGGGGTACATAGGTAGTTTATGGGTGTTAGTGTACTTTAGGGTACAGTAGTTAAGAGCTTTATAAACCGGCGTTAGCCAGAAAGCTCTTAACTCCTGCTATTTTCAGGCGGCTGGAATCTTGTCGTTAGAGCTCTAACGCTCACTGCAGAAACGACTCTAAATACCAGCGTTAGAAAGATCCCATTGAAAAGATAGGCTACGCAAATGGCGTAGGGGGATCTGCGGTATGGAAAAGTCGCGGCTGAAAAGTGAGCGTTAGACCCTTTAATCACTGACTCCAAATACCAGCGGGCGCCCAAAACCAGCGTTAGGAGCCTCTAACGCTGGTTTTGACGGCTACCGCCGAACTCTAAATCTAGGCCATAGTGTCTGAGGAGAATAGATGTAAGCAAAGGTTGGAGGAGATGGCTGACAAATTTATCAATAGAGGGTACCCAATATCACTAATCAAGGAACAACTAGATGTAGTCAACAATAAAGAATTACCCAAAAGGTACAAAAGTAAAGAAACAGATCGTCTAGTGTTTGTAACACAGTTCAATGAATTCAGTCAGAAGATCAATGGTATTCTAAGAAAGCATTGGCACATCCTAAGGGACTGTAACCCTCAAGTGAATGAGTTTAAAGAAAATTTCATGACAGCATATAGAAGAAATAGAAGTATCAAAGACACCCTTGTACATTCAGATATAGGTAGTAACAGATTGAACATACAGAAGACTATAGGCCCTAGGAGGGATGGATGTTATCCCTGTTTGAACTGCAGTAATTGCAGTTCAATGATTAAAGGCGAATATTTCTCTCACCCCATAAATGGTAGAAAATACAAAATCAATAAATTTCTTACTTGCAGGTCATGTTACTGTATTTATTTGATCAAGTGTCCATGTGGTTTGATCTATTTGGGCGAGACCTGTAGAGAGGTAAGGGAGAGGATAACAGAACATAAGTCTAATATTAGATGTAAGAACAAAGAGGCTCCTGTTTCCTCTCACTTCCTCTCTATGGGTCATAACATCAGTCAGCTCAGATTCCAAATAATTGAACAGATTGATAGACCAAGAAAGGGGGGGGTAACAGAGAACATATACTAAAAACAAGAGAGATGTTTTGGATATACAAATTGGAAAGTCTAATACCTAAGGGTATGAATAAAGAATTCGATTGGAGTTTGTTTTACTAAATATTTGTCTTTCCAAAAACATCTCTATAGATAGGTAAATCTTCCCTTTCTAATGGGCTGAGTATTATGATACCTGCATTTTTTTAATTTAAAATAATTTTCTAATAACCCCTTTTAATGGGCTGAGTAAATTTAAGGGAAATGTTTAAAAATTATCTTTACATATAAAAATACTAAAGAGAAAAGAAAAAAATTATTTTCAAAATAGGCCTATAGTGTTCAAATTGACAGTAATCCACATAATCTCCAGCAGCAATTTTTTGAAAGTTATAAAATTAACTCTAAAATGAGAGAGTCCAAATTAACATTTAAATAACAAGTAAATAGTATCCGCATATCTGTATATTGTGTGTAATATTTCTTCTATTTTAATTTTGTACATATGATTTTTATCTTTTAACATTGTTTGATACTTAAACCTTTTCAATGTGACTATTCAGAATGCTTTTTTACAATAGGAATATATATGTTAGATGGCCACAAGATGGCAGTGATACAATAATGAGTAGTCACATGACAACAGGTGAACAATTGACCAGGTGTAAAGTATTTAAATGATGAATCAGTGTATGTTCAGTATACATGACTAAGGACCTATAGCAGGTCTGAAACGTTGTATGTTTGTCTAAAGACCCCATATGAAGAAATAAAGGTTTTTTAACTATTGGCGGCTGGAACAAATCCTTTTTGCTACTTGGAGTTCTTGTTACCACCAGTTTACACAGTTGCTTAGTCTTAAAAAACAAATTTTTTTATGGTCAGTCATAATTATATTTGTAATTTTATATAATAAATGACTACATTTTGAATTGTACACTGATTAGTGCAGTTAAATTTGTTTGTTGTTTATGTCACTTGATAATGGTGCTTGTTTTGTGTGGGGAGTACACAAGTTGGGTAAATGCCTGGTAAACTGTGTAAGTCACTGGGCTGCATTAATAATATAATACTCTCTATACCAGACCCAAGACTGACCAAGTAGAGAATAATAAAACTGATAGCACTGCATGTGTAGCCCAATGTATATTTGGGCTTTTAGGTAATTGACAGGACTGGTACTAAGATAGATGTACAGCACAGAGTAGAAGACACTTTAATATTTGCATACCTATTATAACTCTGTATTCACATACATAGAGGCCCATTTATCAAGCTCCGAATGGAGCTTGAGGGCCCGTGTTTCTGGCAAGTCTTCAGACTCGCCAGAAACGCAAGTTATGGAGCAGCGGTCTAAAGACCACTGCTCCATAACCTGTCCACCTGCTCTGATGAGGCGGACAGAGATCACCACAATTCAATCCGATCGAGTATGATCGGGTTGATTGACACCCCCCTGCTGGTGGCCGATTGGCCGCGAGTCTGCAGGGGGCAGTGTTGCACCAGCAGCTCACAAGAGCTGCTGGTGCAATGCTGAATATGGAGAGCGTATTGCTCTCCGCATTCAGCGATTTCTGTCGGACCTGATCCGCTGTTATGATCTTTTTGTATTTATGGAACTCAACTGCAGATGAGGTGATAGAATGTTTTGTTAGCCCATTGCAGCTAAGAGTTGCTAGGAAATAATCTCAGAGCAACTGCTACTGAGGCTATAAAATATAATGTATTGTAGGAATTCACCTTAACTAAGATTGCTAAGGATATCTTAATAATACTTACTAAATAAACTTGAACTAATCTCCCCACCTTGGGGAATATGACCAGCTAGCTCCCAGTAGAGGGAAATGTCCAGCTAACTCCCACTCCAAAGAAAGAATGACAGTAGGCTTGTCTGCACACAGTGGTTGGTTACTGTTGAAGTTAACTTGCGCTTAACACTGCGAATCTCTGTCAGAGACGGATGTAGCTGAACAGTCTTGTAGGCAGAGGTGTCACAATCTGGAATGATCTGCGGTAACTCGTATAGCACAGGACTTGCACTGAACAGAATCCTGGAGGTACTCACTGTGCAAGATTCGTTCATAGGAGAAGATGTGGTTGCGAGCAAGAACGGAGAAGCAACTCCGACTTGATCAGAGAGAGAGAGACTTATGCGGCTGTTTGTTTCAGCGTAACCACGCTCTCCCGGTTCTTCGTAGTGCAGCTGATGGCGTCAGCTGGAGATGCTGTGTCAGGAAACGCTTAACACTCAGCGTCTTACTGTAGCTTAAGGTGGAAGACGGTTTATACTGAAACAGATACAATGTTTCCCTAGAGGGATCAGGCTGCAGGAATATTGATTATTTGGCTAGGTTTGCTTAGAGTCTCAGGAGAAGCATCTTACTGAAGACTACATACACAAAATACTAAAGCGGGGAAGAGGGGGGCATGTCCAGTTTAAATAACCTGGCACGAAAGTTAGAGCCAGAGTTAAAGGAACAGTAGACTTGTACATAATCCTAAGCAACAGCAGAATATGTTACACATCCCCCTCCTCAGGACAGCATCCCCAAGGCTGTGAATCTCGGACAATCCGGATGACGTCTATGGAAAAGCGTTACCAAACGTGGGGCTTGAACCAAAGTAGCAGGCTCCCAAGAATCTTCTTCTGAGTCGTACCCCTTCCAATGGATTAGGTATTGAAGTACGTCCTTATGAATCCTGGAGTCTATAATAGAGTCCCCTTCATACTCCTGATCAGGATCCAATGGACTGTCCGTTCCAGCTGCTGTCCCAGTTTGGCGAGTGTTCTGGAAAGGTTTTAGTAGAGAGACATGAAACGTTGGATGTATGCGATAAGAAGCTGGCAATTCACTTCCGGGTGGGCGGCAACCCAAGATGGCCACAAGTTTGTGAAGCTCTGCAGACTACCTCAAAAGTTTTGTTTGAAAGTGGCCACTTTTCCAGCCATCCTATTCTCCCTTAGCAAGTAAGTTGTTCGGGAACCTTACGGGATCAGAATTGATATCATCTGGCCCCTGAGAAGTCAGAGAAAGTAAAATTTTGGAAGCATATATCGGACTGTGTCTATCTCTACTGCCCACGAGGCAATGGATCCAGAAAAGGATATCGCTATAAAGCTACTGGCAATATTTGCACCCAAATTGGATCACCTACTCAGCAGCTGTGAAGATTTAATAGAAATGGTGAGGGACAGGGGACGATCTTGCTTCCCTGTAGCTGCTCCAACTAATCTGAAACTCACCTACCCTACTCTAGAACCGCAACTTCTGGACACGGAGCACTTGCGGATACCTGTTACAGCATGTGTAATCTCAGATGGCAGACCTGCAGCTTGTTCTCTGAGTGATCGCTTCTTATCTGCGGATGAGATTGTCAGACTGACACCTACTTGGGCTGTACAGCGAAACCCGGAGCACTTACCCACAAAACAGCCATATCGCTCCAATGGGGGGATGGCCCCGCTTGAACGTGGCGTGGAGGAGAACGATTTTGGCAGCTCAGAATTAGAGTATAGCGCACAGCTGCTGATTGAGGAAATATCTGAACTGGTCTCAGCCTCCTTGGTGTGGTTTCAAACAAGCGCCATGAGGCTGCTCTTGCCTGTGACTTTCACCGTGAAACAGCCCCCCTTCCCCCTACAAGAAAGCCGCTATCGTCTGGGATGGAGACCTCGGGTCGTAGCCCGGGCTGGAGTCGGGTAATATGTTTCTTGCCTGTAACCCAGCCGACTGTATACCAGGACAACCCTAGGAGTTAACTCCCATGTTACATAAATGTACTATATTTGAACACCGACATGTGCCTGAACTCCATCAAATATGTTACCTTGTGGGCCAGCAGCTTCTATGTTTGATGATTTATTTATCTTTGATTTTCTTAGCCTGGCTAAGTTATGTGTGTGGGTATTACGGTTTTATCTAGCTCCAACTGCGTTAATATTGTCATTATTTACTTATTGTTTAGTTTTATTTTAATTCCCTAGGGGAGGCTGTGGGTAAAGCAACAAAAGATTCATAACCTGATATGCTAAATTTTGAAACCATCTGGGTGGTATCCTGAGTAGGTGAGAAGGTTAAAGCACGTTACGTAGGCAGCACTCTTGATTGTGTAAGCACACTATTCATCCTGCAATTACTTCTAAGAGAACACTATGAATATCAGTACCCTTAAACTTTGAGCAGCTTTTTACTATAGCGCAATTATATAACAAGTAGCTATGTTCCCGTGCTCAGGTTATTGCACCTCTCTATGTACATATTTCAAATAGCAAAAACCCTTGTTCTGGCGACCTGAATTTTGATTAGCAATCTGAGCCCCAGGGTATCTCTCATATTGGCCAGGAAATCGACTCATTTTAAAAACATCTGTCATTAAGCTAACCAGTCTAATAACCCTAGCTTCATGCTAACAACATGGCAGACGTCATAATACTGTGTAGATCAGCTATATGCAATGCAACTTGGCAGCCCATTCTGTTATCCTCCTGTAAGAAATCTACTAATAAACGCAGCCTGGTTCCCTTATTTCTATTCTGCACACTGTTAGAAAATTCCACAAGGCTTCTTGCAGTATTCACCTTTTTTCTGTAGCAAGTGCTGGGAACCAGTTTACTAACCCACTACAGTGAGCTGCTACGGTTTCATGCACGCCGTTATTGTTTTGGCCCTGTTGGCCTCTTGTGCTGTTTTATTGTGTCTATATTCATTTACTTTTTTGTTTATGACATGGCAACAGATTTCATACCTTCATACCTTACCTCAACCTGATTAACTTTTCAGTACCTGGTTTATATCATACAAAACCTCTTAAATTCCCTCTCTCTAATCTCTTAATTTTTGTTTAATTTTTCTTTGTCATGCATTTTGGTTAATATCACTGTCAGATAGGTACCATGTGGCATCACTTTGTTTAGCCTGCTTATCATGATATTCTACAAAGTGTAACCCTGTCTACTAACCCTGTCAAAATAAGGAGGACTGAAGTACCGGCTGGAAGGGTTGTGGGGATAGTGATGTTTTGTTTTATTTTATTAGTGTAGGTTAGTTGTTGTGTTTTATGTTATTGTATTAATATTATAAAATTGAGAGGCACAGGTGCATTAGGAGATGATATTCAATCAATGTTGCTACAACCTTTGATGCATGGATCATTTCTCATCTTAGCATTGCTCCAACTTCAAACTTGTAGATCTCATAGGTACCATGCTTTAGGGAAGGAAATTGTCGTTTCTTTATATTTTATGACAGCAATTGTGTCTTTCCTGCTAGTATTTCGATGTTTAACAAGCGGTACTTACTATGTAATACGAATTGCAATGTCGATGTAATTCTATTTATCAATGTGTTTACTTAATCACTTGTACCTGTGTCTCTTCAATAAAAAGAATTTTAAAAAAAAAAAGAAGCTGGCAATTCTAGGGTTACCGCATTTTCGTTTATGATTTCAGTTATGGGAAATAGACCAATGAAAGTAACGCTGAGTTTTTTGCTTGGAGTGCAAAGCTTGATGTGTCTTGTGGACAACCAAACCTTATCCCCAATTCTGTAAGATGGTGCTTTGCGTCTACGTAAGTCGTAGTAGTGTTTTTGAGTTACTTGTGCCTCTGCAATGTTGTTCTTAAGATCCTGAAATAAATCAATTAGGGTGTTGGTGGTATCATCCGCCTGTGGACAAGAGATGCCAAGTTGCGGGTGTAACTGGAAATTGGGATGGAATCTATAATTAGCATAAGAAGGGGATTTTTTAGTAGTAGAATTTACTGTATTGTTGTAGGCGTATTCTGCCATAGGTAAATTTTGACTCCAGTGGTTTTGTTGTGATGAGCAGTAACAACAAAGGAATTGTTCCAGCCACTGGTTGACTCTCTCAGTTTGACCGTTGGTCTGTGGATGAAAAGATGTACTACAACGATGTTCTACTTTCATGTTTTTACAAAGCTCCATTCCAGAAATGAGAGGTAAACTGTGTCCCCCTATCGGTTATGATTTATTTTGGCAAACCATGTAGTTTCACAATATGAGTGAGGAACAAGTTGGCTGTTTCTGAGGATGTAGGTAATTTGTGATGCAGAATAAAATGTGCCATCTTTGTTAGGAGGTCAACAACCACTAAAATGGTGTTATGGTTGTTCGATTTGCGAAGATCTACTATAAAATCCATACCAATGGGGTTCCAAGGTCTATCGGGAATATGTAGGGGTGTAAGTAATCCAAAAGGAGGTTTTCTTTCAGTTTTGGAGGTGGTGCATGTTGGGCAAGACAAAACATAATCTCTGACTGAAGCTTTCATAGTTGGCCACCAATAAGTTCTGGAGATTAATTCTGTAGTCTTATTAATCCCTGGATATCCCGCCATGGGGGGGGGGGTTCATGATGATCTTGTACAACAGAAGTTCATAGGGAAGTAGGTACGTATATTTTTTTCATGATGATAATAAAGTCCATCGGAATGTTTTTCGATGTTGACATTCGGGGTTACCACTTCATTCTTTTGTGTAATTTTCAATTGTTCTGTGAAACTTGGGGTGAGTACTATAATTTGTTCAGAAGGTATGACCGTAGTAGGTTGACCTAAAGTAAGTGGCCTTTTGTCCATTCTTGAGAGGGCATCTGCCTTATCATTTTTATGTCCAGGTCTGTAGGTTAAGTGAAATTGAAATCTTGAAAGGAAAAGACTCCAACGGAGTTGGCGAGAAGATAATGTTTTATTAGTTTGCAGATATTCCAGGTTTTTGTGGTCTGTGTAGACCAAGATTGGATATTCGGTTCCTTCTAGTAAGTGGCGCCAATTCTCTAAAGAGTACTTTATCACTAATAACTCCTTTTCTCCAATAGGATAGTTTAATTCTGCAGGGGACATTACCCTGGAGTAGTATGCTACAGGGTGAATTGGACTCTCTGGACTTTTGCGTATGGCGTAGTCAGATGCATTGACTTCGAGAATATATTGACTGTTTGCATCAGGAAATTGTAGAATAGGGGCTTGACAGAATCTTTCTTTCAAGGAGTCGAAAATCCCTTGTTTTTCTGAGTTCCATTTGAATGATGTTTTGATACTAGTAAGAGATGTTAGAGGCTTGGTGATCTTTGAATAGTTTTTTATAAACTTCCTGTAATAATTTGCAAACCCTAGTATTTTTACAGTATTCAGATTGGAAATCAACTTCCAAACTGCCCCAGGATATGGTGGGTTGATGGAGCTGCAGCCACTGTAACCCCAATAGTATGGGGAACAAGGGTGAGGGTATAACATCAAAAGTAATGTACTCTACATGTGTGGATAGAGAGGTAACCTTGAGAGGGATAGTCTGATAGATGATGGGACCTGTATTAATTAAGGACCCATCAATGACTCTGATGGAGACGGGTTTTGCTTTTAACATAACAGGAATTTTATTAATTTTGACAAGTGTTGAATCAATGTAACAAGTGTGGGCCCCCGCAGTCAATGATTCCTTCACTGTGGAGATGATGGCGATCCCACTGCAAAGAGAGAATTAGTGAACAGTATGCTATTTTAGAAGTCTTTGTGGTTAAACAAGAGCCTTTTGTAATGAACTTACGTTTCTTCTGTCTCTGTAATATTGGACAGTCTATGACAACATGTAAATTTGATGCACAGTACATGCAGAGATTCTTTAGTCTGCGACGATTTCTTTCCTCTGGTTGTAGGGGACCTTTGGTGAACCCTATATCCATAGGTTCTGATGTCTGAGGGTGGTTTGTCTTTGGTGAATATGATGGAACCTTATACGATCACTCTGTGGCATGTCTTTCCGTTTTTCTTTCTCTTACACGCCTATCTATCTGTATACTTAAAGAGATCAACCCTTCCAGAGTTTTGGGAAGTTCAGTGCGGGCAATTTCATCCTTTACTGTATCGGATAGCGCTAGGCGATATTGGTTCCTGAGGGCTATATTGCTCCATTCTGTATCCTTGGAGTATTGTTGGAACTCAGTGAGATAGTCTTCTACGGGTCTCTTCCCTTGTCTTAAAGATCTCATCTTTGTTTCTGCTGTCAGCTGTTTATTTGTATCCTCATAGAGAATTCTCATTTGGTTGAAGAAATCCTCCAGAGATAAAAGTATTGGGTGATTCTGTTCAAAGAAAGAATCAGCCCATTTCCAGGGTTCTCCTCTCAGGTAGGATAGAACTGTGAGTACCTTGATGCGGTCATTACAGTAGGTCTTTGGCTTGAGAGAGAATAAAAGGAGACAGGCATTTCTGATTTGATTAAATTGTGATCTATCACCTGAAAACTTATCAGGTAGACACACTTGCGGTTCAGGTGTGCTATCTTTTATAACCGCACGGAGACTATCATTTTAGAGTTGTAGCTCTCTAAGTGCTTGACTCATCTGTTCAACTTTTTGTGAAAGCGCATAAACAACCTGAGGAAGATCTGCTGATTCCATGGTAAAGGCTTTAGTATTATGTTATGATCTTTTTGTATTTATGGAACACAACTGTAGATGAGGTGATAGAATGTTTTGTTAGCCCGTTGCAGCTAAGAGTTGCTAGGAAATAATCTCAGAGCAACTGCTACTGAGGCTATAAAATATAATGTATTGTAGGAATTCACCGTAACTAAGATTGCTAAGGATATTTTAATAATACCTACTAAATAAACTTCCACTAATCTCCCCACCTTGGGGAATATGACCAGCTAGCTCGCAGTAGAGGGAAATGTCCAGCTTACTCCCACTCCAAAGAAAGAATGACACTAGGCTTGTCTGCACAGAGTGGTTGGTTACTGTTGGAGTTAACTTGCGCTTAACACTGCGAATCTCTGTCAGAGACGGATGTAGCTGAACAGTCTTGTAGGCAGAGGTGTCACAATCTGGAATGAGCTGCGGTAACTCGTATAGCACAGGACTTGCACTGAACAGAATCCTGGAGGTACTCACTGTGCAAGATTCGTTCATAGGAGAAGATGTGGTTGCGAGCAAGAACGGAGAAGCAACTCCGACTTGATCAGAGAGAGAGAGACTTATGCGGCTGTTTGTTTCAGCGTAACCACGCTCTCCCGGTTCTTCGTAGTGCAGCTGATGGCGTCAGCTGGAGATGCTGTGTCAGGAAACGCTTAACACTCAGCGTCTTACTGTAGCTTAAGGTGGAAGACGGTTTATACTGAAACAGATACAATGTTTCCCTAGAGGGATCAGGCTGCAGGAATATTGATTATTTGGCTAGGTTTGCTTAGAGTCTCAGGAGAAGCATCTTACTGAAGACTACATACACAAAATACTAAAGCGGGGAAGAGGGGGGCGTGTCCAGTTTAAATAACCTGGCACGAAAGTTAGAGCCAGAGTTAAAGGAACAGTAGACTTGTACATAATCCTAAGCAACAGCAGAATATGTTACACATCCCCCTCCTCAGGACAGCATCCCCAAGGCTGTGAATCTCGGACAATCCGGATGACGTCTATGGAAAAGCGTTACCAAACGTGGGGCTTGAACCAAAGTAGCAGGCTCCCAAGAATCTTCTTCTGAGTCGTACCCCTTCCAATGGATTAGGTATTGAAGTACGTCCTTATGAATCCTGGAGTCTATAATAGAGTCCCCTTCATACTCCTGATCAGGATCCAATGGACTGTCCGTTCCAGCTGCTGTCCCAGTTTGGCGAGTGTTCTGGAAAGGTTTTAGTAGAGAGACATGAAACGTTGGATGTATGCGATAAGAAGCTGGCAATTCTAGGGTTACCGCATTTTCGTTTATGATTTCAGTTATGGGAAATAGACCAATGAAAGTAACGCTGAGTTTTTTGCTTGGAGTGCAAAGCTTGATGTGTCTTGTGGACAACCAAACCTTATCCCCAATTCTGTAAGATGGTGCTTTGCGTCTACGTAAGTCGTAGTAGTGTTTTTGAGTTACTTGTGCCTCTGCAATGTTGTTCTTATGATCCTGAAATAAATCAATTAGGGTGTTGGTGGTATCATCCGCCTGTGGACAAGAGATGCCAAGTTGCGGGTGTAACTGGAAATTGGGATGGAATCTATAATTAGCATAAGAAGGGGATTTTTTAGTAGTAGAATTTACTGTATTGTTGTAGGCGTATTCTGCCATAGGTAAATTTTGACTCCAGTGGTTTTGTTGTGATGAGCAGTAACAACAAAGGAATTGTTCCAGCCACTGGTTGACTCTCTCAGTTTGACCGTTGGTCTGTGGATGAAAAGATGTACTACAACGATGTTCTACTTTCATGTTTTTGCAAAGCTCCATTCCAGAAATGAGAGGTAAACTGTGTCCCCCTATCGGTTATGATTTATTTTGGCAAACCATGTAGTTTCACAATATGAGTGAGGAACAAGTTGGCTGTTTCTGAGGATGTAGGTAATTTGTGATGCGGAATAAAATGTGCCATCTTTGTTAGGAGGTCAACAACCACTAAAATGGTGTTATGGTTGTTCGATTTGCGAAGATCTACTATAAAATCCATACCAATGGGGTTCCAAGGTCTATCGGGAATATGTAGGGGTGTAAGTAATCCAAAAGGAGGTTTTCTTTCAGTTTTGGAGGTGGTGCATGTTGGGCAAGACAAAACATAATCTCTGACTGAAGCTTTCATAGTTGGCCACCAATAAATTCTGGAGATTAATTCTGTAGTCTTATTAATCCCTGGATATCCCGCCATAGGGGGGGGTTCATGATGATCTTGTACAACAGAAGTTCATAGGGAAGTAGGTATGTATATTTTTTTCATGATGATAATAAAGTCCATCGGAATGTTTTTCGATGTTGACATTCGGGGTTACCACTTCATTCTTTTGTGTAATTTTCAATTGTTCTGTGAAACTTGGGGTGAGTACTATAATTTGTTCAGAAGGTATGACCGTAGTAGGTTGACCTAAAGTAAGTGGCCTTTTGTCCATTCTTGAGAGGGCATCTGCCTTATCATTTTTATGTCCAGGTCTGTAGGTTAAGTGAAATTGAAATCTTGAAAGGAAAAGACTCCAACGGAGTTGGCGAGAAGATAATGTTTTATTAGTTTGCAGATATTCCAGGTTTTTGTGGTCTGTGTAGACCAAGATTGGATATTCGGTTCCTTCTAGTAAGTGGCGCCAATTCTCTAAAGAGTACTTTATCACTAATAACTCCTTTTCTCCAATAGGATAGTTTAATTCTGCAGGGGACATTACCCTGGAGTAGTATGCTACAGGGTAAATTGGACTCTCTGGACTTTTGCGTATGGCGTAGTCAGATGCATTGACTTCGAGAATATATTGACTGTTTGCATCAGGAAATTGTAGAATAGGGGCTTGACAGAATCTTTCTTTCAAGGAGTCGAAAATCCCTTGTTTTTCTGAGTTCCATTTGAATGATGTTTTGATACTAGTAAGAGATGTTAGAGGCTTGGTGATCTTTGAATAGTTTTTTATAAACTTCCTGTAATAATTTGCAAACCCTAGTATTTTTACAGTATTCAGATTGGAAATCAACTTCCAAACTGCCCCAGGATATGGTGGGTTGATGGAGCTGCAGCCACTGTAACCCCAATAGTATGGGGAACAAGGGTGAGGGTATAACATCAAAAGTAATGTACTCTACATGTGTGGATAGAGAGGTAACCTTGAGAGGGATAGTCTGATAGATGATGGGACTTGTATTAATTAAGGACCCATCAATGACTCTGATGGAGACGGGTTTTGCTTTTAACATAACAGGAATTTTATTAATTTTGACAAGTGTTGAATCAATGTAACAAGTGTGGGCCCCCGCAGTCAATGATTCCTTCACTGTGGAGATGATGGCGATCCCACTGCAAAGAGAGAATTAGTGAACAGTATGCTATTTTAGAAGTCTTTGTGGTTAAACAAGAGCCTTTTGTAATGAACTTACGTTTCTTCTGTCTCTGTAATATTGGACAGTCTATGACAACATGTAAATTTGATGCACAGTACATGCAGAGATTCTTTAGTCTGCGACGATTTCTTTCCTCTGGTTGTAGGGGACCTTTGGTGAACCCTATATCCATAGGTTCTGATGTCTGAGGGTGGTTTGTCTTTGGTGAATATGATGGAACCTTATACGATGACTCTGTGGCATGTCTTTCCATTTTTCTTTCTCTTACACGCCTATCTATCTGTATACTTAAAGAGATCAACCCTTCCAGAGTTTTGGGAAGTTCAGTGCGGGCAATTTCATCCTTTACTGTATCGGATAGCGCTAGGCGATATTGGTTCCTGAGGGCTATATTGCTCCATTCTGTATCCTTGGAGTATTGTTGGAACTCAGTGAGATAGTCTTCTACGGGTCTCTTCCCTTGTCTTAAAGATCTCATCTTTGTTTCTGCTGTCAGCTGTTTATTTGTATCCTCATAGAGAATTCTCATTTGGTTGAAGAAATCCTCCAGAGATAAAAGTATTGGGTGATTCTGTTCAAAGAAAGAATCAGCCCATTTCCAGGGTTCTCCTCTCAGGTAGGATAGAACTGTGAGTACCTTGATGCGGTCATTACAGTAGGTCTTTGGCTTGAGAGAGAATAAAAGGAGACAGGCATTTCTGAATTGATTAAATTGTGATCTATCACCTGAAAACTTATCAGGTAGACACACTTGCGGTTCAGGTGTCCTATCTTTTATAACCGCACGGAGACTATAATTTTGGAGTTGTAGCTCTCTAAGTGCTTGACTCATCTGTTCAACTTTTTGTGAAAGCGCATAAACAACCTGAGGAAGATCTGCTGATTCCATGGTAAAGGCTTTAGTATTATGTTATGATCTTTTTGTATTTATGGAACACAACTGTAGATGAGGTGATAGAATGTTTTGTTAGCCCGTTGCAGCTAAGAGTTGCTAGGAAATAATCTCAGAGCAACTGCTACTGAGGCTATAAAATATAATGTATTGTAGGAATTCACCGTAACTAAGATTGCTAAGGATATTTTAATAATACCTACTAAATAAACTTCCACTAATCTCCCCACCTTGGGGAATATGACCAGCTAGCTCGCAGTAGAGGGAAATGTCCAGCTTACTCCCACTCCAAAGAAAGAATGACACTAGGCTTGTCTGCACAGAGTGGTTGGTTACTGTTGGAGTTAACTTGCGCTTAACACTGCGAATCTCTGTCAGATGGATGTAGCTGAACAGTCTTGTAGGCAGAGGTGTCACAATCTGGAATGAAGAGCTGCGGTAACTCGTATAGCACAGGACTTGCACTGAACAGAATCCTGGAGGTACTCACTGTGCAAGATTCGTTCATAGGAGAAGATGTGGTTGCGATCAGAAATGGAGAAGCAACTCCGACTTGATCAGAGAGAGAGACACTGTATGCGGCTGTTTGTTTCAGCGTAACCACGCTCTCCCGGTTCTTCGTAGTACAGCTGACGGCGTCAGCTGGAGATGCTGTGTCAGGAAACGCTTAACACTCAGCGTCTTACTGTAGCTTAAGGTGGAAGACGGTTTATACTGAAACCGATACAATGTTTCCCTAGAGGGATCAGGCTGCAGGAATATTGATTATTTGGCTAGGTTTGCTTAGAGTCTCAGGAGAAGCGTCTTACTGAAGACTACATACACAAAATACTAAAGCGGGGAAGAGGGGGGCGTGTCCAGTTTAAATAACCTGGCACGCAAGTTAGAGCCAGAGTTAAAGGAACAGTAGACATGTACATAATCCTAAGCAACAGCAGAATATGTTACATCCGCACTGTCGGATCAGGTCCGACAGACCTTTGATAAATAGGCCTCATAGTGTAGGAGTTACCTTTCATATATCAAGTGCATGGAGTGCTGAGGACTTTGGGTTTATTTAGAGTTGTATATGTATGTTGGTTCACAGAAGAATTAGCAGGTGTCCCGAGTAAATGTTGTAAACATAGGTTGATAACAATGATTTTGCATTTGCACTTACTGATATATATGCATACAATTTGCCATTTGTGTTTACTGACACAACGATTGGCTGTCTGTAGCCTTTCCCCCATATGTGTTCAGATTGACGTACCCAATGTGTAGGGATTGAACCGCCCTCTGGGTTGAAATCAGAGAAGCGCCCGCAGTGGGGGAGTGTAATCATTACAGCTTTCTGGGCTCTGACCTTTCTAGCCGTACAAATACAGGTATAAGTACTACTTTTCATTGAATTATTATTATTTCCAATAATGGTCTGAAATGCATGTTAGTGTGGAGCAAAAAGGTTATGCGTAGCGGCATTGGTAACTTAATCAGCGTTAGGTATAATGTTTTCTGTCTGATGTAGCAGTGTATTGTCCCATAAACAGTTTCTATAAAGCATTCACAGACACAATATGATTTAAGTATGCTAATATGTTCATGGTTTTCTGATTGGGTGTAGTATGTTCATTGATGGCATATATTTTATGTTTATATTGATGTATCACTTTATATGGCATATTTGAATAGAGTGGAGTGTTGCCATGACAGAACTTTTGGTGCCTTTTTGCTCTCTGGGGTGGGGTTATAAATATTTAAGTTGCACTATTTGTCAAGTTTTTGTTTGTTTGATGGAAGAGGAGTTCCTGAAATGTCACATGGATTAAAATCACTGTTTAAAAGACCAGCAAGTGCCTCCTTTCATTCCTTATGTTAATCTGTTGGCACCCTGGCGGATGTGAATTAGGTGAAAGTGTGCTTTACTTGGACTTTGTATATATATATATATATATATATATATATATATATATATATATATATATATCAGGGCTCAAAATTTCCACTATTTACTAGCCATTGGCGAGTGGAAATTTAATAGTGGCGAGTAAAGTTAGTGAGTGAAAAAATGTACACTCCTATTGCAGCATTGACAAACACACATTTTGGGCTATGTGCTAAACATATTAGCTGAAGGAATATGTTATTCCTCTAGGGCTGTAGGAACACCATTGGGGCTTAGACTGTTACTTCTGAGTGGGTAAATAGGGGGCAGAGAGAGACCAAAAGTAAAAGTGGAGAAGACAATAGCTTTAAGAGAGAATGGAGAAAAAAACAAAAGAGTAAAAATATAGGGAAAGAGAAGATATGGCCTGAGAGATAAGGGAGAAAGTAAAAAGAGAGCTTGAAGAGAGAAGGAAGGGGAGAAATATAAGTAAAAGAGAAGAGAGAGATGATTAAAAAAAAAAAATCTCGGGGGGGGGGGGGCGTGTCCGGGCTGCGAACCAGCATGGACACAATATTAGGTGCTCTGAAGGAAGATTGAGATACCCGCCGAATATCTTTTATATACAGCACTTTCAGCCACAGAACACAAAGGATATAGACTCATTATAATCTGGTGAACTCAATGATTCTATACTAGCTGTTTGAATGACTTTGGAACCCTGATCCAGACTGTTTAGATCTCAGGCGGCGGCCTAACCACGAAATCCAGAACCCCCCCCCCCCAGTAAACTGGGTAGAGCAGTTTGTGTGAAACTGCGCAAATACACTTCCACAATGGCGGATTCCTTCGCCACTTTGCAAACCCTCTTGGACGACTTTGAAGGGAAGATGGCCGATAGATTTGACCAATTGTCCCACCTTGCTAAGTCTATGGTAAGACCCGCAACCACATGCCACATAGAAGAAGCAGGAGAAAAGGAGCTGATCGATTGCAAGGAATTACAGTCGCATTTACCTTGTGAAGCTCTCTGCAGGGCTCCGGGAGGAGCAGCTGACCACGGGGAGCATGAGCGACGCAGCCAGATAACACCACCGAGCATCCCCAACTGTGCTCTGCAGCTACTATCGGGCGCAGTCAGTGAGGAGGGGATGAGTGATCTACAACTGCTTCTCTCCCTCCAGCATCTGCGAGCTAAGCCTGAGAGGCCTTTGAAGCCGACCTCGTATGTCTACTCCCAGCTCGATTTGGTCACTGGTGGTCACAGGCTGAAACGCCAAACCAGTTGGCCACAGCATGTAAGAGACCTCATCTTCTACGGGGAAGTAAGCCACTACCATTCATCATATGGATTTTTGCCCCCTACATACAGGCAATCATATGCTTTCGGGTCGGAGTAGGGTAAGAACTTTAGTTAACTGGTCTCTTATACAGCGAACTCCTTTACCTTTACTTGGCCGGACTCCCTGCTGTTACCCTGCTCCGGAGAAATATAGACTGGGCCTTTTCAAGTTTATGTTATGTGCATCACGTGTATATCTTCTTTATATGGTATAGGTGAAATGTTTTCCTACATTGTATACATAAGAGAGAGCTAGCATAATCTCTGATGTTCTTTGTACACAGAACTATAGACTTAAAAGTATTTTGCAGCTTCGCATTTCTCCCCTCTCATGTCAAGTTACAGTCACCGGTCCAAGAGGATCTTTACTCATTGTTCTTTATTCTCTTTCTTCCTATTGCACAGCAGGGAAAATCCCCCCCTATAATTTTAATTACTCAGTGGCAGTACTATATATGCTGAGCAACTATGGTGCACCATGATATTCTGCTTCCTGTGTATAGTTATACCCTACTTACTACCTTAAGCTTAGTTATATCTGGTTCCAGTTTCCCTAGGTATAGCTTTGTGTGTATAAATGTTTATTAAAAAAAAAAAAAAAACTCATAAGAGGTACCATTTGGGCTTTGTAGGAGTGGTGTCTTTCTGCTAGTTAATTTCATGACATATATAGGTAAATGTTGCTATACTCATTTGTACTCTGTAGTTTCATACTACTTTTTCTCACCATATTGGTTATTATCAACTGTGTTTATATCACCAGCTATTAAGATATTAATACAAAAATTGAGGTTCTAGATACTCATCTAACGTATTTCAATGTGCGGGCTATGACTATTTTAATACTTAGGGCTAACCTGAAACCCTTGTTAGTTTTGTTGAACTACTGTTCATATATTTGTACTTTTGAGCACGAATTTATGCCCTGATACTGTATTTTTATTTTTCATCTCATAAGCTGTATGAACTTACATCCCTGTATGCTTTATAATTTACAGGATAATAGTTGATAATGTTAGCGGAGTTCTTATAATTTTTATATTTGTAACTCATTACTTGCATAGGGGTGGTCCACAGGACACCCTTAAGATAACAGGAGAACCTCCCCTTCCCTCAAACTATAAGGAAAAATGAGGTTTACTTTAATTTATGTCTATAGTAATGCATCTGTGATGTAACAGATCTGTCTGTATGTTTGTATTGATTTTGTTTCTATTTTGTTAACTATGCTATACGTATTATTTTATGTATGTAATGCTTTTTCTTTAACCTCAATAAAAATTATATATAAAAAAAAAAATCTCCAGATCTGCCATGACCTTCCTTGACGGTCTCTCCATTCTCTCACTTCAACAAATTCCTATTGTCTTACCCAGAACCACCAAGTTGATGTTGCTAACTGCTATGCACTTATTTTTGTTAAACTATTATTGTATCTAGCATTATTTAATTTAAGGTATAAAATAAAAAATATTAATAATGACTGCACAATAATGTGTTTTCACAATAGCAAAATAAATGCAAAAAGGGGGTGGAGTAAAGGATGTGGATAGGTAGTGGGTAGGATTAGAAGTGGCGAGTAACATTTTGGCCTGGCTAGTAGCTTACGACCTGATATTTTGAGCTAGCTATATATATATATATATATATATATATATATATATATATATATATATATATATTTATACATATATATGTAAAATCAAAGAGGCACATAAAACAAGCACCATTTTTAAGTGACATAAACAACAAACAAATTTAATTACACATTTTTTAGTGTACAATTCAAGATGTAGTGAATTCAATCCTAACTGCTTCCAATTTTGTGCTTATATTACAAGTCTAAAGTATTTTTTTTTATGACGAGCTATCTGCATGTCAGATACATCAGTTGTGTTAATTCCCTCACATAGAGGTGCGACACATGAAAAATTACTTATTTCAGGGTTCTTATAAAATGGAACATTATTCAAACATTTCTTTAAACAGCCCCTGACATATGTATTTTTCATAAGTGTCCTTCCTTAAAGGGATATGAAACCTAAATTTGTTCTTTCATCATTCAGATAGAGCATGCAATTTTAAGTAACTTTCTAATTTACTCCTGTTACAGATTTTTCTGTGTTCTCTTGGTATCTTTATTTTAAAAGCAGGAATGTAAGCTTAGGAGCCAGCCCATTTTTGGTTCAGCACCTGGGTACTGCTTGCTGAGTGGTGGCTAAATGCTGAACCAAAAACGGGTCGGCTCCTAAGCTTTACATTCCTGTTTTTTCAGATAAAGGTACCAAGAGAAGAAAGAAAAATTGATATTAGGAGAAAATTAGAAAGTGTCTTAAAATTGCATGCTCTGTCCAAATCATGAAAGAAAAAAAATTGGGTTTCATATCCCTTTAAAGCATCAATGTGGCAAACCTACTCACATAATAGACTTATATGTAGGCACACATAGCGTTGCTGCTACCTCGGCCATGTTTTCCTGGACACTTATGAGTTACACATGCTGCAGGGTGTGCAGAGGGCAACATGCACTGCGCACCTGGACAGCACACAAATAGTGACCCTGGACAGCACTATTCATGTTCCTCCCTGCACACCATGCAGCATGTGTAACTCATAAGTGTCCAGGAACATGGCTGAGGTGGCAACTCTAGCCACACAGTATTATTCATGACAGATAATGCTGAAGCACTAACCAGATGGAGCGCAGAAAATCAAGTAGTGGAGTTCTTTATTTCATTCGGTGCTATACTTTGTCAATGAAACTCAAAAGGCATGAAACTAAATTGTTTGTTTCATGATTCAGACAAAATATACCGTTTTTAACAACTTTCCAATTTACTTCTATTATCAAATTTCCTTCATTTTATTGGTATCCTGTATTGAAGGAGCACTAATGCAGTTCTGGGAGCTAGCTGAACACATCTGGTTCAGCAGCTAGCTCCCAGCTAGCCACCAGTCAGCAGCTAGCTCCCAGCTCCTGAGACTGCTTTTCAACCAAGGATGCCAAGACAATGAAGCAAATTAGATAATACATGCAAATTCTAAAGCTGTTTAAAAATGTTAATCTCTATCGGAATAATGAAAGAAAAAACTTAGTTTTCATGTCCCCTTCACATCTGTTTCCATTTTCTTAAATTTAGCTTCTTCCAATAATAGCGTGCTGAGGTAGACTCAGGAGAGTGCACGTTTCTTGGGTACTATATGCATAATATACGTATAATATGGTTACAAATATAGGTGTCAATCACAATCTTTTAATAAAGCTTATCAAATGATGTATCTACAAAAATTCGCCTTAGACTTTAAAGGTGAATTTTTGTAGAAAGATCATTAGGTCAAAATTTTTAAGGATTTATGAGATCGACCCCATTGTTGCAAACTCCACTTCCATATAGTGTTACGGACACATGCACACTCCTGAGCCTACATCAGTACAACCACAGTAGCAGGTTACTACTCACCATTCTATTGATTTTCGTCCTGTACCTGCAGCTCTCTTTAAAGCTGTTCTCTTATTTTAACCATAACTGAAGTCAGTTGGTAAAGCTCTTTTCTGACAAATTATTTTTTTCTCCATTTTTACGCCCATCTCTATCATATAATTCCATTAACAAAAATGCTTCTATTAAAAGTTATTACTGTTTTTTCAATGGGATACGTACATATGCTGTGAGGGCCTGTGCACTAGTATATGCTGCTGAAAAAAAGTAATAACTCTGACCCCTTCCCAGTCCTCCCTTTGTAATATATCATACCCCTTTAATTCCACAAAAGCTTATTTTTATTATTAATTCTTCGTTTCCTAAGTATTAAATCCAAGCATAACTTAAATCCTTTATTTCCATAGCATTTCCATGTGTTTTGTATTGCAAACTAGCAAGTTATAATTATGTACTTCAGGTCTCAACATTAGGGATATTTTGGACTTAACTTGCTAATAATGCTCTGCGCTATCTATTAAAGGGACAGTCTACCATAGAATTGTTATTGTTTTAAAAGATAGATAATCCCTTTATTACCGATTCCCCAGTTTTGCATAACCAACACAGTTATATTAATATACTTTTTCCCTCTGTGATTACCTTGTATCTAGGAACCTTCTTCCAGCCCCCTGATCACATGACTGTGACTGTGTATTATCCATTGTCTTAAATTTAGCATTGTTTTGTGCTAAATCTTAAATAACCCCCTGTGCCTGAACACAGTGTTATCTATATGGCCCATGTGTACTTTCTGTCTCTTTGTGTTGAAAAGAGATTTAAAAAGCCTGTGATAAGAGGCAGCCCTCAAAGGCTTAGGAATTAGCATATGAGCCTACCTATGTTTAGTTTAAACTAAGAATACCAAGAGTAAAAAGCAAATTTGATGATAAAAGTAAATTGGAAAGTTGATTAAAATTAAAAGTCCTATATGAATAATGAAATTTTAATTTATACTAGACTGTCCCTTTAAAGGTATAGGGTGTGCAAAAAAAAAAAGGCTCACCCGTGTTAATTTGCTTTGGTTAAAATTCTTAGCCATTCATTTGTAATACCAGATTGTGCATTATTGTTTGTGTGAAACTGAGCAAAGATAACACACCGCTATTGATAATTTCAACAGGCCCAGCAGATTCACATCATTCTGATGTGTTAATATGTGTAGATTTTATTTTCTAACACCCCACTCCCACCAACTCCCACCTAGTGCAGTTGTTTTATTTTTTTTAAAAAAGCTAAACTTTTTTTTTTAAATAAAAAACTATGGTGCCCTCTATTTTGAGGGCATTTGGTGCACATTTAGAAAATTAACCAGAGATCGTATTTCTGTTTAATTTTCTGAGCGCTTATTGCTACTGCGAGCGCGCTGTAGCAATAACCAGCCACTTGTAATTGCTAATTATTTATTGTGCGCACTCAAACGGGCAAATTTGCCCCATTGCGGGCTCGCAATACATTAGCGCTCCACTTGTAATCTTGCCCTTATTTTGCAATGCAGTGCTTAATTGCTGACATATGCTATAGATTTAATGTCTCCTTTTATCATTAGACAGGCCTGCAACTCAATAACAGGTTAATGTGCTGTAAATCTCTGTTGACTTGATCTTAAGCTATGGACAAATAAAGTGCTGTTTCTTATGCGTTATTTCAAATAACTGTATTTTTTCCTCTTGTTTTTATTCTAAAGGACATAAAGAGACCCACGTATATGGAGATACCAGTATTGGACAATGCTACATCAGTGAAAGGTAATAACATTACAGACTGGCAATAAGTATAAGGGAGGTATGGACCATATTATAAGCCTGTGCAATCTGAGAACTAACGAGTGTTGCTGATATTAAGCTCATTGTTTGGTAACTGCTTTGGTTAAAGTACTTACAGATGAGCAGAGGGCTGGAGGGTCTAATTGATCTTTTTACAATGAATGGCTCTGTGTTGATTCTAAGGGGTAGATTTATCATACCCCGGGTGGACATGATTCGCTATAGCGCATCATGTCCGCCCCGCATTGCTAAATGTTGACAGCATACGCTGTTGGCATTTAACATTGCACAAACATTTCTGGTGAAATGCTTGTACAATGCCTCCCCTGCACATTTGCGTCCAATCGGCTACTAGCAGGGGTATCAATCATCCCGATCGTATCTGATTAGGATGATTGCAGTCCACCACCTAAAAGGTGGCAGATGAGTTAAGGAGCAGTGTTCTTAAGACCGCTGCTTCTTAAATCCTGTTTCTGGCGAGCCATTATGTCCCTTTAAGTCAGTTCAGAACTAATCTGATTCTATTTGAGGAATTCTCTCATCTCCATATCTCCAATCTACTTTATCTTCTCATTAAAATAATGTGAAACCCAAAAATATTCTCTCATGTTTCAGATAGAACATACATTTTTAAACAACTTTCTAATTTACATCTATTAGCAAATTTGCTTCATTCCTTTAGTATTCTCTGTTGAAGGAGCAGCATATTATTAAAGGAAGATAATGACAAGAGGCATATATGTGCAGTCACCAGTAAGCAGCTAGCTCCCAGTAGTACATTGCTGTTCCTGAGCCTACGTATGCTTTTCAACAAAGGATTCCAAGAAAACAAAAACAAATTAGATAATAGACGTAAATTGGAAAGTTGTTTAAATTTTACGCTCTTTCAGCTAGATTACGAGTTTTGCGTTTTTCCCTAACGCCACTATTACAAGTCTTGTTGGTATAGGTGTACCGCACAGCTTTTTGGCCGTCACGCAACGTCAGTACCGCACTTTTTAAAAAGTCCTTTTTCAATGGAACTCCCATAGCGCCGGTATTACGAGTTGGCCTGGGAGGCCAAAAAGTGAGCGGTACACTCTGTAACTACAAGAGCCGTACCGCCATCTAAAGTCAGTAGTTATGAGTTTTACGTTACAAAGCTGTACTATAAAACTCATAACTAAAGTGTTAAAAAGTACACTAACACCAATAAACTACCTATTAACCCCTAAACCGATGCCTTCCCGCATCGCAAACACTAAAATAAAATTATTGACCCCTAATCTGCCGCTCCGGACCTCGCCGCCACTATTAAAATGTATTAACTCCTATTCCGCCGCTCCCCGACATCGTCGTCACTATAATAAACCTATTAACCCCTAAACCGCCGCCCTCCCGCATCGCAAACACTATTTAAATATTATTAACCCCTAATCTGCTGTCCGCCCACACCACCGCTTTAATAAACCTATTAACCACTAAACCGTAAGCCCCCCACAACGAAATTTACTAAAATAAATTATTAAGCCCTAAACCTCTGACCTCCCACATCACTAACTCTACATAAATATATTAACCCCTAATTCTAACCATAACCCTAAATCTAACCCTAAGCCTAACGTAACCCTAAGCCTAACACCCCTTAACTTAAATATAATTAAAATAAATCTAAATAAACCTTACAATTATTAACTAAATAATACCTATTTAAAATTAAATACAAACTTACCTGTGAAATTAAACCTAAGCTAGCTACAATATAACTAATAGTTATATTATAGCTATCTTAGGTTTTATTTTTATTTCACAGGTAATTTTGTATTTATTTTAACTAGGTAGACTAGTTAGTAAATAGTTATTATTACTTATAGTAAATAGTTATTATAAAAAAACCATAGCCTACACTAAACTGCCAATGGCCCTTAAAATGGCCTTTTGTGGGGCACTGCCCAAAAGAAATCAGCTCTTTTACCTGTAAAAAAAAATACGAACACCCCCCAACAGTAAAACCAACCACCCACCCAAGGGCAATTAGCTCTTTTAGGAATTGCCCAAACCCTAAGCTAAAAAAAACCCCACCCAAAAAACCCTTAAAAAAACCTAACACTAAGATCCATTTACAGTTATCGAAGTCCGGACATCCATCCTCATCCAGCCGGCGAAGTCCTCATCCAAGCGGAAAGAAGTCTTCATCCAGATGGCATCTTCTATCTTCATCCATCCGGCGTGGAGCGGGTCCATCTTCAAGACATCCGGTGTGGAGCATCCTCTTCTTAAGGTCGTCGGCGTAAACTGAAGGTAACCTTTAAGTGACGTCATCCAAGATGGCGTCCCTTACATCCCTTTTGGCTGATTGGATCAGCCAATAGGATGAGAGCTCAATCCTATTGGCTGATTGCAACAGCCAATAGGATTTTTCCCCTTTAATTCCTATTGGCTGATAGAAATCTTTCAGCCAATAGGAATGTAAGGAACGCCATCTTGGATGATGTCACTTAAAGGGAACCTTCAGTTTATGCCGACGACCGTAAGAAGAGGATGCTCTGGGCAGGATGTCTTGAAGATGGACCCGCTCCGCGCCGGATGGATGAAGATAGAAGATGCTGTCTGGATGAAGACTTCTTTCCGCTTGGATGAGGACTTCGCCGGCTGGATGAGGATGGATGTCCAGACTTCAATAACTGTAAGTGAATCGTCGAGGGTTAGTGTTGGGGTTTTTAAGGGTTTTTTGGGTGTTTTTTTTTTTTTAAGCTTAGGGTTTGGGCAATTCCTAAAAAGCTGATTGCCCTTTTCATGGCATTGCAAAAAGAGCTAAATGCCCTTTTAAGGGCAATGCCCATCCAAATGCCCTTTTCAGGGCAATAGTTAGCTTAGGTTTATTTGGGGGGTTTGGTTGGGTGGGTGGTGGGTTTTTGTATTTACATTGAATCCTCAGTGTGTGGCGGACAATCGCATGAAGAGGACCTCCACATCGGACCGATGGACCTCCGTCTGGATCTCCATCTCTGCGCATCGGCTGCTCCCCCTTCGCAGGGATGAAGAAGATGCCGGTCCCGTAATGGATGAAGATGGAGCTGCCTGGATGAAGATGCTTCGCCGCTGGGATGAAGATCGTTCACCAGACTTCAGCAACTGTGAGTACCGATTTTGGGGTTAGTGTTAGGTTTTTTTTTTGTTTTTTTTTTAGATTAGGTTTTTTTTTTATTTTAATGGGCCGAAAAAAGGGCTGATTGATTAAGGGCAATGCCCATACAAATGCCCTTTTCAGGGCAATGGGTAGATTAGGTTTTTTTTGTTAGTTTTTTTTTATTTTGGGGGGGTGGGGATTTGTAATGTTAAGGGTTGTTTGTTGTATTTTTTTTTTTAGCAAAAGAGCTGTTAAAGGGACAGTATACACTCATTTTCATATAACTGCATATAATAGACACTACTATAAAGAATAAGATGCACAAATACTGATATACAAATCCAGTATAAAACTGTTTAAAAACTTACTTAAAAGCTCTCAGTTTAGCTCTGTTGAAAAGGCAGTTGGAAAGCCCACTGCAAGTGGGAAATAAGACACTCCCCCCTCCCCCTTCTTTTGCATATGAAAAGACCCTTTACACAAACAGGAGCAAGCTGGAGAAGGTAGCTGACGGTATTCTCATAAAACTTTGGGGCTTGGTTAGGAGTCTGAAAATCAGAGCAATGTTATTTAAAAATAAGCAAAACTATACATTTTTTTTTAAAACTTTATGGGCTATATAAATAGATAATCTACAAAACATTTATGCAAAGAAAAAAATGAGTGTATAATGTCCCTTTAACTTTAGGGCAATGCCCTACAAAAGGCCCTTTTAAGGGTCATTGGTAGTTTTTTTTTTTTTATTATTAAACTGGGTTTTAGAATAGGAATAATTTTTATTATTTTGGATAATTTCGTTTGTTATTTGTTATAATAGGATATTTTTTATTTTTGGGGTGTTTTTTTTTAGATTAGGCATTTTTTATTTTTAATGAGCCAATAAAGAGCTGAATGCCCTTTTAAGGGCAATGCCCATACAAATGCCCTTTTCAGGGCAATTGGTAGATTAGGTTTATTTTTATTTTGTGGATTTGGCGGGTGGGGGGTTGTAATGTTAGTGGGATGTTTGTTTTTATTTTTTTGCAAAAGAGCCATTAACTTTAAGGCATTTTTAAGTGCCCTTGGTAGTTTATTATAGATTAGGGGTTTTTTTTTTTTTTGTTTTTTTTTAAACGGGGTATTAGAATAGGAATAATTTTAATTTTTTTGGATAATTTTGTTTGTTATTTTTTGTAATGGTAGTTTTTTTATTTTTTGTAATTTTAGTGTTTATTATTTTTTGTAATTGTAGTTTTAATTTTTTAGTAATCTTAAGTGCACGTGATCACAAGATTTCAATGATGGGATCACATCAGGGGGGTGTCCCTATGATGCTAGCCACACGCCCTTCAGACCGCGATCCCATCAGGGAAGCGCCAGTGGCTTCAGGAAAGCCAAGCGGTTAGGAAGTTGTATTCCGTCCTTCGGCGCTAAAGCCCAGCAAGATTTGGACGGAATACAACGTCCTAACGGCGTTAAAAGTTTAAACTTAGGTTTTATTTTTATTTCACAGGCAAGTTTGTATTTATTTTAACTAGGTAGTTAGTAAATAGTTATATTGTAGCTAGCTTAGGTTTTATTTTTATTTCACAAGTAAGTTTGTATTTATTTTTAAATAGGTAGTTAGTTAATAATTGTAACTTAGGTCTATTTTAATTATGTTAAAGTTAAGGGGGTGTTAGGTTTAGGGGTTTATATAGTTTAATTTAGGTTGTTGCGATGTGGGGGGCGGCGGTTTAGGGGTTAATAGGTTTATTTAGTTTTGGCCTTGTGGGTGTACGGCAGTTTAGGGATTAATAGGTTTAGTTAGTGTTTCAGTTAGTGTCGGCGATGTCGGGGAACTGCGGTTTAGGGGTTAATAGGTTTAGTTAGTGTTGGCAATGTCAGGGAACTGCGGTTTAGGGGTTAATAGGTTTAGTTAGTGTTTCAGTTAGTGTCAGCGATGTCGGGGAACTACCGTTTAGGGGTTAATAGGTTTAGTTAGTGTCGGCAATGTCAGGGAACTGCGGTTTAGGGGTTAATAGGTTTAGTTAGTGTCTGTGATATTGAGAAACTGCGGTTTAGGGGTTAATAGCTTTATTTAGTGATTTAGTGTCGGCGATGTAGGGGAACTGCGGTTTAGGAGTTAATAGGTTTAGGTAGTGTTGGCGAAGTGGGGGGTGGCGGTTTAGGGGTTAATATGTTTAGTTAGTGTCGACTATGTGGAGGGGCGGTGGTTTAGGGGTTAATAGATTTTTTTAGTGTCGGCGATATGGGTGGTCAGCCCCGGTTTTAAATAATTTTGTTTCGGCAATCACCGTCATTTTAGTTATGTTTAGTTAAATAATTTTTTCAGATCCTTTCGTTTTTTCGGATCCATTCTTTATTCATATGCATTATTCTATTCTAAACTTCAGAATAGAATAATGCATATGAATAAAAAATGGATCTGAAAAAACGAACAGATACGAAAAAAACAATTTAACATAACTAATTTGCCGAAACAACATTTTTTATTAAACTTAACTAAACTAATTTGCCGAAACAAAATTATTTAACTAATGAAAACGAAACAAAACAATTTTTTAGCATTGCACATGTCTAGTTATTTCTAATTCACTCACTTCTCATGTGCCATCTTGGCTAATCCCCTATTTTATGTTTTATTACAATTATTATGTTGGCCATAACCAGTATGTTCCTCAGTAACACTGCATATTTTTACTTAGTCAGATTTGTCTAGTTTTAATAGCTGTAAACGCTCTATAAAATCTCATCCTCTCAGGGTAATTTACTATTTATCAACACGCACAACACTTGTTATACTTGTAACTAACTCTCCTGGCAGGGTAAATACATTTCCCTGAGACACTGATATCCGACTACTGTTTATTCAGTGACGTGCGGTGACGTCAGAGGCTGGTGAGGCAGTGGCTAGGATACGCCTTCATTCTTTAGATATCCTTTGTTGAAGAAATAGCAATGCACATGGGTGAGCCAATCACATGAGGTATCAATGTGCAGCCACCAATCAGCAGCTACTGAGCATATTTATATATGATTTTCAACAAAGGATATCAAAAGAATGAAGAAAATTAGATTTCATATGTAAATTGGAAAGTTATTTAAAATTGCATGTTCTTTCTAAATCATGAAAGAAAACATATGGATTTCATGTCCCTTTAAATGGTGTCTTGGAAAACTGGTCAACTTAGTAAACATCTCATTTTAGTCTAAAGGATTGTAACAGAAACTCTTGCCAGATAACAAAATGCTTGCTCTGATTATGAGATCTAGAAATCCAGGCCCATTAAAATATGTTTAAAACATACTTTTTACTTTAATGCTGCAAATTATGCTTATAGATTCCTTCATTATTCAGTAAATACAAAAATGTCTTGATCCAGTGGTGGCTGGTGAAATTTAAAGATGGTGGGGAGCTTGACCCCACCCCTTTAAATAAAGCCACATCCTCAGATGGCACCACCAATTCATTAATTAAATAAATAAAAGGTAGACAGAAACACAGAAAAGCACTCGGGGGGAGAGGGAGAGAGAGACGGGGGAGAGGGAGAGAGAGACACAGAGGGTTAGAGAGAAAGAGAGAGAGACACAATCACACACAGAGGGTTAGAGAGACACATAAGGGATGAGAGAGTCAGAGGGGGAGGAAGAGAGACAGAGAGAGAAAGAGACCATGGGGGGAGAACAACACATAAGGAGAGAGACAGAGGGAGTGGGAGAGACGAGAGACAGGGAGAGAGATGGATAGAGAGAAAGATGGATAGAGAGAGAGAGACAGACGGATAGAGAAAGAGAGATGGATAGAGAGAGAGAGAGAGAGAGAGAGAGGGAGAGAGACACACAAGGGGGGGAAGAGGGACCACTGAAAGGGGGTTAAGTAATATTTTAAGTGACTATCAAATGCTAATAGTATACAATCTATTTTAAATATCTGAAACAGAACAGCACATATGAATGGGAGCATTAATAAATTATTATTTGTTGTCTACATCAGGGTTGTCCAACATACACCTAAGGAATCACTTGTTGAAATGAAATACTATAGCTACAGGAGCCATGGAGAATATGTTCTATAACTTATTCTAAATTGCTTGGTTTCATTTTACATTACCTTGCTGTTGGTCTAGCTTACTCTTGTCAAATAACAACTCATCCATACAAACAGCATAATAGTAAGATAATGTTGTGAGAAAACACAGTTGCAGAGCTACAGAGAGTTCATAAATTCAGAAAGACAGTGATGAGACTATGAACTAGTGTGCAGTACAGAGGCAAGCTGCTAAGGTAGTGGGTGTAAAGTTTGAGTAAACAAAATACAAAAACGATCGTTAAACTGCTGTAAAAGAGTACAAAAACAAAAAACACTAAACCACAATCATTAAATTATAATTTTCACTAACAGAATCCCTTTCAGCAAAATCTAGCAGCACTTACTTCAATAAAATGTGGCTAAAACACTGCTCACTGCATCTCTTCCTGCTCTGTAAGGAATTGACAGTGGCACATTCCACTGCACTTGGAGGGGAAGTACAAAACTCTCTTTTTCACTGAAGCAAAGCTGGCAGCTGCACAGGGCAGCAACAAAATAAATTAAATTAGTTTTTTTCCGTTTTTTGTTTTGTTTTATATGATTTAACATCCAGCCCCAACCCTAAGTTCCCCTGACTGATGCCTCTCATTGGATTGGGTCAGCCCCAAATAGGCCTGCTTCAAATAAGCACTTATGGGCCATGCAATGATCTTAACCACTTTCATCCAGTAGATTGCGCAGCATGTTGTGTAATGGAGGGCAGCAGCCAGCAGACCTGCTTGTGCCTCTCCATTGCACAACATGTAGCTGTGGAAAAAAAAAATGCTAGGGACAAAAAAAATTGCAATATTTTTTTTACTATTTTTTTTTAAAGCCAATAAAAAAATATATATTTTGCCTATATGAGAGGTGAAGCCCTGCCTCACCTCACCTGCCTCTAGTGACTGCACATCACTGTGTTTATTCTGTAAACCACCATGCTTCTGTCAGAGGTCCTTGGGATGGGAACCAGTGCATTACAGGTCCTTTAAGCTGAAAAACATCAGGGAATAATTATTAACCTCTGTTCTGGGAGCTACAATGCATTTTATGTTGTCTCTCACTTTTTCCTTGAACGGTTTTAGTTTTGTCACCATAGTTACTGTGAGGAATAAGTGCAAAATACTTTCTCTCTCTTAGTCGGTAACTTCAGCCACATAAACCAAATGAAAGTTATCTCTGTATCATCTCCCTGTTTGTATTACTAATGAATAGAGGGACGTAACTTTAATTTAACTATTTCTTTCACTAACAGATCTAAAGAAGAACATATATGACGTAGCTTCTGATGCAACCAGAAGTTATAACGTGGGTGAATCCCTCCCACCACTGCGCGGGGAGAAGACAAAGCCAAGCCGCAAAAAAGTAATAACATAAACAATGATTTAACGTAATTCTATATATAAAATATTCACATCTAAATATATATATATATATATATATATATATATATATATATATATATATATATATATAATCAAAGTAAATACTAAACAAGTATCAGTTTCAACTATATTTGTTCTCACTGAAATCTACACATCTCTTTAGCGCGGTGAACTCAGCATCACAGAAACTTGTGAGAAATGGAAATCCATGAGATCTGACCTTATCATTGAACGTCCTGAGCTGGTAAGAGTTTTGTTTTAATGTTTATTATCTGTTTATTAAATCAGTCTTTGACAAAATGGAAAAATATAACTGATGTAAAGGGACATGAAACACGTTGTGATATAAAATGTTTCATTTTATTTAATTGAAATACATTTTTTTATTGATCACACTCCTCCATCAATAACATAAAAAAAGAATGAAAAAGTACAGACTTTCAATCATTAGAGAACATCAGATCTTAGGGAGCAATAATCACATTTCAATAAGAATGTCTTTCAATAGCGCTTCTGATTTCAAAAAGTCTCTTCTTTACTTGAAAATACACCTAATTTGCTATATAAAGCTACTTCAGAGGCCAGAAAACAGGTTTCCAGATGTTTGTTTTGATGAGATTAGTCCCTTTCACTGTGTGCAGTTTGTTGTACAATTTCAAACAGGAGTGTGTAGTTTAACCATAAACACATGGATCCCCCAAACATTTTCTCAATGGAGCCCATCATATATTATTTGCTTGGGGAGCATGTAATATGCAGGAGGCATAGTCTACGTAGGTTCCCAACCCTAATAACAGTAACTTATAACTAAAACTATGTAAACAAAAAAAAAAAAAAAAACCAATAATCAATGCACGATTTCAACATACACCTTAACATTTCAGCGTTGTATTTTGTAATTTTAAGATTTCAATAAATTGTTTGCTCATCTTGTCTCGCTCCTAAGTTTAGCAGCTAGCTCTATTCCTCACCACCTCTACTCTCCCCCCGAACACTACCTCTCACTTCTCTCCGCTCCACCTCCCCTTCAGCTACCACCGAAGTCAGGCTGTTCTCCCCTGCCAGCATCCAATAAAACCAGATTTTCTGAAATTGGGCCTCTGTGTCTTGAATTTGTGCTGCTGATTCATACATCGAGTACACCAATTTAATTCTAGCTGTTACCTCTGACCACGATGGTACCTCCGTCTTCCAGTATTTGGCGATCACTATCCTGGTTGTGGTGCACAGTATTCTAATAAACGTATTAATGTGTTTGTTCAGTCTAGGAATGTGCTCATGCAGCAGAGCCTGAGCGGGGGTGAGATTAATCTGCTCGCCCAACACTCTTTCCAGTAGTGAAGACAACTCTTGCCATACCTGATATACTTTGGGACATTCCCACCACATGTGCAGATATGAACCTACCTCTCTGCATCCTCTGTAACAGAATTTAGAACTCCCTTTTCCCATATGGGCTGTCTTAGTTGGGGTTAGGTACCACCTGAAAGACGTCTTTAATGCATTTTCTCTCAAATCAGCACCAATGAGGCCCTTACAGGTGTGGTGTAATATCTCTTGCCATCTATCCCTTTCTAATTCTTTATCTATATCTACTTCCCAGTTTGTCATTAATGTTGTTTTAGAATCACTTTTAGATTCCTGGATTGAAATGTATAACCTAGATATTGCTCTCTTGGGTCGAGTGGACGTCGTGCAGAGGTGTTCAAGCTCAGATAGCTTAGTGTGTGTCGGGGATTTGTCCATGTATGTACGTGCAGCTGATATTACTTGGAGGTATAAAAACCATGGCAATGGAAGAGGCTCAAGTTTTTGCTGAAGTTGGGTGAAAGTCAACAGAGTACCCTGGGAATATATGTCTGCTACCCTATATAGCCCCTTGTTTTCCCACTTTCTAATGTGATATTTAAATTCTTCATTAACAATATATTTCAAGGGTAGTACCTTTGAGCGCAAGGGGAGAATTCTTTCCGTATTTCGTGAGGTTAGCCACTGTCGTCTAGAGAGTAGTGTGATTTTGTTTTGGTATATGGCGTGTCCACTAGGCAGCTCCCTACACCAAAGGATGCCGTCCGGAGTCTCCTGTCCCATCATCTCTGCCTCTAAAAGAGGCCATATTATGTCCTCCTGTCTCCTGCTTAAGAGGGAATCTTGGGCCAGTCTTGCTGCCCTATAATAATCAAGTAGATTGGGGACGCCTATCCCTCCTAGTTGCCTGTGTTTGTTTAAGATAGTGTGGGGAATTCTTGGGTGCTTATTATCTCTTAGGAAGTTATGTATGTCTCTCTGAAGGCTAGCTATTTCTGCAGTATTAATTTTGATCGGGAGCACCCTGAATAAGTATAATATTCTAGGCAAAATCGTCATTTTTATCGCAGATAGTCTCCCATACCAAGAAAAACCCATTTTCTTCCATTTTCCCAGATCAGATCTAATCATTTTAAATAAAGGGGTATAGTTTGCTACGTAAAGCTTCGAGGAGTGTGGCATTAATTTAATGCCTAAATATTTCAACCCATCTGGAGCCCAATTAAAGTCAAAGTTAGCCTCTATCAATTTGATAGTATGTTTAGGGATAGAAAGAGGAAGCGCCTCACATTTGTCTATATTAATTTTGTATCCCGATATTTGAGAAAACCGCTGTATTGCTTGATATACATATGGTAATGAATGTAGGGGTTTAGAAATAGTCAGCAGCACATCATCCGCAAATAAGGTGATTTTATGATGGAATTTTCCTATCTCTAGGCCGGTTATATCAGGGCAGTTGCGTACATATGCTGCCAATGGTTCAATGCATATGGCAAAGATCAGGGGTGAGAGCGGACAACCTTGTCTAGTGCCATTAAGTATTTGGAATTTGTCTGATTGGTGCCCTATCGCCCGAACGAACGCCGTGGGCCTGGAATATAACCCTTGAATTGCTTTCAGGAAATTGCCCTCAAACCCCAGGCGTGACAAAAGATCTATCATGTATGTCCAGTCGACCCTATCAAATGCCTTCTCCGCATCCAGTGAGAGGACCAGAGAAGGCATTTTTCTATCTCGCAAAAAATCTATTATCGATACCATTCTGCGAATATTATCAGGGGCTTCCCTATCTTTAATGAATCCCACTTGGTCAGGGTGAATAATACTGGGTAGAATATGTTTAAGTCGGTTGGCCAGGATTTTTGTCACTATCTTAACATCTTGATTGATGAGGGAGATGGGCCTATAGCTGCTACATAAGTTAAGATTTTTTCCCTGTTTTGGTATAACTACAATTTTAGCTCTGAGGAGTTCTTCTGGTATTTGTCCCCCTTTCATAATGTGATTTGCAAACGTTATCAGATGCGGCACTAGATCTTCCCTAAACACCTTGTAGTACTCCCCCGGGAATCCATCAGGTCCCGGGGCCTTCCCAGGCTTAAGATTTTTTATAGCTGCTATCACTTCAGCCCTCGTGATCTCAGCATTCAGATGAGTTCTGTCTTCTTCAGTTATCATTGGCAAGTTCGCCTCGCTCACAAAAGAGTTAAAAGCCTCCTTCGTCTCTGGGTTATGTTGCACTTTCGTGCCATCATATAACATCTGGTAGAACTTGGCAAACGTGTCAACAATGTCTTGTGGGTGAGTGGTAGTCTGGCCAGTCGGTGTCTGGATGCATGGAATAGAAAGGGATTGGTAGCTATCTCTAAGTTTTTTTGCTAAATATTTGTCAGGTTTATTGGCAAAAATAAAATAATTCGTTTTCAGTCTATGTGCAGCTTTTATGGAGTGCTCGTTCAATATAGATTGAAGGGTTTGCCTTTTTTCAACTAGCTTAGTAAGTGTGGCTCTAGAGTGGGTCGATTTATGCAACGTTTCTAATGTGGCAATTTCAGTGTTCAGTTGGTTAATAAGATCATTTTTCTTTTTTTTATATAGTGTCTTTTCTTTGATTAGGACCCCTCTGATCACCGCCTTATGTGCTGCCCAGGGCATAGCCACGTTTTCTGTGGTCCCAACATTAATTTTCCAGTACTCTTGTATGCTATGTAAAATCCTGCTCTTAACGGGTGGATATTTGGTGCTTGATGCATCGTATGTCCATGTCCTAGTTCTCTTGGGGTCTGTTAGGTTTCCCAAAGTAAGCACAGTCAGAGAATGGTCTGACCAGACACATGGATGAATATCTAAGGAGTGTATTGCTGGCTGTAATATTTGACTAGTAAATACGTAGTCTATTTTTGAGTAGCTGTCGTGCGGTGCAGAGTAAAAAGTAGTGTCTCCCACCCCTTCATGCAATATCTGCCAAGTGTCTTGTAGTGTATGTTGAGCCAGGGCGTCTAGAATGTGTTTAGCAGTATTTCTCTGTCTCTGTTTTTTCTTGGATTGTTGGGTACTTGTTTGTCTAGTCAGTGATTGCAGGTCAATGTTAAAGTCCCCCGCCAGAATTATTCTTAATCTAGACCAGTCAGTCAACAAATTCGAAATAACAGCGAAGAATTTATCTTGTTGTTCATTTGGGGCGTATATGTTGCATAGAAGAATCTCTGTATTCCCCAAACACCCAAAGACCAAAAGGTATCTACCTTCCTTATCCGAAATAGTCTCTCTATGTGTAAAGGGCAATGATGAGTGTATTAAGATAGAGACCCCTCTTTTCTTGGAGTCTAAGGCAGAGTGATACTGCTTTGAGTAGTCTCTTGCCCAATATTTTGGGATAGTGTTTTTCAGGAAATGTGTCTCCTGAAGATAAATAACGTTGGCCCTCAGTCGTCTATAGTGTGACATGGCTGTCCTCCTTTTGACATCAGTGTTTAGACCTCTCGCATTATGCGAGATCAAAACTATCTTAGGGACAGTCATCACAAGTATTGTACCAACATTTCCTCTCAATCCTACCTATGGCATCAGGGACCCCGGACAGCATATCTCCCTCTAAACCTCGGAATCTAAATTTGTACCTTGAAAGTAGAAGCCTGTAAACTTCTCTTTTCCTCCTCTGCCTCCCTAACTGTTTCTTTTTGGCCCTATAGCTCTGTAGAGCATTTCCACAAGATGAGCATAGTAATTTTGTACAACAATGTGTGCATTGAGGTATTAACAGTGTAAACAGACAAATATAATAACACAACAGTAAATAACAACTAAACAATTGAGTGCAATTATGTCGAAACCAGCACATGAAATTTGTACTATGCAACTCCAACATGGAATTTCAGCTTTGCATCACTTACAATAAGTGAGGAGTCCCAGTCCCCATCTGTGAATTCAAGGTTTATTCAGCTTTCTGGTCACAGCTAGTAGCCTCTAGGTCCAAGGGCAGACCACAGAATGTGAGAAAAAGGGTAGGTGTTCTCATCCGAGACATTCACTAATTACCTGGATGTCTCATGCTTTAGACTTCTTTTTACTTGTCACCCTCTTCCATTTTGATCTTTGGGGTTTTGCCGTCAGTGACGACACAGCAGGAGAAGCAGATGTCGAATCCTCCCTTGAGATGTCTGGAGGTTCCAAGTCCAGGAGCTTACAGATTTCCGGGATCTCATCAGTGGTTTTAATAGTAAGCATTTTGCCATTTCGCATCACTTGCAGCGCGAAAGGAAATCCCCATCTGTAGGGGATATTGTTCTTCCTTAGCAGAAGAGTGAGAGGTTTTAGCGCATATCTTCTCTGTAATGTTTTAATGCAAAGGTCTTGGAAAAACTGGACAATGTTGCCCTGGAACTTGAATGTGGGGTTGTTTCTTGCAGCCAATAGAATCCTTTCTCTATCAGGGAACCGTAGAAGCTTAATTATGACGTCCCTTGGTGGTTGGTCTGGTTTGGGTTTTGCTTTGAGGGCCCTATGCGCTCTTTCTATTGGGCACTCAGAGTCCGTCGGTCCTCCCAATATAGCATGGAATAATTGCTGGAGATAACTGTGTAGATCTTCTGCTCCAACGGACTCAGGGATGCCTTTGAGTCTAATGTTAGAGCGTCTGCTTCGATTCTCCAGATCTTCAATTTTTTCTTCTAGATCTTGTATGTGTTGATTGTGGGAGTCAAGAGTCTGTGAGACTGTTGTAATTTCCTCTCCCATTTCCTCTGTGACTGTTTCCAAGGAATCTACTCGAGATCCCAACTCTAGTATTTCTGTTTTGATATCCGTAAGACTATTAGTGACTGTATTTTGGAAGCTGTCCATCTTTTCCCACAGTTTCTCAAAGTTAGAAGCTATGTCCTGTTTGGACACCAGACCCTGCAGGTCTGCCTTAGTAACGGGAGTGTGTTCTGCAGATTCCTCCTCATTTTCAGAATCCATATCTTCCTCAACTTCCGTCTGGGCGGTTTCCTGAGATTTGGTGATTTTGGAGGCTTTAAAAAAGGTGTCTACTGATAAGGGTTTTAGACCCTTGTCTCCCTTAGGTCCTTTTCTTGTAGCCATAGTGTGTATAGTGATAGATCAGCTGTTTGTAACTACTTTTATTTTTGCGGTTTTTTAAGTGTTCAACAGGTACCTCCAACTTTCTTTTTTCCTACTTTGGAGAAGTTCCAGTTTCCCTAAACCTCTACTGGATAGTGGGGTGTGCTAAATTGCTTCTGCGCCCTCTCTATCTCCTCTCACTCTCACCAGAGATATTTAGTAGATAATGGGTGTCATGCCCCTCACAACTTGTATGAGCATTTCTGCAAATATATCTTCTTTATGGTAGAAATGTGTGAAAAGCAATGACGCTGCAAGTGATGCAATAATGGGTATAGAGTTAGTTATAGTTATCCATGTCGAATTGTCCTAGCACAGTATGCCTTTGACAGCTACATCCTCTTTATTAACTTTCTTTAGATCTTTGTCACGCACTCAGAAGAAGAGCTGAGATGGTTTTTAGACGTTCTCTCTCCCCCAGGGGAGCTGTCCTCACTGGACGTAGTCGGGAAAGGGAGTTGGGATATGACCCGCTGATTTTTCAGTCAGCAGGAAATGGAGGGGAGAGAGAACCATTCAGCAGCCTACACACACAAAAAAATATAAAATAGAAAGGAGAGAGATAGTTGCTACAGATGACTCTCCTTTCCTGATTATTGCATCCTTTCTCCCCCTCTCTGCTGTATCGCCAGCTTATTGCAGCAAATTAAATATTTTCATCATGGGTAGTTCATTGCCCTGCAAGCTGCAATTTATGGTATGAGAGGCTTGTATAGCACCTTGTTTGCAGGCTCAATGTCCTTAGTATATAGTGTACTAGGGGTGTGCAGAAATATCAGTGCAAGCCAATAAGCTTATGCAAAGCCAGCTGTGTTTCTTGGGTGTTAAGAATAAAGAGGGTTCACTTTTAACTTGTCATATATCTTTTTTTCCTATTGTATTGAGAGTCCACTGTATGTTGCACGACTCTGCTTGGGTCACTGTGAGAATGGGTGAGAGGCAGCAATGCTGTGTGTATAGCCCAGTGCTGCGTGTATAGCGGTAAAATAATTCCTAACTTGCTGCAGGAAAGTTCTGAGGTGGCTTAGATAGAGATTATGAGAGTTTCTTAGATATATATGAGTGAGAGTATCCCTGTTCAGGAGCTCTGTTTAAAAGTTGGGCTCAGACAGAGAAGGGACTTAGCTGCACAAACCAGCGTGTATTGCTGGGAGCTGGGAACACGCTAGCAAGGAATCCAAAAATGGCGTCTTCGCGCCTTAGTGCAGAAGGAACTCTGTATCAGCGTGGTGAGGATAAATGTCTTTACTTTGGGTGCGCTGTATCTCTATGCCTGTGTAACTGTTTAACTATTTGATTGTGGGCTGCCCCTTCCCCAGCCAGTAGACACCCGGCAGGTACTCACTCTCACAGTAGCCCTCTAAGCCTCAGTGGTGTGTCGCCATTTTAATCCCTCGGGTGTCTCAAACTGCAGCCACTGTGTGTCCGGCACTGCTCCGGAGCGGATCCCCGGCCCTCCGGAGCACGATGTAGCGTGGTGCTGCAGCTGTTGGGTAAGTGGATCGCTGGTAAGGTCTGGCGCTAGAGCTCCGGATCACTTGCTGTCCTCACCTCTTCAGTGTCCGGAGTAGCCCACAGCAAAGCATCAAGTGACCCCAGGTATGGTCCACTAAGATAGGCAATTAAGGAGATGACAGATTGCCTCTTAGAAAGTAAAAAGCCCCGCTTTAACTAAATATAAATAGCTTAATTTCTGTAAATTTGGAGGAGCTCTGTATAATGGCGACTGCTATGTGCAGTAGTAGGCTCCGCCTCCCCCTGTTTCATTTTATTTAAAGGGACACTCATGTCAAATTAAATTTTCATGATTCAGATACAGCATGTAGTTTTAAACAACTTTCCAATTTACTTTCATTAAAAAAATGTGCACAGTCTTTTATATTTACACTTTTTGAGTCACCAGCTCCTACTGAGCATGTGCAAGAATTCACAGACTATACGTATATGCATTTGTGATTGGCTGATTGCTGTCACATGGTATAGGGGGAGTAGAAATATACATAACTTTAAAATTAGAAAAAAATCTACTACTCATTTGAAATTCAGAGTAAATGCTATTGTATTGTCTTGTTATATTACATGCGTTGATTATGCAAATCTACTGTGTTTACTGGTCCTTTAAATATACTTTGTAATATACTTTCATTATTTATTTAACCTCCTTTTACTGTAATTTAAAGGGACAGTAAAGTAAAAAATAAACATTCATGGTCTAGATAAAGCGTGCAATATTAAGCAACTTTCCAATTTACTTCTATTATCAAAGTTACTTTATTCTTTTGATATACTTTGTTGAAGTGTAAACCCATGACTGCACATGTGTTTAGTACTCTATGGCAGCAGCATTAGCAACAATATTTGAAGCAATGTTATATGTTGTTGCAATACTGCTGCACTAGAGTACTAAAGATATGTGCAGACTCCTGAGTCCTGAGGTCTTATGGGCCTACCTTGGTTTATGCTTTAATAAAATATATCAAAAGAACAAAGTAAATTTGGTCATAGAAATAAATTGAAAAGTTGTTTAAAATGACAAGCTCTGTCTGAATCATAAAAGAAAAAATGTTGCGTTTTCTGTCCCCTTTCTATAAATTGTGTTTTTCCCAGTTTTAAGAATTGGAAGTGCACACTGCAGAATTTAGTTAAACTCTGCTACATTTGTCCCTTATTGGATTTAGCAGAGAAGATAACCTAACATACTGCAAAATAATGCACCTTTTTTAACAAAATGAATAAATTATGATAAAGTACAAACATCATACTTAAGTATTTTTGAGTTAACTGAATCTGCAATATTATACACAGTGATTGGTTAGCACAAAGCACAAACTTCTTTACATTTGTCCCTAATTGGCCACAGAAAAGGAGAACAGGAATGGATCCCACCACGCATTTTAGGGGGTGTATTCCTGAAATGCTTTTGATCTGCAAAACCTTGTAAATGGTGCTAAAAAAATAGTGTTAAGTTATGTGATGATCAAAAGCATATTTTGTAATGCAGTGCTTAATTTCCTATATATGCTCTGAGTCTTATTTCCCTTTAAGTCTTATCAGACAGACCTGCAACCAAATAACAGAGTAATGCACAGTACATCTCTATTGCATTGGTCGGAGGCTTTTGTCAAAGTAATTGTTGTTTCTCCCCATGTTCTCCTTAAGATGTGCAGCCCGTCTGCTGGTGCAGGCCATAGCGTGCAGGAATCGCTGCCACCACAGAGAGGGGAGAAGAGGATGCCAAGCCGCAGAAAAGTAAGGACAAAAAACAATGACTGCCTTCTGTTCACTTCACTCTGCTCTTGCATCATTATGTTATGTAATCTGTAATATACATTTCAGTTGTCGCTACAACTCAGTTAAAGGGACATAATACTCATATGCTAAATCACATGAAAGTGATGCAGTATAACTGTAAAAAGCTGACAGGAAAATATCCCTTGAACATCTCTATGTAAAAAATTAAGATATTTTTACCTCACATTTTCTTCAGCTCACCAGAGTAAGTACTGAGTAAACAGTTATACTTCAGCTGCTGTCCAGCTGCAGGTAAAACAAAAACAAAACAAAAAAAAGGAAGAAATGAACAGCAGCCAATCAGCATCAGCAGTGCTGAGGTCATGAACCCTTTTACTGTGATCTCATGAAATTTCACTTAACTCTTATGAGATTTCATAATTCATAGTAAACTTCCTTAAACTGAATAACATGAGTGTGTATGAGGCACGCTCCCTTGCAAGAGACAGGACAGGCATACTGATTTGCTGCTTAAAGTAATTTACAATGGAGTGTGAATACTTAGGACATTTTGAGGTAAAATATCTTTATTTTTTACATAGAGATGTTCAGGTGATATTTTCTAGTCAGCTTTTTACAGCTATGTTGCATCACTTTCATGTGTTTCAACATTTGGATATCATGTCCCTTTAATACAATATTGGGGCTAAATCCTGCAAGTTACTGTTACAGTTAGTAAAATAAGCTCTTGCCTTTAGAAATAAAGTACAGACTAAACACACGAAACAAGCATCATTGTTGACTGAAATGAACAGCAAACCCATTATCTGGACTATACAATGTACAACCCCTAGTTGTGCAGCAGATATGGTTTTACTATTGGTGTAACACTGTTACTTGTTCTCACTGACAAATCTACTTATCTCTTTAGCGCGGTGAACTCACCATCACAGAAGCTTGTGACAAGTGGAAATCCATGAGGTCTCCCTTTGCCATCTAATGTCCTGAGCTGGTAAGTGCTGTGTTTTGTTGTTTATTATTTGTCTGGTTTACTGTCAGCTAGATTTGGAGTTTGGCGGTAGATGGGTTGTTAACGCTACGCTGGCTTTTTTCTGGCCGCACCATAAAATTAACTCTGGTATCGAGAGTCCAAAAAAATGCTGCGTTAGGCTCCAAAAAAGGAGCGTAGAGCATTTTTACCGCAAATGCAACTCTCGATACCAGAGTTGCTTACGGACGCGGCCAGCCTCAAAAACGTGCTTGTGCACGATTCCCCCATAGGAAACAATGGGGCTGTTTGAGCTGAAAAAAAACCTAACACCTGCAAAAAAGCCGCGTTCAGCTCCTAACGCAGCCCCATTGTTTCCTATGGGGAAACACTTCCTACGTCTGCACCTAACACTCTAACATGTACCCCGAGTCTAAACACCCCTAACCTTACACTTATTAACCCCTAATCTGCCGCCCCGCTATCGCTGACCCCTGCATATTATTATTAACCCCTAATCTGCCGCTCCGTAAACCGCCGCAACTTACATTATCCCTATGTACCCCTAATATGCTGCCCCTAACACCGCCGACCCCTATATTATATTTATTAACCCCTAATCTGCCCCCCACAACGTCGCCTCCACCTGCCTACACTTATTAACCCCTAATCTGCCGAGCGGACCGCACCGCTACTATAATAAATGTATTAACCCCTAATCCGCCTCACTAACCCTATAATAAATAGTATTAACCCCTAATCTGCCCTCCCTAACATCGCCGACACCTAACTTCAATTATTAACCCCTAATCTGACGACCGGAGCTCACCGCTACTATAATAAATGGATTAACCCCTAAAGCTAAGTCTAACCCTAACACTAACACCCCCCTAACTTAAATATAATTTAAATCTAACGAAATTAATTAACTCTTATTAAATAAATTATTCCTATTTAAAGCTAAATACTTACCTGTAAAATAAACCCTAATATAGCTACAATATAAATTATAATTACATTGTAGCTATTTTAGGATTAATATTTATTTTACAGGCAACTTTGTAATTATTTTAACCAGGTACAATAGCTATTAAATAGTTAAGAACTATTTAATAGTTACCTAGTTAAAATAATAACAAAATTACCTGTAAAATAAATCCTAACCTAAGTTATAATTAAACCTAACACTACCCTATCAATAAATCAATTAAATAAAATACCTACAATTACCTACAATAAAACCTAACACTACACTATCAATAAATAAATTAAATACAATTCCTACAAATAACTACAATTACATAAACTAACTAAAGTACAAAAAATAAAAAATAACTAAGTTACAAAAAAATAAAAAAATATTTACAAACATAAGAAAAATATTACAACAATTTTAAACTAATTACACCTACTCTAAGCCCCCTAATAAAATAACAAAGACCCCCAAAATAAAAAAATGCCCTACCCTATTCTAAATTAATAAAGTTAAAAGCTCTTTTACCTTACCAGCCCTGAACAGTGCCCTTTGCGGGGCATGCCCCAAGAAAATCAGCTCTTTTGCCTGTAAAAAAAAACATACAATACCCCCCCCCCAACATTACAATCCACCACCCACATACCCCTAATCTAACCCAAACCCCCCTTAAATAAACCTAACACTAAGCCCCTGAAGATCTTCCTACCTTGTCTTCACCTCAACAGGTATCACCGATCCGTCCTGGCATCCAGTGCTGAAGAGGTCCAGAAGAGGCTCCAAAGTCTTCCTCCTATCCGGCAAGAAGAGGACATCCGGATCGGCAAACATCTTCATCCAAGGGGCATCTTCTATCTTCTTCCATCCGGTGCGGAGCGGGTCCATCTTGAAGCAGCCGACGCGGATCCATCCTCTTCTTCCGGCGTCTCCCGACGAATGACGGTTCCTTTAAGGGACGTCATCCAAGATGGCGTCCCTCGAATTCCGATTGGCTGATAGAATCCTATCAGCCAATCGGAATTAAGGTAGGAATATTCTGATTGGCTGATGGAATCAGCCAATCAGAATCAAGTTCAATCCGATTGGCTGATCCAATCAGCCAATCAGATTGAGCTCGCATTCTATTGGCTGTTCCGATCAGCCAATAGAATGCGAGCTCAATCTGATTGGCTGATTGGATCAGCCAATCAGATTGAACTTGATTCTGATTGGCTGATTCCATCAGCCAATCAGAATATTCCTACCTTAATTCCGATTGGCTGATAGAATCCTATCAGCCAATCGGAATTCGAGGGACGCCATCTTGGATGACATCCCTTAAAGGAACCGTCATTCGTCGGGAGACGCCGGAAGAAGAGGATGGATCCGCGTCGGCTGCTTCAAGATGGACCCGCTCCGCACCGGATGGAAGAAGATAGAAGATGCCGCTTGGATGAAGATGTTTGCCGGTCCGGATGTCCTCTTCTTGCCGGATAGGAGGAAGACTTTGGAGCCTCTTCTGGACCTCTTCAGCACCGGATGCCAGGACGGATCGGTGATACCTGTTGAGGTGAAGACAAGGTAGGAAGATCTTCAGGGGCTTAGTGTTAGGTTTATTTAAGGGGGGTTTGGGTTAGATTAGGGGTATGTGGGTGGTGGGTTGTAATGTTGGGGGGGGTATTGTATGTTTTTTTTTTACAGGCAAAAGAGCTGATTTTCTTGGGGCATGCCCCGCAAAGGGCCCTGTTCAGGGCTGGTAAGGTAAAAGAGCTTTTAACTTTATTAATTTAGAATAGGGTAGGGCATTTTTTTATTTTGGGGGTCTTTGTTATTTTATTAGGGGGCTTAGAGTAGGTGTAATTAGTTTAAAATTGTTGTAATATTTTTCTTATGTTTGTAAATATTTTTTTATTTTTTGTAACTTAGTTATTTTTAATTTTTTGTACTTTAGTTAGTTTATTTCATTGTAGTTATTTGTAGGAATTGTATTTAATTTATTTATTGATAGTGTAGTGTTAGGTTTTATTGTAGGTAATTGTAGGTATTTTATTTAATTAATTTATTGATAGGGTAGTGTTAGGTTTAATTATAACTTAGGTTAGGATTTATTTTACAGGTAATTTTGTAATTATTTTAACTAGGTAGCTATTAAATAGTTCTTAACTATTTAATAGCTATTGTACCTGGTTAAAATAATTACAAAGTTGCCTGTAAAATAAATATTAATCCTAAAATAGCTACAATGTAATTATAATTTATATTGTAGCTATATTAGGATTTATTTTACAGGTAATTATTTAGCTTTAAATAGGAATAATTTATTTAAGAATAGTTAATTAATTTCGTTAGATTTAAATTATATTTAAGTTAGGGGGGTGTTAGTGTTAGGGTTAGACTTAGCTTTAGGGGTTAATACATTTATTAGAATAGCGGTGAGCTCCGGTCGGCAGATTAGGGGTTAATAATTGAAGTTAGGTGTCGGCGATGTTAGGGAGGGCAGATTAGGGGTTAATATTATTTATGATAGGGTTAGTGAGGCGGATTAGGGGTTAATAACTTTATTATAGTAGCGCTCAGGTCCGCTCGGCAGATTAGGGGTTAATAAGTGTAGGCTGGTGTCGGCGACGTTGAGGGGGGCAGATTAGGGGTTAATAAATATAATATAGGGGTCGGCGGTGTTAGGGGCAGCAGATTAGGGGTACATAGCTATAATGTAGGTGGCGGCACTTTGCGGTCGGCAGATTAGGGGTTAATTATTGTAAGTAGCTGGCGGCGACGTTGTGGGGGGCAGGTTAGGGGTTAATAAATATAATACAGGGGTCGGCGGTGTTAGGGGCAGCAGATTAGGGGTACATAAGTATAACGTAGGTGGCGGTCGGCAGATTAGGGGTTAAAAAAATTTAATCGAGTTGCAGCGATGTGGGGGGACCTCAGTTTAGGGGTACATAGGTAGTTTATGGGTGTTAGTGTACTTTAGGGTACAGTAGTTAAGAGCTTTATGAACCGGCGTTAGCCCAGAAAGCTCTTAACTACTGACTTTTTTCCTGCGGCTGGAGTTTTGTCGTTAGAGCTCTAACGCTCACTTCAGAAACGACTCTAAATACCAGCGTTAGGAAGATCCCATTGAAAAGATAGGATACGCAATTGACGTAAGGGGATCTGCGGTATGGAAAAGTCGCGGCTGAAAAGTGAGTGTTAGACCCTATTTTGAGTGACTCCAAATACCGGCGGTAGCCTAAAACCAGCGTTAGGAGCCTCTAACGCTGGTTTTCACGGCTACCGCCAAACTCTAAATCTAGGCCTCTGTGTTTAGTAATCATTTCAGTATAAAGTACTGTTAGAGGTATGCAACAATGTGATTGTAATATAAACATTACAATATACTTTCATTATTTATTTTATCCCATTACCTGTAATTGAAAACAGTGTTTTTTCTAATTCTGAGAATTGGAAGTGCAAACTGCAGAATTTGCAAGCCTAACCCTGCTACATATCTGTCCCCCAATTAGCCTCAGCAGAGGAGATATAATAAAATATCATATTTAAAGGACTACTCAATACAGTAGAACTGCATAATTAACAAGTGCATAATAAAAAGACAATGATTTAACACCTACTCTGAATTTCAAATAAGCAGAAGATTTTTTTTCTGGCAAATGTATTTTTCTCCCATTTTCCGGCCCCCTGTATCATGTGACAGACATCAGCCAACAGACTTTTATACATATACCCTGTGAGCTTGTGCACATGCTCAGTAGGATCTTGTTCCCCTGAAAGTGTGAATTTAAAAAGACTGTGCAACATTTTTTAATTGGAAAGTGACTTATAACTGCATGTTGTTTCTGAATCATAAAAGTTTATTTTGACTTGAGTGTCCCTCCAAGATTTAATATTTTTAGTTTCCTCAGGAAAAAAAATAGTGTAAAACTGTTAAGTAAGTATCATTTGGCTTTGTGTAAACAATATATGTTAACTATTAACTACATTACACTCCTCCCAGCAACTGCTAGCAATTGACTCCTCCCCTGAGGTCCTTGTTATTGATTAAATGACTCTTCTGGTACAGAAATTAAATGCTCTTTTTGAACACTGCAAAGGAGACCAGGACATGGGTACCACAGGCTGTGTATCCCAGAATTCCTCCTGATTTGCAAAACCTTGTAAATGGCTCTAACAAAATGAAAGTAACAAATTATTTAATAATGAATTATAAAAGTTATAAGTTTTTGTCTGATGTCAAATGTTTTTCTTGTTTCCTACTTAAAATAAAAAAATTCCCCTCTTTCTTTTTTCTTTTTTTACAGGACATAAAGAGACCCACAACCTTGGAACTATTAATGAAGGACAGTGCTACATTTATGAAAGGTAATAATACAGAATGATAATACTAAAAAAAAAAATCACAATATTGTGGTTCTTACACAAAACAAATAAGTGAATAATACTGAAAACAAAAAGTGACCAGAACCTTACACTTAAACCATACAAGCTAAAACAAAAATGATCTGATAGTAAAATAGTCCTTTTTAAAAAGGCAAAGATACCATTTTTAATATAGTTGATCCACAGAGTGTACCACATATGGAAAATGTAAATATTTTTTTACCATAACCTTTATGTCTTAGTGCTATTGTTTTTAGCTTGGCTTAGGAACTTTTGGACCAAGGTTCGACTCCAAATGAGTTTTTATATGGATTTTCATATATATTTCATATGACTTGTGTAGTTTATTTTCTGTTTGGAATATATGATATGATATAGATTTTGTAGAATTTACAATTATTTATGCATTTAGCATTTGTGATTAATATAATTGTTTCTAATAAAATTATATTTGTATTTGCTGTTACTTTATAGGAGTGCTCTGAAGTAATTGGATTAGCAACTGTTAAATGAATCAACCAATCAACGCTGTTTGAGGACTTTAAAATCCAGTCATCTGATGTGGCAAAGTCTTCTTTAGACAGCTATGATCCAACAGCGGAGGAGTTGTAATCTTACTGGCTGATCACAAGGAGGGGTGGAACCTCACAGACCCGTTTAACTATGTGTTAAGAGAACGCTGTCTGGATGTTACAGGGTTTTTACACACTGACTTACTTGAGCAGCAGACACTGATCATTTAGTCTGCAATTTTGATTTTATTATAATAAATTGTTACTTTGTATCCTGCATCTGTGGATTTTCTTGTATAGAGATAGAGTGCAATAACCAGAGCTGTTGAGGGTCTGTTACACATGAGCAGAATGGCTCAGCTGTACAGCTTGAGATTTAATTTCCAAACAGTTTAAAGCTGGGGTTTTGTGTCACTTTTCATTTTGAGAAACAACAATGGGGCCTATCTATCAAGCTCCGAATGGAGCTTGATGCCCCGTGTTTATGGCGAGTCTGCAGGCTCACCAGAAACAGCAGTTATGAAGCAGCGGTCACAAAGACTGCTGCTCCATAACCTGTCCGCCTGCTCTGAGCAGGCGGACAGACATCGCTGGAAATCAACCCGATCGAGTACGATCGGGTTGATTGACACCCCCTGCTGGAGGCCCATTGGCCGCGAGTCTGCAGGGGGCGGCGTTGCACCAGCAGCTCTTGTATTCAGCGAGGTCTGGCGGACCTGATCCGCACTGTCGGATCAGGTCCGCCAGACTTTCTTAAATAGGGGCCTATGTGTGCAACACCTGTATTATGTCAAATTGCATAAACCTAAGGCAGTTTTCAATAGGCCCAGTATTTTTAGCAGATGGGTTCAGTCAATCTGCCATGAGGGTACTACTTCAAGAGGATTGTCTCCTTTCTTAGTACCCCTGAGAGCTTGGGAATTGTGTATATTATAGAATGTGAAAAATAAAGGCTTTACACAACACTTATGAAGCAAATGTTTTGTAGCAGAATTAAAGGTGTATGGTATATGCCATGGTATTGGGAAGGGATCAAGGTGTTTGTGTGTGTATGTGTGTGTTTGTGTGTGTATGTGTATGTATGTGTGTGTTTGTATGTATGTGTGTGCATGTGTATGTTTGTATGTATGTGTGTGTATGTGTATGTATGTGTGTGTATGTGTATGTATGTGTGTTTGTATGTATGTGTGTGTATGTGTATGTATGTGTGTGTATGTGTATGTATGTGTGTGTTTGTATGTATGTGTGTGTTTGTATGTATGTGTGTGTATGTGTATGTATGTGTGTGTTTGTATGTATGTGTGTGTATGTGTATGTATGTGTGTGTATGTGTGTATGTGTATGTATGTGTGTGTTTGTATGTATGTGTGTGTATGTGTATGTATGTGTGTGTTTGTATGTATGTGTGTGTATGTGTATGTATGTGTGTATGTATGTGTATGTATGTGTGTGTTTGTATGTATGTGTATGTATGTGTGTGTTTGTATGTATGTGTGTGTATGTGTATGTATGTGTGTGTTTGTATGTATGTGTTTGTATGTATGTATGTATGTGTGTGTATGTGTGTGTTTGTATGTATGTGTGTGTATGTGTATGTATGTGTGTGTTTGTATGTATGTGTCTGTATGTGTATGTATGTGTGTGTTTGTATGTATGTGTGTGTATGTGTATGTATGTGTGTGTTTGTATGTATGTGTGTGTATGTGTATGTATGTGTGTGTTTGTATGTATGTGTGTGTATGTGTATGTATGCGTGTGTATGTGTGTGCGTGTATGTATGAAGTGTTTTATACTTTACTTTACAGGCAGTGGCCCACCTGTGTTTTGTGGCTGTGCCATGGCAGGAGAGGCGGGCTGCAGGTGTGCTATGAGTAAAGTCAGGTGAGTTGGGAGGAGTTTGGGAGGACATTTTCCCTGTCAGGAGGGACAGTGGTCAGAGCTCCCAACCTGGGAAAATCCTGCACTATCTGGGATGGTTGGGAGTTGCTAATTTGTCATTTTCTCCAGTAAACAAATATTCCACATGTTATATGCAGGATCTATATATGACTATGTCTATAGTGTTTTATTTACCACTGTAAGAGTCACTCAACTGGAAAGTCAACCAATAAAACCACTGCATACTGAACACTATCTACCTTCTTTTAGCTACTATTCACTTTTAGATTCCTAGATGAGTGATCTACTTGACCTAGAATACAAATAAAGTCTTGATGCAGGTGAAATACTTGCTAATATCAGTAATGAAAGTATATACAATAACAGATTAGACAAAAAGTCCAAATCCATAAAAAAGATATCATCTCACTTTTTGTTAATTTTTTTAAACAACAACAATGTTGGGCTAAGCTTTACCTTTGAGAGTCACTCTTCCACTATTAATTATTTGGAACTTAACTTGATTGGATCAAGAGATGGCAGGGTTCACACTAAGGTATATAGGAAACCTATTGCTGGAAATTCCCTGCTACAAGGAAAAAGCTGCCACCCCAGACACACTGCAGCTGCAGTGGCTTAAGGTGAAATTTACTCGCTTAAAAAGAAACTGCTCAAATAATGAGGATTTCAATCTTCAAGCTAATGAACTAGTGAGCAGATTGAGAGAGAAGGAAATACCCTAACAAAACTATTGTGGCGGCCATAAAACAAATAGAATCAAAACAGAGAGCCCTATTACTTCAGGGATCCAGCTATAACAATAAGAAACAAGTATTCAGGGGATTAACTTTGTTACCAACTATAGTCCACAGTTTCCACAAATAACACAGATTATACAGAATAACACAGATTATACGGAAACATTTTTCCATTCTTGCAGCCGATGATAAACTTATAGATGTAGTGAAACAAGGGCTGAGATGTAGCTCGAGGAGGTGTCCTACACTAGGTTCTATTTTATCTCTTACCCAATTGAGAAATGAACAACGCAATTGCAGTACCTGGATGAATAGTACAGGGATGTATGGATGTGGTCACAAAAAATGCAGACCATGTGACTACCTGGTTAGGACTAAAAATTTCAGTTCACATGTAACAGGAGAAGTTTTTCCAATTAAAACATGCATGAACTTTATGTCTACCCAAGTCATTTACATGTTAAAGTGTGACTTTTGTGGTGTCCAATATATTGGACGCACTTCCAGGGACATCAAGTCTAGGATCCGCAAACATCTCTCTACTATAGGCCAAGGCACATCCTCCAACCCTCTAAAACGTCACTTTGCTGAAAAACATAATGGCAGACTTAATACCTTTAAGTGGTGTGCCATAGAGGAAGTAAAGGTCCCTGGGAGGAGGGGAGATGTGGAAATTTTCTGGATGTTCAAGCTTAGAACTAGGTACCCAGAAAGCCTAAACTCTAGGTATGATTTAATCAATTATTGGGAGTGATTCATGGCCCCAAATTTTGCTACTCAATCACGCTGTTTGTTTGGGTCCTAACTATTATTATTATTATTATTCTCATCATTACGGGATACATATTCCCCTTTCCTTTTTTTTTTTTTTTTTAGGACCCTCCTTATCTGAGCTTTTTAAATTAAATTTCAGAGTCATCACATTTTGCACTATTTTACCTACGCCATTATATTTCAATATGGCTTAGGGATTTATCCAAATGTGTCAAATTGCTCTTGTATCTGAGTTAATAGGTTAGGTCAAAGCAACACTGTTTATGGGGAATAGAATACATTATATTGAATATCTATGACAGTGTTGATAGGGTTAAATGTGACCTTTTATATAAGTTTTACATAATTTTTTCCCCTTAAACGATATTAATCTGTCTGCATCTTTATATTGCATTTTGGGGACATTTATATGTGCTAAATAGAAGAGTCATCCATTTCAAATGTGTATAAATTCAGTAAATGTATTCAATTTGTGCATACTATGTAATATGTATATAGCTGGATTAGCTGGATTAGCTTTCTTAATACCTCAGAGTTTTTCTTACTCTTTTCGTGGGGGTTTTTAGAGCTATATTTCATCTGTGTTTAATGTGATCTTTCGACAAAAGATATACTGGTGCTAGAAAGCTAAGGTAGCGAACTATAAGAAAATGAGATAATCTCAAAAAATATATGAAAAAAATATATTTAATATAGGATAAAAATATTTAATAAATAACAATTAATAAAATAATATAGTGAACATGCGCAAATATACAATACAGTATATTAAATAATGTTCCTAGTTTAGGTTTGAACACCTAGCCTCTAAAGATGAGCTCATTGAAAGCAAATTACAGAAGAGTGGGGTAAAATAAATATCCTAAACCACAGGAGTATATATTGATTGTAGATAAAAATAAGGATGAAAAAAATTCCCTATATATTAAATTAATAACTACTGGACGTCCAGTGTAACATATAAAATCAAGAGTATCACTAAAAAAATCTTACACAACAGAAGTTGTACATAAATTATACAAAATAGAGGCGGATAGCTTATAGCAATGCACGCTGTTAATAGTTTGGGAGTAGCGTGAGTCTATGTTTGACAGAGTAAACTCTCATATGTAGATGATCGTGCTCTATGAGTATAGGATCATACTATGTTCCATATGAGAGTGGTACCTTTTAAAGACGGCCAGTATAGAGGGGTCGCTGGAGACGTGTAGTGTCAGTAGAAAAAACTTTCCATTCCTTTATTCTCTTCTTCGAGTTTGTGTCCTGTGTAGCTCAGAAAAGCCTTATGCCTTTCCGCGGTGGCTCTGTGTCTGGTGTAGCTTGATACAGTCTACTCACCGTCTGAAGTCGTTCCGATCCATGCATGCTGCTAGCGTTGCAGCTCCTAGTCTCAGCTGTTGCTCGCGTTGGTGTGTCGAGCAGCTGATGTTCCGTTGTTGGTTTCAGTTTGCGTAGCGGCTGACATATTTGTTCACGTCACCGACTTAGTAGCTTCAGCCATTCTTGTTAGAGTCTTTGCAGTTAATACCCGTAGTTAAGTGGGCTCGTTCACTCGCTCTGTTCCTCTGCTTCAGAGTATGGGATGGGATGATCTGGGATGATAGGTGAACACTTTCTTCCACGCGTTTCTCCCCTCACTTGGGGCTTTTTCAAGAAGTGTTGCCTGTTCACATATGGGCTTTTATATACCCCTTCCTATTATTATTTCATTAGTCAGTTTAGTTATGGGGTGTGTTTGGAATCTTCTCTTATTTAAGGTGGTATATACCAATTATGCATAATTATATTCAGAGTCCATAGATATTGTATACAAATGGTACAAAGATATATCCGTTGTAGTTGATACAGGAAATATAAAAAATACAGGAAATACATAAACAAATATACAAAATTACATATAAAGTATATATAATATAAGAGAAAAATATATAAATTATACACATAAATAGGCGGTTGATACATAAATAAGCAGTTCACATATTAGAGGGGATAGCCTCACTATAAGTGTAGGTCAAGAAGTATAGTATCCCCCTCAGTCATACATGAAGGGGGTAATGTCTAATTCGGAGTTAAGGCCAAAGGGATGTAGGGTCTTCATGTTATAAATGAATTCAGCCTCTTTTTTAAGCAACTTTGTCTCAAAATTTCCCCCTCTCCATTCTGGTCTCACTTTTACTATACCCAAAAAAGATAGGTCTTTTAGTCTATTATTATGGGTTTCTCTAAAGTGTCTGTATAGATGTGTATCCATGTTTCCTTTTTCAATTAGACAGAGATGTTCTCTTATTCTTTCTCTCAAAGTTCTTGAGGTCTCTCCTAAATATTGCTTTTTACAGCTACACTGTATTAAGTAGATAATCGTGGACAAATATGATAGATACTCTCCTACTGGAGGAACTACCAAATATACTCCAATTGATGGTGTTAATTTAATTTAAATTTAAAAGGCAGAAAAACACTCAAAAAAGGTGGTTTTACCTCCGTAATGACCACCTATAAACTAAAAATAGTTTAGAGAAATAGGAGCTAAATGTATTTTGGAGTGCGCCTGAGATAGCTAAAAACGATTGTCTCAGTCTAAATTTGCCTAAATTTTATTGTATTTAATAAGTTATGTATTTCTATTGTATATTGTATATTTTCTCGAATATAAATTATATTAAAAAATGAAGTGTAATAAATTATTCTATAATTAATAGTATAAATGACAAATATCCAGATATTAAGTTAAGTTAAAATAAATACATTTATTTAGTTCACTATCATTCAATCATTCGGTGCAATAAATAATTATGCATAAAAAGTTCATAAAAAATCTGTGTCAATCTCCTAAAAACAATAATTTTACAATAGCGTAGATGATGGTGTAGGAAAACAATGATCCCTTTTAAATTATTTTGCCCGGGGCTTTCAAAAATAGAATAGAAAAAAGAGGTACCTTAGGAGTTAGAAAAAAAGTGTTTGTTAACTATACCGGTATAGACTTGTAATGGATTCCTATTTGTTGTATCCGTATGAAGATTTCTGTTCTTCGTTAATCCTTTGTTGAAGAGAAACCCACCAGGGGGTATTTCACAGATATACTTTGCTGGGCAAAGTGTAAGAAGATAATGTCAGATGATTCGCCTTTGTTACTGTAACAGTTGTTATTCAAACCCACCAGGGGGCAACTTCAGGTGTCACAGTAGGCTCACAGTAGAGGTGTTTTACAGACGTTCTTTGCCGGCAAAATGTAGGAGGATAATGTCTGATAATTCGCCTTTGTTGATGTGACCGTTGTTATTCAAACCCACCATGGGGCAACTTCAGGTGTCACAATGGGCTCTGGACTTAATCGCTGTTATGTTGTTCGTCTCACCTTGCTGTATGGGGTAGTTAGTGATTCTTTATCCAGATCTTTGCTAAACAGTGATTATCTTGGAATTCATGCTGACATAATCCTTTTTTTTAAAAAACAACAGTGGTTCCAAACTTAAATATCAAAGTGATGATATTTCACAGTCTTAGTTGTTGCAACAATTGTTGCTAGTTCAAGTAGTGGAGCAGAATGTTGGACGCGTTTCGGCTGTCTCCTGCAGCCTTTTTCATACAGGAGACAGCCGAAACGCGGCTGAATAACAACTGTTACAGTAACAAAGGCGAATCATCTGACATTATCTTCTTACACTTTGCCCAGCAAAGTATATCTGTGAAATACCCCCTGGTGGGTTTCTCTTCAACAAAGGATTAACGAAGAACAGAAATCTTCATACGGATACAACAAATAGGAATCCATTACAAGTCTATACCGGTATAGTTAACAAACACTTTTTTTCTAACTCCTAAGGTACCTCTTTTTTCTATTCTATTTTTGAAAGCCCCGGGCAAAATAATTTAAAAGGGATCATTGTTTTCCTACACCATCATCTACGCTATTGTAAAATTATTGTTTTTAGGAGATTGACACAGATTTTTTATGAACTTTTTATGCATAATTATTTATTGCACCGAATGATTGAATGATAGTGAACTAAATAAATGTATTTATTTTAACTTAACTTAATATCTGGATATTTGTCATTTATACTATTAATTATAGAATAATTTATTACACTTCATTTTTTAATATAATTTATATTCGAGAAAATATACAATATACAATAGAAATACATAACTTATTAAATACAATAAAATTTAGGCAAATTTAGACTGAGACAATCGTTTTTAGCTATCTCAGGCGCACTCCAAAATACATTTAGCTCCTATTAAGTAGATAATCCCTTTGTCGGTACATCTTATTGTGTCTCTTATATGAAATGTCTCCCCTGTTTGAGTAGATGTGTATTGCTTAGTTTTACTGCTATAGTTACATGATCTGCAGCAATGGCAGGGAAAAAAACCCTTTTATTATATTTCCCAATAGATCTTGTTCTTTTGGCTGTGTTCTAGATTTAAATTCGCTAGGGGCTAGTATTGTTTTTAAATTTCTTGATTTTCTATAGACAAATTTTGGATTTATAGATATCTTATCTCCTATGATAGGGTCTTCTCAAATATGATGCCAGTGTTTCCTAACTATTTTTTCAATTCTCTTATATTCCTCATTATAATTTGTAATAAATAGTACTGATATTTCATTTGTCTCATTAGTTATCTGATTTGTTTTATCTTTGTATTTAAGTAATAGTTGTCTATCTATTAGTTTAATTTCTTCATAATTTTCTTCAATTAGTTTCTCTTCATAACCTTTATCTCCAAACTTTTTACTTAGAATTTGAGCTTGTTCCTCATAATCTACTAGGTTCGTACAATTTTTTCGTATTCTCAAAAATTGTGCTCAGGGAATATTGTTTTTCCATCTAGATAGGTGACAGCTTTCCGCATGAATAAAGTTATTGGAGTCAACTTTTTTGAAAAATGTTTTTGTAGTAAATTTGTCTGTTTCAAGTTCTATATCAAGGTCTATAAATGAAATCCTTTCTTTACTAAGTTCATAGGTGAATTGTAGGCCCCTGTCATTTATATTCATTGCTGTGAAGAAATCTATGAGAGTTTGGATATCCCCTTTCCAGATGATCAGGATATCATCTATGTACTGCTTATAGGCTACCAGGTTTTGCTCCAAGCAATTTGAACCTAGGAAATCGGACTCCCAATCTCCCATAAAAAGGTTTGCATAGCTTGGCGCAAACCTGGTGCCCATAGCAGTCCCCTTGACTTGTACATACATCTTATTGTTGAATGCAAAGGTGTTATTGTCAAAAATAAATCTTATACTGTCTATTATAAATTCTCTTTGTTCTGTATTGATATCATTATCTTTTGATAGAAAATTAAAAACTGCTTTTATACCTAGATCATGTGCAATGTTTGTGTATAGTGATGTTACATCACAAGTTGCTAAAATTATCTCGCCCTCGACTTTTAGGTTGTCTAGTAGTTGTAAAACTTGTGTGGAATCTTTTAGAAATGATGGCAATTGTCTCACATATTTCTTTAGTTTTGGCTGCTTCTAAATGTATTTTAAGTAGAATTTGGTCAGCTCTAGTGGGATCCCTTTTCAGTTCTTTGTAGGTGGTAGTATCTTTTAAGAGCCTCTCCGCTTCTTGTATATAATATTCTCTATCCATTATGACAATTCCTCCCCCTTTATCTTTATATTTATTGTATAGTCATCTTTATCTATTTTTAATTTTTCTTTTTGATTATTTTTAGTTCTGTATTTGTCATTTTTAGTGACCTTATTATTTCTGTTTGTTTTTCCTTAAAGATCTCTAAATCTTTTCTATTCTCTAGGGTACCTTTGATTTCATTTACCCTTTTATCTATTTCGGTTAGGCTAATATTTCTTGCTTTCTTTATAATGTTTATGAGTGTAAAAGAGTCTTTTTCTAGAGATGTACAACTTCTGTTGTGTAAGATTTTTTTAGTGATACTCTTGATTTTTTTAGTGATACTGATTTTATATGTTACACTGGACGTCCAGTAGTTATTAATTTAATATATAGGGAATTTTTGTCATCCTTGTTTTTATCTACAATCAATATATACTCCTGTGTTTTAGGATATTTATTTTACCCCACTCTTCTGTAATTGGCTTTCAACGAGCTCATCTTTAGAGGCTAGGTGTACAAACCTAAACTAGGAACATTATATGAATGCATACAATTCACCCACTCCATATAGAAGGGAGTTAAACTTTGAAGGACAATACAGATGGCAGGGGGCATCCTCTAGAAGACACGATTTTGAAAATAAACATATATATAACTCAAAGTACGAGGGAGAATACGTTAACCAATATAACGACTATCCTCAGTATGATAGGAAATATACAAACCATTATAACAGCAACCAAACCCAAAAATCGGGAAACATTAGAGCCAGAGATGGGCCACATTTAGAGAGAGTTAACAATACACAATTTAGGAATGAAAAAAACTGGAGGATACCATTAAGAAATAGATTTCTACCTCTTTCACAAAAACCAGAGAAAGATCAACAAAAAGAAAGAAAAGACACAGCCCAAGGGGCTCACTTTTTAGGAGACAACCCAAGGGCAGAGAATGCAAGAGGCAACATAATAGAAAAAGTACAATTAGCACCATTAATGAATCAAAGAAAAAGAACGTTAGAGGAAAGAGAGGAGGAAGGAGTAGAAATAATAAAGAAACCCAGAGAAAGGAGAGAGATTTGGTAGAGTCTACAAATCAAAGAATATTCAATATTAGTAAAGTAGAGCTGAGTAGTGAGGAAAAGAAAGTGTTAGGACATGGTCTTACCTTTGACCCCACCTCTAAACTCAATAAGTTTGAAACACATATAAATGTTACTCAATTCGTGAGAAAACTGACATTAAAGAGACACTATCTCAAACACCCAGTAGAATTCACTATGAAACAACCATCTACTACAACAGCAAAATACGTACATACAGAGCTCAAACCGAAATCTAGATTCTACCCTATACATGATAAGGGTAAAAATGTGGAAATGTTTGAAAGGTTAGTACAGAAAGACTTGGAAAAATGTAATACTAATAAAAGATTAACGCATAATCCAACAAAATCAGAAAATGCGACTCTCCAAAAGATAAAAAAGAACAAAGACATTATCATCAAACCAGCAGATAAAGGGGGAGAGATTGTCATAATGGATAGAGAATATTATATAAAAGAAGCGGAGAGGCTCTTAAAAGATACTACCACCTACAAAGAACTGAAAAGGGATCCCACTAGAGCTGACCTAATTCTACTTAAAATACATTTAGAAGCAGCCAAAACTACAGGTATACTAAATACAAAAGAATATAACTATCTTTACCCGGAATTCCCAAGGATTCCAATTTTCTATTTTTTGCCAAAGATCCACAAGGATTTAGAAAATCCCCCAGGTCGACCAATAATCTCAGGCATACAATCATTAACCTCTAACATATCACAATATATAGACAGGTTCCTTAAGAAATATGTGAGACAATTGCCATCATTTCTAAAAGATTCCACACAAGTTTTACAACTACTAGACAACCTAAAAGTCGAGGGCGAGATAATTTTAGCAACCTGTGATGTAACATCACTATACACAAACATTGCACATGATCTAGGTATAAAAGCAGTTTTTAATTTTCTATTAAAAGATAATGATATCAATACAGAACAAAGAGAATTTATAATAGACAGTATAAGATTTATTTTGGAGAATAACACCTTTGCATTCAACAATAAGATGTATGTACAAGTCAAGGGGACCGCTATGGGCACCAGGTTTGCGCCAAGCTATGCGAATCTTTTTATGGGAGATTGGGAGTCAGATTTCCTAGGTTCAAATAGCTTGGCGCAAAACCTGGTAGCCTATAAGCGGTACATAGATGATATCCTGATCATCTGGAAAGGGGATATCCAAACTCTCATAGATTTCTTCACAGCAATGAATATAAATGACAGGGGCCTACAATTCACCTATGAACTTAGTAAAGAAAGGATTTCATTTATAGACCTTGATATAGAACTTGAAACAGAAAAATTTACTACAAAAACATTTTTCAAAAAAGTTGACTCCAATAACTTTATTCATGCAGAAAGCTGTCACCTATCTAGATGGAAAAACAATAGTCCCCGAGCACAATTTTTGAGAATACGAAAAAATTGTACGAACCTAGTAGATTATGAGGAGCAAGCTCAAATTCTAAGTAAAATGTTTGGAGATAAAGGCTATGAAGAGAAACTAATTGAAGAAAGTTATGAAGAAATTAAACTAATAGATAGACAACTATTACTTAAATACAAAGATAAAACAAATCAGATAATAATGAGACAAATTAAATATCAATACCATTTATTACAAATTATAATGGGGAATATAAGAGAATTGAAAAATTAGTTAGGAAACATTGGCATCATATTAGAGAAGACCCTATCATAGGAGATAAGATATGTATAAATCCAAAATTTGTCTATAGAAAATCAAGAAATTTAAAAACAATACTAGCCCCTAGCGAATTTAAATCTAGAACACAGCCAAAAGAACAAGATCTATTGGGAAATATAATAAAAGGGTTTTTTTCCCTGCCATTGCTGCAGATCATGTTACTATAGCAGTAAAACTAAGCAATACAGATCTACTCAAACAGGGGAGACATTTCATATAAGAGACACAATAAGATGTACCGACAAAGGGATTATCTACTTAATACAGTGTAGCTGTAAAAAGCAATATTTAGGAGAGACCTCAAGAACTTTGAGAGAAAGAATAAGAGAACATCTCTGTCTAATTGAAAAAGGAAACATGGATACACATCTATACAGACACTTTAGAGAAACCCATAATAATAGACTAAAAGACCTATCTTTTTTGGGTATAGTAAAAGTGAGACCAGAATGGAGAGGGGGAAATTTTGAGACAAAGTTGCTTAAAAAAGAGGCTGAATTCATTTATAACATGAAGACCCTACATCCATTTGGCCTTAACTCCGAATTAGACATTACCCCCTTCATGTATGACTGAGGGGGATACTATACTTCTTGACCTACACTTATGGTGAGGCTATCCTCTATAATATGTGAACTGCTTATTTATGTATCAACCACCTATTTATGTGTATAATTTATATATTTCTCTTATATTATATATACTTTACATGTAATTCTGTATATTTGTTTATGTATTTCCTGTATTTTTTATATTTCCTGTATCAACTACAATGGATATATCTTTGTACCTTTTGTATACAATATCTATGGACTCTGAATATATTTATGGATAATTGGTATATACCACCTTGAATAAGAGAAGATTCCAAACATACCCCCTAACTAAACTGACTAATGAAATAATAATAGGAAGGGGTATATACGAGCCCGTATGTGAACAGGCAACACTTTTTGAAAAAGCCTAAAGTGAGGGGAGAAACGCATTGAAGAAAGTGTTCACCTATCATCCCACATCATCCCATCCCATACTCTGAAGCAGAGGAACAGAGCGAGTGAAAGAGCCCACTTAACTACGGGTATTAACTGCAAAGACTCTAACAAGAACAGCTGAAGCTACTAAGTCGGTGACGTGAACAAATACGTCAGCCGCTATACGCAAACTGAAACCAACAATAGAACATCAGATGCTCGACACACCAACGCGAGCAACAGCTGAGACTAGGAGCTGCGACGCTAGCAGCACGCGTGGATCGGAACGACTTCAGACGGTGACTAGACTGTATTGAGCTACACCAGACACAGAGCCACCGCGGAAAGAGATAAGGCTTTTCTGAGCTACACAGGACACAAACTCGAAGAAGAGAATAAAGGAACAGAAAGTTTTTTCTACTGACACTCCACGTCTCCAGCGCAGGGCCATCTTTAACACAGGGCAAAAGGGGCAGCTGCCCAGGGCCCAGTCTTTGTTGTGGGGCCCAAGAGTCCTAAAAAAAAAAAAAAAATTTTTTTTTTTTTTTTTTGGTTTATGCCAGTCTGCTGATGTCAGTCCTAATACTGTCACAGTCAAAAGTTCTCTGCTTATATTTATTTGTGAGAAACTGTGCCAGACTGTGCAGGGATCATGTGACATGCCAAGCTAGTGCCATGTGCTGTTTTAGGTGTGCACTGTGCACACTGTGCAGTACTGAATGCTAAGCCCTAACTCGGCATCCAACCAATCATACTGTATAAGAAAAGGTTCTGCTGGGGTTACCACTGTTACCAGGTAACTGCTCTGGTGGTGGGGATTGTTCAGGGTAGGGCTGACTGTAGGCGCATGCAGCAGAAAGCTGGAGCGGCAGGCACGTGAGGATTTGAACATCTGTGCAGCTGCAGACACTGCTCTCTTCTGTCTTGAGGCACACATACATTGTATTTTTAATATTGGATTATATATTGGAGTGTGTACATAAATTTGTGTGTGCTCTGTAGTGTGTGTTTGTGTGTACATGTATATGTGTATGCTCTGGAGAGTGTGTGTGTGTACATGAATATGTGTATACTCTGGAGAGTGTGTGTGTATATGGGTTGGGAGAGTTTGGTATGTTAGGCATTCCCTTGGTATTCATAAAAGTGGTAATTTTGCTGTACAGTTGCTGTCTAAACAATAAATATGTAGTGAATATCCCAAAACTGGTGAGATGCTTTTAGGGGGGCCCAAAATAAAGTCTTCCACCGGGGCTCTGTAGACTTTAGGTCTGACACTGATTTTTACTATGCAATGCCGTGCATTGCATTAAATATTTATGTACTTAAAAAAAATATATAAATAAATTAAAAACCAACATTTAATTAATTAGTAAATATTTTAAATTAATCCACAGTGGAGGAATTTATATATTTATTTACTTATTAGTACTGCATAGGTCCAGTTTCACATATTGCAATTTATTTCATATTTTTTTGAAAATGATTAGCCGAACAGTGGATGATCCACTGCTGGGCTAATCATTTAAAAAAAAAATGATTTAGTTGTTTTTTGGGGTGTTGGGGTGGAGAGCGAAATTGCATGGGCGGGGGCCCAAGTAAATGTTTGCCCAGGGCCCAGTCAGTATTAAAGACGGCCCTGCTCCAGGGACCCCTCTATACTGGCCGTCTTTAAAAGGTACCACTCTCATATGGAACATAGTATGATCCAATACTCATAGAGCACGATCATCTACATATGAGAGTTTACTCTGTCAAACATAGACTCACGCTACTCCCAGACTATTAACAGCGTGCATTGCTATAAGCTATCCACCTCTATTTTGTATAATTTATGTACAACTTCTGTTGTGTAAGATTTTTTTAGTGATACTCTTGATTTTATATGTTACACTGGACGTCCAGTAGTTATTAATTTAATATATAGGGAATTTTTGTCATCCTTGATTTTATCTACAATCAATATATACTCCTGTGTTTTAGGATATTTATTTTACCCCACTCTTCTGTAATTTGCTTTCAACAAGCTCATCTTTAGAGGCTAGGTGTACAAACCTAAATTAGGAACATTATTTAATATATTGTATATTTGCACATGTTCACTATATTATTTTATTAATTGTTATTTATTAAATATTTTTATCCTATATTAAATATATTTTTTATCATATATTTTTGAGATTATCTCGTTTTCTTATAGTTCGCTACCATAGCTTTCTAGCGCCAGTATATCTTTTGCCGAAATCTCAGTTTCCCCTGGGGTCCTTTGAGAGGGGCCCTCCCTATACTTGGCTTGGCTATTGGTAGAAATTAGCGCTGATTCTCCCTCTCCTTTAATGTGATCTTTGCTTACTGACCCAAGTAGTTTCTGAGCAGTAAAATGGCAGAGAGCCAGCCTTGAGCAGCAGACACATGACTCACCAAGCAGTTTCCTGCTCAGAAGTGGCAATGTAGCCACCAATCAGCAAGTGCTATCCAGGGTCCGGCTCCTAAGCTTAGATTCCTGCTTCTTCAAATAAAGATAGCAAGAGAACAAATAAAAATTCATAATAGAAATAAATTAGAAAGTTGCTTAAAATTGCATGCTCTATCTGAATCATGAAAAAAAAATTGAGTTTAGTATCCCTTTAAAAAACTTTCGGCTAGATTTAGAGTTTTGTCGGTAAAGACCCGCGTAGCTAACGCTGCTTTTTTTCCCAACGCACCCTTCCAACAACGCTGGTATTTAGAGTTGTCTGAGGGGCTGCGTTAGGCTCAGAAAAGGGAGCGTTGAGCCTAATGTAGCTCCACTTCAACCCTCAATACCAGCGTTGCTTATGGTAGCGGTAAGCTGGAAAAGCGTGCTCGTGAACGATATCCACATAGGAAACAATGGGGCATTTTGGGCTGAAAAAAAACCTAACACCTGCAAAAAAGCAACGTTCAGCTCGCAGCCCCATTGTTTCCTATGGGTAAACACTCTCTAAGTCTACACCTAACACCCTAACATGAACCACGAGTCTAAACACCCCTAATCTTACACTTATTAACCCCTAATCTGCCGCCCCCGCTATCGCTGACACCTGCATTATATTATTAACCCCTAATCTGCCGATTCGGACACCGCCGCAACCTTCATTATCCCTATGAACCCCTAATCTGCTGCCCCTAACACCGCCGACCCCTATATTATATTTATTAACCCCTAATCTGCCCCCCAATGTCACCGCTACCTTACCTACACTTATTAACCCCTAATCTGCCGACTGGACCTCGCCGCCACTATAATAAATGTATTAACCCCTAAACCGCCGCACTCCCGCCTCGCAAACACTAGAATAAATTGTATTAACCCCTAATCTGCCCTCCCTAACATCGCCGCCACCTACCTACAATTATTAACCCCTAATCTCCTGCCCGCAACTTCGCCGCTACTATAATAAATTTATTAACCCCTAAACCTAAGTCTAACCCTAACACCCCCCTAACATAAATATAATTTAAATGAAACGAAATAATATTCCTAAAAATAACTAAATTATTCCTATTTAAAACTAAATACTTACCTATAAAATAAACCCTAATATAGCTACAATATAACTAATAATTACATTGTAGCTATTTTAGGATTTATATTTATTTTACAGGCAACTTTGTATTTATTTTAACTAGGTACAATAGCTATTAAATAGTTAATAACTATTTAATAGCTACCTAGTTAAAATAAGTACAAAATTACCTGTAAAATAAATCCTAACCTAAGTTACAAATACACCTAACACTACACTATCAATAAATTAATTAAATAAATTACCTACAATTACCTAAAATAAAATACAATAAAATAAACTAATCTATAATACAAAAAAAACAAACACTAAATTACAAAAAATAAAAAAGAATTACAAGAAGTTTAAACTAATTACACCTAATCTAAGCCCCCTAATAAAATAAAAAAGCCCCCCAAAATAAAAAATTCCCTACCCTATTCTAAACTACCAAAGTAATCAGCTCTTTTACCAGCCCTTAAAAGGGCTTTTTGCGGGGCATTGCCCCAAAGTAATCAGCTCTTTTACCTGAAAATAAAAATACAATACCCCCCCAACATTACAACCCACCACCCACATACCCCTACTCTAACCCACCCAAACCCCAATTAAAAAAACCTATCGCTAACCCCCTGAAGATCATCCTACCTTGAGTCGTCTTCACCCAGCCAAGCCGAATTCTTCATCCAAGGTGCGCAGAGGAAGTCCTTGATCCCGTAGAAGTCTTCATCCAAGCGGCAAAGAAGAGGTCCTCCATCTGGTAGAAGTGTTCATCCAGGCGGCGTCTTCAATCTTCATCCATCCGGAGTGGAGCGGAGCCATCTTCAACGGAGCCGACGCAAAACCATCCTCTTCAACCGACGACTTCCCGACGAATTAAGGTTCCTTTAAGGGACGTCATCGGCCATTAAAATATGTCATTTTTGCAATAGAACATATATTTAAAGGGACAGTCTATACCAGAATTTTTATTGTTTTAAAAGATAGATAATCCCTTTATTACCCATTCCCCAATTTTGCATAATCAACACAGTTATATTAATATACTTTTGACCTCTGTGATTATATTGTATTTAAGCCTCTTCTTACAGGCCCCTGATCACATGACTTTTTATTTATTATCTATTCACTTGCATTTTAGCCAATTAGTGCAGTGTTGTGCTGACTCTTAAATAACTCCCCGGGCATGAGCACAATGTTATCTATATGGCCCACATGAACTAGCAGTCTCCTGTTGTGAAAAGCAAATTAAAAAGCATGTGATAAAAGGCTGTCTGTAGTGACTTAGAAACAGGCAGACATTTATATAATGCATATGAATATAAAAATGTTGGCTGTGCAAAGCTGGGGAATGTGTAGTAAAGGCGTTATCTATCTTTTTTACACAATAACTATTTTGGGGTTGACTGTCCCTTTAATGCTAGGGAACTTAGGCCAACTGAAATTCTATTGGCTATTCAAATCAGCCAATAGAATTTCAGTAGCTCTCATCCTATTGGCTGATTTGAACAGCCAATAGGATTTGAGTAGCTTTCATCCTATTGGCTAATTTGAATTTGAAGAATCAAATCAGCCAAAAGGAATTCAAGGGACGCCATTTTTAATCGCGTCCCTTGAATTCTCTATCCAGTGTGCGGCGAAGATCGTACGAAGAGGATCCTCCGTGCTTCATGGCTCCGCGGTCGCCGGTCTTCAGTTCCAGGGTCGCCGGTCTTCAGCTCCGCGGTCTTCAGTCTTCAGCTCCGCTCCGCGAAGGATGTTCCAGGAAGAAGAAAGAAGAGGTCGCCGCTTGGAAGAAGACTTCCCCGCCTTGAACAAGACCTTCTCCGCTGGACTTCAGGAACGGTGAGTAGCAACCTGAGGCTTAGACTTGGGGTTTTTAAGGGTTTTTTGGGGGGGTTTATTTTATTTAGATAGGGTGGGCAGTAAAAGAGCTAAATGCCCTTTTAAGGGCAATGCCCAACAAATGCCCTTTTAAGGGGCAATGGGTAGTTTAGGGTTTTTAGTGTTAAGTTATTTTATTTGGGGGGTTTGGTGGGTGGGGGGTTTTACTGTTGGGGGGGGCTTTGTGTATTTTGTTGTTAAAGAGCTGATTATCTTGGGGCAATACCCTGCAAAAATCCCTTTTAAGGGCTACTGGTAGTTTATTAGAGTAGGGGGTGTTTTTATTTTGGGGGGCTTTTTTATTTTCATAGGGATTAGGTATAATTTATTAAAATTTGTTAATTTTCTTTTTTATTTTATGTAATCTTAGATTTTTTTATTTTCTCTAATTGTAGCTTAAAGGGACAGTCTACTCCGGAACTTTGATTAGACTGTACCTTTAATTTATACTTAGTTTATTTGTATTTTTTAAGTAGACTTAAGGTTTTTTTATTTTAATAGTAACTTTAGTATTTTGTAAATTAGGTAATTTGGGTTCATTTAGGGGGTGTTAGCTTAGGGGGGTTAGGAGTTAGGTTTATTGCGTTGTGGGCTTTGGCGGTTTAGGGGTTAATACTTTAATAGGTTTATTGCGTTGTAGGCTTTGGCGGTTTAGGGGTTAATACTTTAATAGGTTTATTGCGTTGTGGGCTTTGGTGGTTTAGGGGTTAATACTTTAATAGGTTTATTGCGTTGCAGGCTTTTGCGGTTTAGGGGTTAATAGTTTTAATAGGTAGTTTGTAATGTTGGGGTTGGCGGATTTAGGGGTTAATAATGTAGTTATTACTTGCGGTGTGGGTTTGATGGCGGATATAGGGGTTAATAGTTTAATTAGGCTTATTGCGTTGTGGGGGGTTGTCGGTTTAGGGGTTAATACATTTATTATTAGTAGTGAGAGGGGGGGATTGCGGATATAGGGATTTTACGTGTCGGCTTATTTTTGTGAGGCGTGTTAGACTGTTATGGGAGATATTTTATTTACACTCATTTCTGGACATCGCTAGTTTATCAGACTTACGGCACTTTATGAACTGCCGGCGGGGTTTATGTAATACCCCCATGTGCGAGGTGAAATTACGGGCGGCGCGGGTTGCAGCGCTTGCGCTGAAGCCTGCGCCGTATATATAATCTCACCCTACAAGTGTAAAACTACAAGGGTTGATTTGTGGATTAAAGGGGCATGGGCTTACACATTTATGACATATGAAATGTAGTCAGTTAGCTGTTATAAAATATGTAATTAATGATGTTTTCAAAGAAAATACAAGCTTGAGAATATGCCAATGTGTTTTTTAAAATGATCGTTGTTCTTAAAATATTGAAGAAATAAGTATAAAGTTTTAGTTTCTGTAAAGTACTTTACCGTCTATAATGTAATGGGTGCTTGTTTGCACAGTTTATCTCTCCCTAAATGTCCTCAGCAGAAGAGATACAATAAGAAAAATCTAGGTTGAGGTGTCCATTACTTTATATGAACAAAATAAATCATGAAAATATATTGGAAAGTTGTTTTTTTACTACCCATAATTAAACATTTTATATTACAAACTTAAAGTGTCTAATGCCCCCTTTAAAAGTCTACTGAAGATATAACCAATATGTGGGAGAGTCCATCAGATAGGTGTAATATTAAAGGGACATTTAACTGCTGGGTACAATTACAGAAGCATGGTCACTACTCACCGTGCTATTGCTTTACTCCTGTACCTGCCACTCTATTCAAAGCTATTCTCCTATGCTAATTCTTCAAAAGTGCTGATTAGTGAAGTTCTGCATCTTCACACTGGATGGCGCCATTTTGGATATGAAGTATTCTTGTGCTCTGTGTCCGAAGTGATGCACATTCGTAGATCAGTGATATTGTCTTCTTGACAAGTCGTATCATGCACTTTAGTTTAGTGTGCACAATACAGAGCTGAAGACATACAATATTGCGGTGGCTACATTTCTCTATATTATTCCTGAGGGCTGTTTATATTTGTTATGTAACTTTTAAACTGTGAAAATAAAACTGTAAAAACGTAATTCTTCTGCTTTCTATTGTACAAGCTAATCTAAAGGGCAAGATACAGCTGTCAAAAAGCCAGCAAAGTCACTGATCTGTGAACGCGCACTACTTTTACATTCTTACACAGGATACAAGAATACATGCGTATCAAAAGGGCAGCTCCCAGTATGAAGATATAGAGCTTCATAAAATGATAATGTAATAAGTTAAAATTAGAGAACAGTTGTAAAGAGAGCTACAGGTACAGGAGGAAAAAACATGTGGAGTAGTGACCATGTAGCAGTATTAAGCAGTATAATGTCCCTTTAAATCATACTTTTTAAGTCTCTAGGGCTCAAAACTAAATTTTAAACAGATCTGCATACACACATGTTATAGTATATATTTGAGGAATGTTTTTTCTCATAATATTTGATTATATCTAAATGGTTGTATACCCCAATTCCTATGAGCCACAACAGACCAAAGGGGCAAAAAACTGCAAAAAGAAAATGCTCTAATATTAGAGCATTTTATTATTGCACTATTGTTTTTACACAACTATGCACTTAACCTTTCCAAAGGTCCAGATCAACAATGTACTACTGGGAGCTAGATGAACACATCTGCTGAGCCAATGACAAGAGGCATATGTATGTAGCCGCCAATTACCAGCTAGCTCCCAGTAGTACATTACTGCTGCTGAGGAGCATGTTAAAGAGAGGAAAAAGCCAAATTTCCCAATAGTTCACTGCAATTCCTTACTTATCCGGGACTAGTTGAATTTTGCAGGCCGGTACATATGCGCTTTTTGTCACAGGATAGAGAAAAAGAGAAGAGAAAAAGTAAAAATGTGATAATTAAAGTCACTTAAAATTACATGCTCTTTCTAAATCATGAAAGTTTAATTTTGAATTTAATGTCCCTTTAAAGGTTAGGGTATGGGGTTAACTCAACAATGGATATTGTCCATGACAATGTCTCACTGATGGTGTTACTTTCATTTGAAAAGATTGAATATTCCTGGTCTAAATCAATGTAATTTTCTAGTAAACTTTCAGGATTAGTAACACCGTCCAATATTGCGGATTAATGCAAGAGGGAAGATTCTGTTGAGTTAAAGCGTCCATTTTATTTGTTAAATGTAATAAAATACAAACACTCAGGGCACAGCACACAGGCACTGATATCTGACGCGTTTCATGCCCACAGGCATTTCATCAGTGCTAAATAATACAATGACAAACATCCCTATTTAAATGCTAACATACAACGCTGTGTGGCCAATCAGGAAAAACATGGTAGTTTGTTACGTCATTTCCATGTAAACACACGTTTGACATCCAGCCACTCAGACCTTAATTTTAATCAACATTTAGTAAATAAAAAATATATAAAATTTCTTCACAATGTTGGCAAAGCTAAAGTACTCGACACTTATAACTGCTGTTTAGTTACATATTACTTCTAATAGCTAGATACATTGTCAGTATAATTGTAACCATTAGTAACCTAAACTTCAGAGCCTATAAATAAAGTTATGCAGTTCAACTACGTTATCCAAGTCTTAAATAAATAAGAAGCATTGGAATTCTTAAAGAAATATTTCACGTAGAGTCCAGTATTGGAAACCAGTGAAAGAGGAGGGGACATATTACACATTAGTTTACAGTATAATATATTACAATATAATATAATAGATTGTCTGTTTATCAAATGACAAATATCAAACACAAACATTATTTCATTATAAATGATGTAATAAAAAAATTGCTGTATAAAAGATAAATGCAAATTGTTCATTCATATACTGCAAGTGTTTGAGCACTATGTCAGTTTGTCAATACACAGAACTAAATATATAACACATTTGAAACTCTCATAAAATATATCCCATTAGAGAACATATAATATTGTATTAGTAATGAGTGTATAGGCACCAACTCATCCTGTTGCCATTATCTAGTATTATCAATGAATAATTTTTCATTGCTAATCTTATTTATTCCAAATGGATGCCCTGTTTTTAGGGTATATATCCAAACACTTCCTTTTTGCTAAGTGCTGCAAATTTATCACCACCCCAAATTGATTTTATCTATATCTTGAAAATAAAAGGTTTCCCTGTGGAAACACCATGTGTAGCACAATGTTTGGATAAGGGAGTTTTAGGAATTTCCTCCTCTAAGGACAAAAGATGTTCTCTAATCCTATCCTTTTACATCCTTGAGGTTAACCCTACATACTGAAAATTACAGATGTTACATGTAATTAGATACACTACAATCGTCGAACTGCAGTCTATATGATCCTTAATCTTATAAGTCTCCCCCGTGTTTGTAGAAGTGAATACCTCAACTATCCTCACATAATCACAACTTTTACATGGTTTTCTACCACACTTAAAGAAACCAGGTTTAATAGACAACCAATTCTTGGTCCTTGATGTATCATTCTTCTTATTAAAATTCTTTCTGACAATGTCCCCAATAGTTTTAGACTTTCTGGAGACAAAATTACATCTCTTAGACCTTCCCTGTAGATCACTATCTCTATCCAATATGAGTAGTCTTCTCCTAATGATGTTACAAATATCCTTATATTGTCTACTATACATCGTGACAAATTGATATCATCATGTATCTCTCTAGGTTTCTTTTTAAAGCTATCTTTCAATAGAGCTTTCCTGTCCATTGCTGCAACCTGTTTAGACGTTACCATTAGGCTGGCCACATCATATCCCCTATCCTGTAGGCGATTTGTCAAATCATTAGCATGTTTCCAATACATTGAAATATCTGTACAATTCCGTCTAAGACGTATGTACTGACCTTTAGGTATACCCTTCTTAATATGGAATGGATGTGAAGAGTCTGCCCTGAGAATAGTATTTCCAGTGATCTCTTTTCTGTATATTTCTGATAATATAACATTATCATTATGACTCACTTTAACATCCTTATACGGGATAAACTCCCTGGAATATTTGCATGTAAATTTTAAATTTCCTTCGTTGTTATTTAGATGTTGAATAAAGTCATTTAACCCTTCTACTGTGCCATCCACACATTATTAGCATTTAAATAGGGATTTTTCTCAATGTATTATTTAGCTCTAATGAAATGCCTGCGGGCATGAAATGCGTCAGCTATCAGTGCCTGTGTGCTGTGCCCTGAGTGATTGTGTTGTATTTTATTACATTTAACAAATAAAATGGACATTTTAATTTAACAAAATCTTCTCTCTTGCATTTATCCGCAATATTGGATGGTGTTGCTAATCCTGAAAGTTTGCTTGAATTGAATTGTGGGCGTGAAGGAGAGCCCTCGCAGCTGCATCCAGCTTTAATAGTTTCGGCGTGCCTTGTGGCTGCTGGCCGAGTGGGAGAACGGATACCTTGGAGCCCTTATAGGATCCTACCTGCATAGCGGACCCCCGGTGAAAGGTACATGAATAACAGGGGGTGTGGATCCGGTAAGGTGGAAGTTCCACAACAGTATATATATCACTGTGCATAATATTTTGTTGGATCTGTCGATTTACCAAGGTACCCACATATCTAATGCTTTGTCCACATACTACTTAAAGGGATTGCTTGTCTTTTGATACTCCTATTAACGGAACTTTGTTTTGGAATGATATCAGTATTGACTGGTACAATATCACAGGAGTTAACTTGAACTTTCTTTGTGAAAAATACAGTTCATTTGTCTCATCTTTGTGTACATAATTTTCTAGTAAGTTAGCAAACACACATTCATATCTGTGGGAACTGGAAAATTAAACAAAAATGTATGTATCAAACCAAAACATTGAGTTTTGGCTTTCTGCCAACAAGGTTATGCACGGCTCACATCTTTAGCATATAATAAGAACTGCCTGCTTGCCAACCCTTGGAGATATCCATCAGACAGTTTATGGTTTGACTTTCAGTGGTGTGGGAACAAAAAAAAACCAACCTGTAATCACTGCTAGCAAGCAAACCACTCGGCACCTTTTAATTTTGGAAAATACTTCTCTGTAATTTATGGTTCAGAAATGTTTTGTTTCTTTTATTTTGTTTACAATTTGCAAAAAATGTTTTAAAATGGAATACCAGAATTCAAAAATGTAATTGGCATAGATCAGCAATAAAAGCATTAGTAGTGTTGTACTTATAAATTCAATGTATAACAGTAATACTTTCAAGGGCCATGTTGCTATATAAAATTAAAACAGTAATTGAATACAATGACCGATGATATAACATAAGCATTTCATACACAGAAAGTAAATGTATGAATGGTTATCAATTTTAAAAGTATATTAAAGGCTATGGGCCTCATTCATTATCTGATGGATGAGCAAAGTTCCCAACTAGAGAATCTGTCCAGGGTTTTATATATATATATTTTATTATATCTTTTCATGTGACAACACTGGAGAAATGACACTTTGCTACAATGTAAAGTAGTGAGTGTACAGTCTGTATAACAGTGTAAATTTGTTGTCCCCTCAAAATAACTCAACACACAGCCATTAATATCTAAACCGTTGGCAACAAAAGTGAGTACACCCCTAAATGGAAATGTCCAAATTGGACCCAAAGTGTTAATATTTTGTTATTTTCCAGCATTGCCTTAACCCTCTTAGGCATGGAGTTCACCAGAGCTTCAAAAAATACAGGGGGTAGGGACAGCGCTGAAAACAGCAAATCGAGACCTCCTACTGTTAAGAAAATGTTTAACTGTGAGATAAACTTTGTCTGTACAGATTATGAAACAAGGATAGATTGTCAAATATATTAATACAATTTAATGGAGTAAGAACGAACAGTTAATTCTAAACAATTAAAATCAATAAAAACAATGTTATAAATGCCGGCATCAAAGTAAGAATGTTAATAACGATGTAAGATATCTTGAACAGATGTTGCAGTTAAATACAAACACATTTGAGTAACAAAAATGGTAAAAGGTAAAAACAATGGAACAGTTCCAGATAAATTCTAGTAACAGATTTAGCTCTCTATGAGGAAATAATAACATGCAATGGAGTACCTGGTTACATAACTTTTCCGAAAGAGCAAATTGCAGAGTCTGTGATATGTGATCACAAATGTGGCTCAAAGAATGAAAACAACAGAGCAGTGAATTATAAGGCTCTAGAAAAAAGCAATAGATAGAGGCGCCGATGGTGATTCAAAAGCACTTATAACCAGTGATATACAAAAGGTACTCACATGTATAAAAGGCAATCAGTTATGCCTATAGAGACAGGCTGGATTTCTACAGCAATCCAATTATAAGGCTCTGATTAACTTGTATGTCCAGTTTTTGCTTTAGGAAATGTGCTGCAGAAGTCTGTTAGAAATTATAGCACATTTTTGGGGATCCGTATGTTCGTAATAACAAAGTGATGGTAGATTTTGGGACAAAGGTTTTTGCACACAGACCTCGCTGGTTGTTATCGAGGTATTGGAGTCTCCTTGTCCTACTACCCGATCCGGTTTATGGATTGAAGGTGTTTGGGAATTGTTTTTTAACGTATATCCGAAGTGAGCATCTTGATAAAGGCAGGTACAGCTGAAACGCATAGAATTGCTCACGCTAACCTCTTGTATTTGTACTTATTTTGTTATCCGCTATTACTGGTAGTAGGTCAGGAACATTGAGCCACTTGATGTTACATGAGCGGTCTCTGTATGTGTAATCCCTGCCTCAGGACCTACCTTATTATTTGTGGATAATTAAACAACATTTCCCAAACAGGTTCACACACCTTCAATACATAAATCGGATCGGGTAGTAGGACAAGGAGACTCCAATACCTCGATAACAACCAGCGAGGTCTGTGGGCAAAAACCTTTGTCCCAAAATCTACCATCACTTTGTTATTACGGACATACGGATCCCCAAAAATGTGCTGTAATTTATAACTGACTTCTGCAGCACATTTCCTAAAGTGGACAGACACCTTTACGGTCTTATTTCAGCAAAACTGGACATACAAGTTAATCAGAGCCTTATAATTCACTGCTCTGTTGTTTTCATTCTTTGAGCCACATTTGTGATCACATATCACAGACTCTGCAATTTGCTCTTTCGGAAAAGTTATGTAACCAGGTACTCCATTGCATGTTATTATTTCCTCATAAAGAGCTAAATCTGTTACTAGAATTTATCTGGAACTGTTCCATTGTTTTTACCCTTTATGTTTTTTGTTACTCAAATGTGTTTGTATTTAACTGAAACATCTGTGCAAGATATCTTACATCGTTATTAACATTCTTACTTTGATGCCGGCATTTATAACATTGTTTTTATTGATTTTAATTGTTTTGAATTAACTATTCGTTCTTACTCCATTAAATTGTATTAATATATGTGACACTATATCCTTGTTTCATAATCTGTACAGACACAGTTTATCTTACAGTTAAACATTTTCTTAACAGTAGGAGGTCTCTATTTGCTGTTTTAAACGCTGTCCCTACCCCCTGTTGTTTTTCTTTTTCTTTTGGTTTTCAGTTTTGGATGACTGTTTACCCTTTTGGGATTAGCTTTTAGAGATCTACCTAGAGTGTAGTATCTTAAATAGATTTTTTGACCGTTGACCAGAGCTTCACAGGTTGCCACTGGAGTCCTCTTCCACTCCTCCATGATGACATCACGGAGCTGGTGGATGTTAGAGACCTTGCGCTCCCCCACCTTCCGTTTGAGGATGCCCCACAGATGCTCAATAGGGTTTAGGTCTGGAGACATGCTTGGCCAGTCCATCACCTTTACCCTCAGCTTTTTTAGCAAGACAGTGGTCGTCTTGGAGGTGTGTTTGGGGTTGTTATCATGTTGGAATACTGCCCTGCAGCCCAGTCTCCGAAGGGAGGAGATCATGCTCTGCTTCAGTATGTCACAGTACATGTTGGCATTCTCGGCTCCCTCAATGAACTGTAGCTCCCCATTGCCGGCAGAACTCATGCAGGCCCAGACCATGACACACCCACCACCATGCTTTACTGTAGGCAAGACACACTTGTCTTTGTACTCCTCACCTGGTTGCTGCCACACACTCTTGACACCATCTGGACCAAATAAGTTTATCTTGGTCTCATTGGACCACAGGACATGAATCCAGTAATCCATGTCCTTAGTCTGCTTGTCTTCAGCAAACTGTTTGCAGGCTTTCTTGTGCATCATCTTTTAGAATTTGTTGCAGTGTGTGGCGTATGGTCTGGGCACTGACAGGCTGACCCCCCACCCCTTCAACCTCTGCAGCATACGTATATTTCCCAAAGACAACCTCTGGATATGACGCTGAGCATGTGCACTCAACTTCTTTGTTCGACCATAGTGAGGCCTGTTCTGAGTGGAACCTGTCCTGTGAAACCATTGTATGGTTTTGCCCACCGTGCTGCAGCTCAGTTTCAGGGTCTTGGCACTCTTTTTATAGCCTAGGCCATCTTTATGTAGAGCAACAATTCTTTTTTTCAGATCTTTAGAGAGTTCTTTGCCATGAGATGCCATGTTGAACTTCCAGTGACCAGTATGAGAGTGTGAGAGAGATAACACCAAATTACACTAACAAGTCACAAGACACCGGGGAGGGAAAATGGCTAATTGGGCACAATTTGGAATTTCTACTTAAGGGTGTACTCACTTTTGTTGCCAACGGTTTAGACATTAATGGCTGTGTGTTGCGTTATTTTGAGGGGACAGCAAATTTACACTGTTATATAGGCTGTACACTCACTACTTTACATTGTAGCAAAGTGTCAGTTCTTCAGTGTTGTCACATGAAAAGCTATAATAAAATATTTACAAAAATGTGAGGGGTGTACTTACTTTTGTGAGATACTGTATATATATATAAGTAAACACGGTTGAAGATGCACTCTCTCTCACCAACTAAGGGTGACTGCCAGGTTGCTCAGTATAATCATAGAATCCAAAAAGCAAAATAAGCACTTACTGGACTTCAGCCATCTGTGACGTTTCGGAACAGCACAGTATCCCTTACTCAAACTACCTCAGATATCAAATATATACAGGGAGTGCAGAATTATTAGGCAAATGAGTATTTTGACCACATCATCCTCTTTATGCATGTTGTCTTACTCCAAGCTGTATAGGCTCGAAAGCCTACTACCAATTAAGCATATTAGGTGATGTGCATCTCTGTAATGAGAAGGGATGTGGTCTAATGACATCAACACCCTATATCAGGTGTGCATAATTATTAGGCAACTTTATTTCCTTTGGCAAAATGGGTCAAAAGAAGGACTTGACAGGCTCAGAAAAGTCAAAAATAGTGAGATATCTTGCAGAGGGATGCAGCACTCTTAAAATTGCAAAGCTTCTGAAGCGTGATCATCGAACAATCAAGCGTTTCATTCAAAATAGTCAACAGGGTCGCAAGAAGCGTGTGGAAAAACCAAGGCGCAAAATAACTGCCCATGAACTGAGAAAAGTCAAGCGTGCAGCTGCCAAGATGCCACTTGCCACCAGTTTGGCCATATTTCAGAGCTGCAACATCACTGGAGTGCCCAAAAGCACAAGGTGTGCAATACTCAGAGACATGGCCAAGGTAAGAAAGGCTGAAAGACGACCACCACTGAACAAGACACACAAGCTGAAACGTCAAGACTGGGCCAAGAAATATCTCAAGACTGATTTTTCTAAGGTTTTATGGACTGATGAAATGAGAGTGAGTCTTGATGGGCCAGATGGATGGGCCCGTGGCTGGATTGGTAAAGGGCAGAGAGCTCCAGTCCGACTCAGACGCCAGCAAGGTGGAGGTGGAGTACTGGTTTGGGCTGGTATCATCAAAGATGAGCTTGTGGGGCCTTTTCGGGTTGAGGATGGAGTCAAGCTCAACTCCCAGTCCTACTGCCAGTTTCTGGAAGACACCTTCTTCAAGCAGTGGTACAGGAAGAAGTCTGCATCCTTCAAGAAAAACATGATTTTCATGCAGGACAATGCTCAATCACACGCGTCCAAGTACTCCACAGCGTGGCTGGCAAGAAAGGGTATAAAAGAAGAAAATCTAATGACATGGCCTCCTTGTTCACCTGATCTGAACCCCATTGAGAACCTGTGGTCCATCATCAAATGTGAGATTTACATGGAGGGAAAACAGTACACCTCTCTTAACAGTGTCTGGGAGGCTGTGGTTGCTGCTGCATGCAATGTTGATGGTGAACAGATCAAAACACTGACAGAATCCATGGATGGCAGGCTTTTGAGTGTCCTTGCAAAGAAAGGTGGCTATATTGGTCACTGATTTGTTTTTGTTTTGTTTTTGAATGTCAGAAATGTATATTTGTGAATGTTGAGATGTTATATTGGTTTCACTGGTAAAAATAAATAATTGAAATGGGTATATATTTGTTTTTTGTTAAGTTGCCTAATAATTATGCACAGTAATAGTCACCTGCACACACAGATATCCCCCTAAAATAGCTATAACTAAAAACAAACTAAAAACTACTTCCAAAACTATTCAGCTTTGATATTAATGAGTTTTTTGGGTTCATTGAGAACATGGTTGTTGTTCAATAATAAAATTAATCCTCAAAAATACAACTTGCCTAATAATTCTGCACTCCCTGTATATATATATATATATATATATATATATATATTCACATGTACTCACACACACATATATATATATATATATATATATATATATATATATATATATATATATACATACAAACAAGGTGGTTGCACTGGTACACCCAGACACCCAGCTTCTCCGCGGCTAGGGTTGGTGGAGCAATCCGTCTACTGACCACATTGAGATGCCGCCCCCTGTATTGGCATGTATTTATGTGAATAATGGCAATTTGAGGTTTTATTGCTAGAAATCTCAAAGAGCAACATTCCATATACATCTGGCGTATTAACTTATGCAAGCCGGCATTCTATGGTGGGATAGCCAGTAATTCCCAAGGAGGTAGAGGTACAGGTACACCATGTTAAAACTTGCTGCTATCAATATATTATCCGGATATGGAGGTTGTTATAACTGGGGACTGAAGTATCAGTGTCAGGGTGCCAGGAATCAGACTGAGACGAGAAGTCCAAAAATAATCACACCTTTATTAATAGCAAAAAATAATAAAAAGTCCACAAGTCAAATAAAAAGCCAGGAGTCAAAACCAGAGCTGGTAGTCAGACGAGCCGAGTCAGGAGCCATAACGAATAGTCAGATGAGCCGGAATCAGGAACAAGGAGAACAGCAGAGTCAGATACAAGTAAGGGATCATTAATAAATTCCTGGAAAACAGCAGGAGCATTATAGGCCAAAGGGCATAACAAGATATTCATAATGCCCGCTCCTGGTGTTAAATGCTGTTTTCCATTCATGGCCCTCTTTAATCCTAACGAGATTGTATGCTCCTCTCAAATCAAGTTTAGAAAAGACCGTAGCTCCCTTGAGGCGCTCAAAGAGTTCCGTAATGAGTGGAATAGGGTAAGCATTCTTAATGGTAAGACAATTAAGACCCCTATAATCGATGCATGGTCTTAACTCGCCACCCTTTTTCTTCACAAAGAAGAAGCCAGCCCCTGAAGGAGAACAGGATTTGCGGATGATCCCCCACGACAGAGCATCGGCAACATTCAACATACTCCTCCATAGCACAATTTTCCGCAACAGATCCCCGAGGAGGAATGTCTCCAGGTTGCAGGTCTATGGCACAATCGTAAGACCGGTGAGGAGGCAACGTACCGGCACACACCTTGTCAAAAACGTCTAGGAACTCTCGGTACTCCTCTGGCAATTGAGATACCGAAGAAGTGCACAAGACTTTAACTGGTTTCCGAAGAAAAGTGGAAATACATTGCGGAGACTACGACAAAATTTTGTACCTGCACCAGTCGAGACTGGGATTGTGCTTTTGGAGCTAGGGATAACCCAGAACAGATTCAGAGAATTTATCATCTGGAACTGGAGGGTTTCAAAATGTAGAGCCCCAACAGCCATCAATAACGGAGCGGTTTCGTGAGTAACGAGAGCGGGCTGAAGGGGCCTGCCATCAATGGCCTCAATAGCAAGCAGAATGGACCGAGGCAAAACAGGAATGGAGTGCTTTGATACAAAAGCACTTGCAATGAAATAGCCTGCAGCACCGGAGTCAACAAGAGTCTGGGTGACTATGGAGGAGTCCACCCAGGAAAGGACAACCGTGACCAAAGGTTTCTCCTTTAGCGGTTCTGGTAATGAAGATAAACCACCCAAGGTTTGCCCCCGACAGGAGTGAGCATTTTTCCAGCCATGTAGGACTTCAAAAGGTGGTCCTGTAACCCACAATAGAGGCAGAGCCTCTCCCTCATCCTAAAGGCCCTCTCTACCATGGAGAGACGCGTGAATCCCAACTGCATCGGCTCAGCAGTACCTGGTGACTCGGGACCAGGAGGCATGGGAGGAGAGGGAGGCATGGGTGGGAACAAACACGTAGGAGACAACTGAACAGGAGGCTTCCACAAGCACTCCTTCAAAGAGGGCCTCTCTCTGAGAGTGATGTCAATTAGGATAAAAAAAGACACCAATGCCTCAAGATCCTCTGGTAAATCTCTGGCAGCAACTTCGTCTTTAATCGCATCAGAAAGCCCATGAAAGAAGGCGGCAACAAGGGCTTCATTGTTCCAACCTACCTCTGCGGCAAGCGTACGGAACTCAATGGCATACTGAGCAACAGATCTTTTACCTTGCTGAATGGACATGAGTCGTTTAGCAGCAGAGGAGCGAGCCAGAACATCAAATACCCTTCGAAAGGAGGCCACAAATTCAGGGTAATTTGAAATCACAGGTTTATTAGTCTCCCACAAGGGATTAGCCCAGCTGAGCTGTGTCAGAGAGTAACGAGATGAGAAATCCCACCTTAGCTCTGTCAGAGGGAAACGCCTGAGGTAACATCTCAAAGTAAATGCCCACCTGGTTCAGAAACCCTTTCCACTGAATAGGATCACCTCCATATCGCTGAGGTAGAGGTGAAGAACCGGACATGCTCCTGGTAGGACTAGGTGTAGCAGCGGAAACAGGAGCAGCCATAACTTGCGGGACACTTTGGTCCAAAAGTGCAGTGCGAGTCAGCAGGGTTTGCAGGGCTAGTGCAAATTGATCCAAGCGGTGATCCTGTTCATCCATCCTGGAAATGATGCTAGATAAAGGTGGATTATTAGCATCATCAGGATTCATGGCCCTTGCGTAATGTCAGGGTGCCAGGAATCAGACTGAGACGAGAAGTGCAAAAATAATCACACCTTTATTAATAGCAAAAAATAATAAAATGTCCACAAGTCAAATAACAAGCCAGGAGTCAAAACCAGAGCTGGTAGTCAGACGAGCTGAGTCAGGAGCCAAAGCGAATAGTCAGACGAGCCGGAATCAGGAACAAGGAGAACAGCAGAGTTTGAATTAAGCCAGGGATCAGGGATCAGGGATCAGGAACAAGGAGGGACGTCAGACAGCCAGGTAATACACAGGAACTGCAAACAAAGGTATTCAGCGCTCCCTGATTAGTGCAGTTAGAGGTCTCTGTCAAGCAATGGACAATGATTGCAGTGATAGTTAAACAGTAGTTGAAATGCAAATGTTCAAATAGATGATATTAAAGTCAGCAGTAATGGGTGAAAGAATGATGAATTAATGAAAATGGAACAAAATGAAAAAGCACGATGTGGTTGCACAGTACCGTGTCTCTAGGAGGTCCTATAGAGTCAGTCAATAATCCGGGTACTCACAACCTCAGAATTGTTAGATCAATGTAAGGTCCTTGGGATAAGGTAGACTTTTTCCTCCTCTTTGTGGTGTGGTACCGTTATTTCTGGTGTTGTATAACTCCAAGGAATGCGCTGTGTTTATCTTTTTCAGCAATACACAGGAACTAGAACTCACAAACAGGTCTGAGACAACGCAATGGCAAAGCATACTGAACAGAGGCCCTTTAACCCCTTAATGACCGGACCATTTTTGAATTTTCTTACCCTTAATGACAATGGCTATTTTTACATTTCTGCAGTGTTTGTGTTTAGCTGTAATTTTCCTCTTACTCATTTACTGTACCCACACATATTATATAGCATTTTTCTTGCCATTAAATGGACTTTCTAAAGATACCATTATTTTCATCATATCTTATAATTTACTATAAAAAAATCATATAAAACATGAGGAAAAAATTGAAAAAAAAAACACACTTTTTCTAACTTTGACCCCCAAAATCTGTTACACATCTACAACCACCAAAAAACACCCATTCTAAATAGTTTCTAAATTTTTTCCCAAGTTTAGAAATACCCAATGTTTACATGTTCTTTGCTTTTTTTGCAAGTTATAGGGCAAAAAATACAAGTAGTACTTTGCTATTTCCAAACCACTTTTTTTTTTCAAAATTAGCACCAGTTACATTGGAACACTGATATATTTCAGGAATCCCTGAATATCCCTTGACATGTATATATTTTTATTTAGAAGACATCCAAAAGTATTGATCTAGGCCCATTTTGGTATATTTCATGTCACCATTTCACTGCCAAATGCGATCAAATAAAAAAAATTGTTGACTTTTTCACAAATTGTTTCACAAACTTTAGGTTTCTCGCTGAATTTATTTACAAACAACTTGTGCAATTATGGCATAAATGGTTGTAAATACTTCTCTGGGATCCCCTTTGTTCAGAAATAGCAGACATATATGGCTTTGGCATTGCTTTTTGTTAATTAGAAGGCCGCTAAATGCCGCTGCATACCACACGTGTATTATGCCCAGCAGTGAAGGGGTTAATTAGGGAGCTTGTAGGGAGCATTTAGGTTTAATTTTTGCTTTAGTGTAGTGTAGTAGACAACCCAAATTATTGATCTAGGCCCATTTTGGTATATTTCATGCCACCATTTCACCGCCAAATACGATCAAATAAAAAAAAAAACTTACATTTTTCACAATTTTAGGTTTCTCACTGAAATTATTTACAAACAGCTTGTGCAATTATGGCACACATGGTTGTAAATGCTTCTCTGGGATCTCCTTTGTTCAGAAATAGCAGACATAAATGGCTTTGGCGTTGCTTTTTGGTAATAATAAGGCTGTTAAATGCTGCTGCGCACCACACTTGTAATATGCCCAGCAGTTAATGGGGTTAATTAGGTAGCTTGTAGGGTTAATGTTTAGCTTTAGTGTAGAGATCAGCCTCCCACCTGACACATCCCACCCCCTGATCCCCCCCTGACCCCCCTCAAACAGCTCTCTTCCCTCCCCCACCTCACAATTGTCAGCGCCATCTTATGTACTGGCAGAAAGTCTGCCGGTACTGAAATAAAAATCATTTATTATTATTTTTTTTATTTTTTTCATACAGTCTGCAGTGATGGATCCCCCCTTACCCCACAACCTTCCTGATCCCCCCCCATACATCTCTTTAAAGTGATTGTAAAGTCAGCCTCCTGTCTAAACAGCTGTGTAACAGTTATCCCAAAATAACCTGACTTTCATTCATCAAATTTTACGTTTTCTAATGGATACCTGTATTTTCTTAATCTTCTATTAATTTCGGCAAAATCATCCTCCTCCCGGCATTCGCGCTCTGTTGCTGCCTTTTTTGATTGACGTCTTAATAGCCAATAATGGCTCTAACCACGGGGGGACCCACCCCCTTACCATGACGTAATACGCCCTTATTGCGCATGCGTTCGTTTGCGGTGCAGAGCTAATCTATTGTAAGCTTGTGCACATTTCGCGCATGCGCAATAGAAGTAAACACGGCGTCGCAATAGGATTTTATACGGAGTCCTGTCATTTCCTCTGTATTGTAACGCTTGGATTAGTGGATCTGAAAGGGCTCCGTATATAGGATAGATTGTTTAATTTATTTTAGCTATGTCACCAACTATGTTTATGAAGAGAATGCAATATATATGTTATATTATTTACACTACTATGTACTATATTCGAAAATGTAATAAATACTTGGCAAACATACGGCTAGATTTAGAGTTTTGTCGGTAACGACCCGCATAGCTAACGCTGGCTTTTTTCTGGCCGCACCTTTAAAATAACTCTGGTATTGAGAATCCACAGAATGGCTGCGTTAGGCTCCAAAAAGGAGCGTATAGCATATTTAACGCAACTTCAACTCTCAATACCAGTGTTGCTTACGGACGCGGCCAGCCTCAAAAACGTGCTCGTGCACGATTCCCCCATAGAAAACAATGGGGCTGTTTGAGCTGAAAAAAAACCTAACACCTGCAAAAAAGCCGCGTTCAACTCCTAACGCAGCCCCATTGTTGTCTATGGGGAAACACTTCCTACGTCTGCACCTAACACCCTAACATGTACCCCAAGTCTAAACACCCCTAACCTTACACTTATTAACCCCTATTCTGCCGCCCCCGCTATTGCTGACCCCTGCATATTATTTTTAACCCCTAATCTGCCGCTCCGTAAACCGACGCTACTTACATTATCCCTATGTACCCCTAATCTGCTGCCCCTAACACTGCCGACCCCTATATTATATTTATTAACCCCTAATCTGCCCCCCACAACGTCGCCTACACTTATTAACCCCTAATCTGCCGACCGGACCGCACCGCTATTATAATAAATGTATTAACCCCTAAAGCTAAGTCTAACCCTAACACTAACACCCCCCTAAATTAACTATAATTTAAATCTAACGAAATTAATTAACTCTTATTAAATAAATTATTCCTATTTAAAGCTAAATACTTACCTGTAAAATAAATACTAATATAGCTACAATATAAATTATAATATAGCTATTTTAGGATTTATATTTATTTTACAGGTAACTTTGTATTTATTTTAACCAGGTACAATAGCTATTAAATAGTTAAGATCAGCCAATAGAATGCGAGCTCAATCTGATTGGCTGATTGGATCAGCCAATCTGATTGAACTTGATTCTGATTGGCTGATTCCATCAGCCAATCAGAATATTCCTACCTTAATTCCGATTGGCTGATAGAATCCTATCAGCCAATCGGAATTCGAGGGACGCCATCTTGGATGATGTCATTTAAAGGAACCGTCATTCGTCGTCTAGTCGTCGGTTGAAGAGGATGTTCCGCGTCGGCTTGGAAGAAGATGGTTCCGCTCCGCTCCAGAAGAAAGAAGATTGAAGATGCGGCTTGATAGAAGACTTCATCCAGATGATGGACTTCCGAATTCAGCCCGAGGATGGATTTCTTCAGTCGCCGCTTGGATCCAGACTTCAGCCCGAGGATGGACGTCGCTCTTCAGCCCCCCACTTGGGCTTGGATCAACACTTCCGAGGCTTGGATCAAGACTTCCGAGGACGGATCGGTGAACCTGGTATGGTGAAGATAAGGTAGGAAGATCTTCAGGGGCTTAGTGTTAGGTTTATTTAAGGGGGGTTTCGGTTAGATTAGGGGTATGTGGGTGGTGGGTTGTAATGTTGGGGGGGGGGTATTGTATGTGTTTTTTTTACAGGCAAAAGAGCTGAATTCTTTGGGGCATGCCCCGCAAAGGGCCCTGTTCAGGGCTGGTAAGGTAAAAGAGCTTTGAACTTTAGTAATTTAGAATAGGGTAGGGCATTTTTTTATTTTGGGGGTCTTTGTTATTTTATTAGGGGGCTTAGAGTAGGTGTAATTAGTTTAAAATTGTTGTAATATTTTTTCTAATGTTTGTAAATATTTTTTTATTTTTTGTAACTTAGTTCTTTTTTATTTTTTGTACTTTAGTTAGTTTATTTCATTGTATTTATTTGTAGAAATTGTATTTCATTTATTTATTGATAGTGTAGTGTTAGGTTTAATTGTAGGTAATTGTAGGTATTTTATTTAATTAATTTATTGATAGTGTAGTGTTAGGTTTAATTGTAACTTAGGTTAGGATTTATTTTACAGGTAATTTTGTAATTATTTTAACTATTTTAGCTATTAAATAGTTCTTAACTATTTAATAGCTATTGTACCTGGTTAAAATAAATACAAAGTGGGGGGCGGAGCCAACTGCAGAGCCGATAGGACGTGTTCTGGTGCAGCTCCCAGGCCCAGGATCCTAATTTAGAGGTCTTTCCACACTTTATTGTGATCTTTTTAAACCCTGAACCTACGTGGATAGACCTAAGAACTGCATTCCTGTGAACTTTTTGGGGTCTGGAGAGCCTGCACCAGCCTGCCATCACTGCTATACAGTACAGAGCTGAGGAGGAGAGCCGCCATCTTGCAGATCTCTAACCATATACTCCTTTCAAAGGCAGCTGTAAACCTTCTATTTCTCAAGAGTTCCGATCTATCCTACACTATGAAGATTCCATCTTATTTTTTAGAGGAGCTGAGATATCTACTTGAAAGCCACCATGCTAGACTGGCTGACAAGTTGTACGCTGCGCCTCAGAGAAATGGCGGCTGTCGGCCTCGGCAGCCCGACTTAGCTGAGCCCATCTTAAATAACCGAGATGGGAGTGGCGCTGTGGGGTCCCGGCACTTTCCCCCTGACTGCAATTCAGCAATGGAGGAACGGATGGGCGACACATTACAAGTACCAGGCCATCTTGATTTACCGGCGTCTAGTGGGGCAGTAAGTACCACCGCAGCTGCGGACACCCTCCCTCCTGCCAGTGCAGTCCCACCTGCAGCTCTCACTCTAGACTTGGCTCCCGGTCATAGCAGCGGGTCCCTGAGACTGCACAGCACACCTATAGCTACGAAGTCACTAGAGGTGCAAATCCCCCTTCAATGCATGCCGCTCTACTATTTGACCCAGACACCGTCCGTCCTATCACTCCACAAGCTGACTCTCTTCTTGGTGCTGATTGTCTGTGGGGTAATTTTGGCTCTGAAACTAGCGCTACAGGGAAATTCACCACATTCTCACAGGGCCGGAATCGGCTAAAACATACTCTCCCAGCTGGACACCTGTAGCGGTAAAATACCCTGGAACAGCTACAACTTCAGTTATCCCACACCCTGAGAGTCATGGACAGATTTTGCGATGTGTTTGATTTGTGCAGACTCTGATATTTGATCTATTATAGGTTATTGGTATTACGTATCAGATGTCTTTTAGGCTATCTCAACCTATATCTTGTGAATTCTCCCCATAAAAACGAAGCCCATGTCAGAATGTGGCTTTAAGGCAATGTACATTTCAAGCTGTATCTCATGCTTTATATGCCATATGTATGTTACATAACCTGAAGTAGTTTTTATTCTGTTTAATTAGTGTTTGAGGATATATTGGTAAATCCATAGGTTTTTTGACCCAGTTCTGTTTTCAGGTGTGAATTGTATTGAATAATTGCATGGATGCAACCCACCACAAGCTGATTACACTGCACTGGCGCTGCTCCGTGCTCTATAAAGATGTTTATTTGCTATTTATTTGCAGTAGCTAATCACATATTGAATTTTTCAGTGTCAATAAGTCACCCTTGAGTCCAAGATAGAGTACCCTTTGGTTTACCCCATCTCTCCCCCTCACATTACACCTGACTACTTGCGGCCGGAGTAGTCACTCAAGATTGTTCAGTAAGTTTACCCTAACTCTTTATATATATGGGAACTCTATTACATCGCCCTGGATCCTCGGGTGTCACGATATAAATGGAGCTGCACGCTGTGTTGACAACCTTTACCAACCCCTAAAATAATTCAATCTATCTTTCATTGTTATATATGAATGCATAGCCGCTTAGATTTTAGGTGATGCACCCAGTGGTGCTTTCCTTAACAACTACATTTGTCTTTCTTTAATATGCTGTTTGCCTTTAAGGACTGAGTTTTATTGTTACTATGGGATTTTTACGTGAGATCCAATGTGCATAATTTATACATTAATGCTGCGGTCATAATTATACTGTGTTGCATAGCCTTATCTCAAAGCACCTGGTACACATCTAAAAGCCCTTTCTTTACAGCCCAGATTCTAGTGCATTTCCCAGACTAACTGTGGCGCTTCACTTATCTATCTGGCCTGCCATACTCACCCTATCACTTTCTCCCATCGGGTCATAACTTCTGTTCCATGTGGGGGGACTGTGTGGTTTTCCTAACCAATGTCATACCTTAGCTTAATATAGTGTCTCTAGAGCAGGCAGGTCCTGCATTAGTGTTATTCCCATTTATTATTCGAGACATTGTCCCAATTCAGGCGCTATAAATCCACTTACACATCTAATATACCCACTCCACCCTCTCCCCCCCTCCCACCCACTCCTCTTTCTGTTTTTATACTATTCCTCCGTATGTAGGAGGATAAATGGAGCGATTCATCTAGCCTATATCATATCTTACCTTCCTTTTTTATTCATAAAATTTACAGTGCTATATAACATTGACTATCCCACTTAGGTATACATAATGTATCCCCTATTTCGCAATTTGTCCACCGTATATATAACTTCCCACCTCCCCCCCCCCCCCCTCAATATACCTCCTATTTCTAGGAGAGTGACTTACGTGGTTTTTCTTGTCAATACCACACCTTATTTCCCCCTTTCTACATTTATATCTTGCACTACAAACTTTTATCGATACTACTTTTCCCTCCAATCTGTGCAGGATTGTTTAGTACTATTTTTTGAAGAGTCTTATTTACAGTTTTCTAATACTATACCACCTTGTTAAATTAATTGTACCAATCCTATAGCGCAACTATATTAAAATTTTAGGTTTTCACGACGAGGTCCAAAAGGGGCCTCTCTCTCTTGGAGTTACCTTCAGTTATAACTGGTTAATATTGTCTGTTATGTGGCTCAAGAGCAGCCCCTTAGGTAAATATGAAGGTTCTACACTTTTTTTTTTGATTTGGCATTCCCATGACTTGCTGCATTACTTGTCTTTCATCCATGTGACAGTTGAAGATGTTGTACGTCTTGCTTAGCGTGATTGAGACCATATGTACTGTTTATCATTCTAGAATCTATTTTACGATTCCTATTGTATACTGCTGCAATTTTCTGTTTGTATGCCAACTTTTCACCTCAATAAAAAATTATTATAAAAAAAATAAAAAAATAAATAAATACAAAGTTACCTGTAAAATAAATATAAATCCTAAAATAGCTATATTATAATTTATATTGTAGCTATATTAGGATTTATTTTACAGGTAAGTATTTAGCTTTAAATAGGAATAATTTATTTAATAAGAGTTAATTTATTTCGTTAGATTTAAATTATATTTAACTTAGGGGGGTGTTAGTGTTAGGGTTAGACTTAGCTTTAGGGGTTAATAAATGTATTAGAATAGCGGTGAGCTCCAGTCGGCAGATTAGGGGTTAATGTTTGAAGTTAGGTGTCGGCGATGTTAGGGAGGGCAGATTAGGGGTTAATACTATTTATTATAGGGTTAGTGAGACGGATTAGGGGTTAATAACTTTATTATAATAGCGGCGCTTTGCGGTCGGCAGATTAGGGGTTAATAAGTGTAGGCAGGTGGAGGCGACGTTGTGGGGGGCAGGTTAGGGGTTAATAAATATAATACAGGGGTCGGCGGTGTTAGGGGCAGCAGATTAGGGGTACATAGCTATAATGTAGCTGGCGGCGGCGTGCGGACGGCAGATTAGGGGTTAATAAGTGTAGGTAGCTGGCGGCGACGTTGTGGGGGGCAGGTTAGGGGTTAATAAATATAATATAGGGGTCGGCGGTGTTAGGGGCAGCAGATTAGGGGTACATAAGTATAACGTAGGTGGCGGTCGGCAGATTAGGTGTTAAAAAATTTAATCGAGTGGCGGCGATGTGGGGGGACCTCGGTTTAGGGGTACATAGGTAGTTTATGGGTGTTAGTGTACTTTAGAGCACAGTAGTTAAGAGCTTTATGAACCGGCGTTAGCCCAGAAAGCTCTTAACTACTGACTTTTTTCTGCGGCTGGAGTTTGGTTGTTAGATTTCTAACGCTCACTTCAGCCACGACTCTAAATACCGGAGTTAGAAAGATCCCATTGAAAAGATAGGATACGCAAATGACGTAAGGGGATCTGCGGTATGGAAAAGTCGCGGCTGAAAAGTGAGCGTTAGACCCTTTTTTGACTGACTCCAAATACCGGCGGTAGCCTAAAACCAGCGTTAGGAGCCTCTAACGCTGGTTTTCACGGCTACCGCCAAACTCCAAATCTAGGCCATAATCTGCTATATATTGAGTACAAATTTTGTTTAAAGCCATTATACTTTCGATGGATGGATTTAGGATCAAATTAAAATATATGTTTGTGGCAGACCATTTTATACACCTCTATTCCATTATAAATGGCCGCTGATAATTTATTTTATTCATGTATTAGCAAAGGCTGTTTAAAGTAAATGAGAATGCAGCTTAGAAATTGACTTACACTCAATATTTTTTTCTGTGTAATTTGCTGAATTAAAGGGTTTGCTTTTAGTAGATCCTGTCCTACGCCACTCGCAACTATAGTTTTCATTGAATAGACTCATTCAATGAATACTATGTTGTTAAAAAGCGGAAACAGGAGTAACGCATGCACAATGCAAAATATACACGGGAGCGCGCAGTGCCGATACATAAACAGCGGGTGGGATTGCTGTTTACGTAATATGGAGGAAAAATAGCAAACAGTGAGTGGGAGGAGCGGGTAAGTAAATGATCGATATTGAATATATAACATAACGAAATCATAGATTATATTAAAAATTTATTGTGGCGGTATGCTTAATCGGATGATTCTCTACCAAACTATATTATACAAACCTGAAAAATTTACATTCACTTTAACCCTCCCCCTCTACCTATTTGCCGCCATCTTGGGTACTGGCAGCTGTCTGCCAGTACCCAATTTGCCCCCAAAAATTGTTTTTTTTAACTTTTTTATATGAAAGATTTGTTTTCTGTAGTGTAGCTGGCCCCCCTAAATAATCTACATCCCTCCCCCTCCCAGATCCTTTACTAAACAACGCAGATCCCCCTGCATCTGCATCTGTCTTTTTTTTTTTTTTTTAACTTGTGACCGCCCCCCACCCACCCCCGCCGCAACCGCCGACAATGCCAGAACAGATCTGGATTCAACGCATAAGGACCGTATATATCGTATCCTCCACCCAGAAGCTGCTCCCAACCACCAATGAATGTTTGATCATCATTGGCCGATGCAGAGAGGGCCACAGAATGGCCCTTTCTGCATTGGTGGGTAAAATAGGGGATTGCAGTGATGCCTCAATATTGAGGCATCACTACAATCCCTTGTAAGCAGCTGGAAGCGATCATGATCACTTCCAGCACTTCTAACAACAGAGGACGTGCCAGGTACATCAATTGTCGTTAAGGGGAGATTTTTCTATGACGTACCTGGTACGTCCTCTGTCATTAAGGGGTTAAATAATGTGATGACATCACAATTCTGAGACTGCAACATGTCTCACACGGATGATGTACACTAGTCTGGCCATAAAAAGACGTGCAGGAAATGAGCAGCATCACACACTATGCACCAGAGTCAGCAAGAGAGGTGAGTAAAATGGCTTCCAGCAGCACATGGCAAACAAAGCAGGGGGAAAAAAAACCTGACAATCAGCTTCATTGTGTGTCTGCTCATTCAACTTATTAATAAATGAAGATTGTGGACCTGAATACTCACAAATGGTTCTTCTAAACTGGGGTAATATTTTGTATGTTTTGGATCGTTTTGCAATAATTAAAACTTTAAATCTTGATATCTGTACTAGGGATGGGCGAATGTTTCTATACATTCGAAATTTAAAACGAATTTTGATACATTCGTTCGTATTGAATTTCGAATGTTTATATAACATTCTAACATTCTATTTTTGTATTTTCGTTTTCGAATTTTTCAATAAAATTTGAAAATATTTGTTCGAATAATAGAATGTTTAGCTATGTATTCATTCAATTTCGAAATGTAATATTCGAATTCGAATGTGACATTCGAATTCAAATGTGACATTCAAATTTGAAATAGTATTTCCAGTCTACAACTGTGTTTAATAAATATAATATTCGAATTCGAATGCTACATTCGAATTCGAATGCCACATTCGAATTTGAAATAGTATTTCTAGTCTAATACTGTGTTTTAAATGTGATATTCGATTTGAATGTGATATTCGATTCGAATGTGACATTCTAATTCGACATAGTATTTCTAGTCTAATACTGTGTTTTATAAATGTAATATTCGATTTCGAATGTGACATTCGATTCAAATGTGATATTCGATTCGAATGTGACATTCGAAATAGTGTTTCTAGTCTACAATTGTGTTTTATAAATGTGATATTCGAATGTAACATTCAAATTCGAATGTGACATTCGAAAACTGTAAATAACATTAGAAAATCGAATTTTTAAGAATATTCGTTCTTATCAACATTCTATTATGTAAATCGAATTTCTACAAAAACATTTGTTCTAACATTCGAATTCGGATATAAACACATTCGCCCATCCCATTCTGTACCTATACTTTTAGTATATTTTAGTATATTTTCTATAAGTATTTGATTAAAGTTGTTGAGGCATGAATGCTATTATGAGGTCACTGTTTGTCTTTTATGGTATCTAACAGATTATGGTTTTAGGACCTTAGCACCCGTATTAATATATACCAGTCAGCCCCCCTATATTACCAGTAACAAATAAAATTGAATGTATAAATAAGTATCTTACCTTCCTTGATTGAAGGGACAGTCACAGATAGGTGCAGCCTTCAAGGCATTAGAGATTAGCATATGAGCCTACCAAGGTTTAGCTTTCAATAAAGAATACCAAGAGAACAAAGCATATTTGATAATAAAAGTAAATTGGAAAGTTGATTAAAATTGCATGCCCCGTCTGAATTATGAAAGTTTAATTTTGACTAGCCTGTCCTTTTAAAGGAACATGAAACTCGATTTTTTTTCTTTCATGATTCAGATAGAGTACACAATTTTTAATAGTAGAAGTAAATTGGAAAGTTGTTTAAAATTGTATGTGCTATCTGAATCATGATAGAAAAATATTGGGTTTATGTCCCTTTAAGGCAATTTATTAATAGCTGTAAGTGGATTTGCACACTACTGTAAGCAATCACTGCATAGTATGTAGCTGGTTCAGGCAATTTGCAGCCTGTTACTGCTTACTTAGGTAACAGAATATAGAGCTGATGTCACAACATGTAGCTGGCATGATGGGCAGTTACCAATCTCTTTGAATTCTACAATTTTTGAGCTGCAAAATAAGTTTTTACAGTGGAATTTTAGCTTCACTGCCAAGTTTTATTCAATCTATGCCATTGTTTACGCTATCAAACATTACAGAGACGTTTAAGTGTCTTTTTTTATTCTTGCATCTAATGGAGGCTATTTTAAAAATCAATTACAGTTTATTTTTGTCTTTAAAGGGACAGATAACAAAAATATTGTTATAGTTTAAAAAGATAGATAATGCCTTTACTACCCATTCCCCAGTTTTGCACAACCAACATTGTTATATTAAAATACTTTATAACCTTTAAACCTCTAAATTTCTGCCTGTTTCTAAGCCACTAAAGCAACCCCCTGATCACATTGTTTTTTATATTAGCTTTTCACAACAGGGGAGAGCTAGTTTATGTGAGCCATATAGATAACATTGTGCTCAAGCCCGTGGGTTGTGCACAACACAGCACTAATTGGCTTAAATGCAAGTCAATAGATAATAAATAAAAAGTCACGTGATCAGGGGTCTGTCAGAAGATGATAATCACAGAGGTAAAAAGTATATTAATATAACTGTGTTGGTTATGCAAAACTGAGGAATGGGTAATAAAGGTATTATCTATCTTTTTAAACAGTATAAAGTTTGAGTTGACTGTCCCTTTAAGATTTTAATATTCATGTGCTTCCCATAACAGCCTTATGTTTGAATGTTTTTGAGGGTTTGTCCCTATATACCAATAGAACTGTGGTGGTTGTCCTTATTAACCAGCGAGTCCTCATTGTCTGGGTATTGTACAAATAAAGATTTTCTATTTGGTTCAATTACATTTTCATAGATAAATTACAGATTAATAATATATACAACTATAAAGAATAATAGAAAGGCTGAAAAACCTACCCAAGCTAAAAGTGCACCAAGCAGAAGAAGGACTCTCACTGTTCGATACCAGGGCTGGTGACTTAATCCAAGTCTGACCCATCCCTTCCTCCTGGTCATAGCGCACATCTTGCCTGCTTTTCTGTGTGTACTTTGGGTTTAAGTTTTTCATCTAATAGAGGAGCAGTCAGTCCTCGCAGGTTAAATGTCACGTTTCAAAGAATTTCCAGTCCACCAACAACAAATGTTGCTATAGATTCAGTTAACCAGCCCCTAAGGACCACTGAACTGTGACTGTTATCCTCTTCCCTTAACCTCAGCTTTACTGAGTATATTCAGTTTATGTACTATAGACTGTCTAGATTTCAAAGTCTTATGCTTTCAATGCACCTTAAGGTAATATTCTCTAAAAAAAAGATTATTCAACCATAAATAACATGCAGCATAAAAAATGTGTTTTGCAAGCAGTTTAAGTATTATATTCACTTATGTTGCCACTGAAAAGGGGGACATGTATTTAGGGGGAAATTTGAGTGTATGCTTCAGATATATTAAAGGGACACTAAACCCAAACATTTTCTTTCATAATTCAGACAGAGAATACAATTTTAAACAACATTCCAATTTACTTCTATTATCTAATTTGCTTTATTCTTTAGATATCCTTAGTTAAAGAAATAGCAATGCACACGGGTGAGCCAATCAAATGAGGCATCTATGTGCAGCCACCAATCAGAAGCTACTGAGCCTATCTAGATATGCTTTTCAGGAAAAAATATCAAGAGAATGAAGCAAATTAGATAATAGAAGTAAATTGGAAAGTTGTTTAAAATAGTATTCTCTATCTGAATAATGAAATAAAATATTTGGGTTTAATGTCCCTTTAAGGACTAGATCACAAGTGGATCGCTAATTTATCACGCACACGCAAACGGGCAAATTTGCATGTTTGCGGGAGAGTTATAAATAATCAGATCTCTGGTTAATTTTATAAATGTGACCCAAATGCCCCTAAAATACAGTGTAGTGTATTTTATTAAAAACTAAAAATTGCAGCATTTTTATCTTTTAATAAAACAACTACACTAGGCAGTATTTTGGGGCTAAATTTTGCAGGTGTGGGTGTTAGAAGAAAAAAAAAAACGCACTGAAAAGTGCCTTTACATTGTGGTCTATGGGAACTATGTGTATATACATATATATTTGTGTGTTATTATGTATATATACACATATTAGCACACACATATATATATATATATAAAATCATATACATATATATTTGCTATTTGCTGCCATTGCTACACGACTTACCACCTTTGCTGCACTAGTTCTCATGGCGTGTCTCACGGCATAAGAATGAGGCTCCCATTGGAGCCTAAGGAAGGGCGCGTTTGCATTGCTATCAACTTGTAATACCAGCGCACATTATCGTTCCCTGGTATTACTCAGAGGAGCGCAAATATCGATTTCACGAAAGCGATATTTAGCGCCACGCTTGTAATCTGGCCCTAAATAGGTCGTTTTATTTTGAAGGTGGGGAAAACCTCATCCCTTACACAAATCTTCCATAATAAACATTGATTCTGTACAGATATAAGCAAAATACAAAAAATGAGTCCTCATATAAATTACTACAATAGTATATATAGTATTACTCACATTTATAAGCAATAAAAAGAAACTCTGCATTGTTGCACTGTATAATACAAGGCAGCTTGTTAAAGGTCCATGAAACTAATTGTTCTTTCTTTCATGTTTCAGAGAGAGCATATCATTTTAAATAACTTTTCAATTTACTTCCATTATTTAGCTTAGTTCTCTAGGTATATTTTATTAAAGGAGTAGATATGCACTAATGGGATCTAGCTGAACACATCAGGTAAGTGACAAGAGACATATATTTGCAGCCACCAATCAGCATCTAGCTCCCAGTAGTGCATTGCTGCTCCTTAGCCTATGTAGGTATGCTTTTCAACAAAGTATACGAAGAGAAAAAGCATACGTAAAAAAATACATAATAGAAAACAATTGGGAAGTTGTTTAAAGTTGCATGCTTTGAATCATGAAAGTTTCTTTTCATTAATGTCCCTTCCATATACTGTATATATTCATAAGTTTTATTTAAAAGAGACAAAGGCATGCTAACAATATAACAATACTTGCATAGTAATAAATCACATATGTATGACTCATGAGGTAGAATAGAATACACAGTACTTTTATTACATTATGTTTCACATACCTTTTGTTCCCTTATGCAATTGTTACAGTAATTCTGTGTCTTATGTGTTTAACTGGTTCCCAATTCTGTAAAAATGCTCAATATATTCATATTCCTTTTTGCTACCCTTTGTCTCTATAATAAACTACACTATTCAATTACTCCTTCTCCTTCTCCACCTGCACTGTTCATTAGCCCATCTCTCTTAAACTCACCTTACTTTTCTACTCATGAACTTTACCTATTCCTAAACACTCTCTCTACCCCCTGCAGCTCATCTCAAAAGCAGTCTAACTACTGCAAATCTGTATCTCATCTCATGTCACTCTCCCTCTTGCTTCTACTTACTGCTGGTGACATCTCCCCTAATCCTGGTCCCCAACCACTGACAAGCCGTGCACATCCATGTGTACCATCCCATAGACGCAGAAAACAAAACTCTGCACACCTTACTCACATTCCTCTTGCATCTAAAGCCACTACCCCTTTCACTTGTGCACTCTGGAACTCTCGCTCTGTTTGTAACAAACTCACTTCTATACATGACCTATTCATCTCCCGCTCCCTCAACCTTCTGGCCCTAACAGAAACCTGGCTCTCTCCCCTAGACACAGCATCCACTGCTGCTCTGTCACATGGGGGTCTCCACTTCAGCCACACTCCTAGGTCTGGTAATAGACAAGGAGGTGGTGTAGGTATTTTACTTTCCTCTCGTTGCACCTTTCAACAAATACATCCTATCTCTTCCCTCACTTTTCCCTCATTCGAAACCCACATGATTCGCTTATTCTCCCCTCTCTCTGTACGTGTTGCAGTCATATACCGACTCCCTGGCTCCGCAACTCAATTTCTAGATCACTTGGCTGCCTGGCTACCCTATTTCCTTTCCTCAGACACCCCTGCCCTCATTCTTGGCGACTTCAACATCCCCCTTAACAATCCCACTGCCTCATCTGCTAAACAACTTCTGCAACTCACTTCCTCTTTCGGTCTGTCGCAATGGACTGATTCTCCCACTCACAAAGACGGTCACTCTCTTGACCTGATCTTTAGCTATCGATGCACTCTCTCAAACTTCTCAAACTCCCCTTTTCCTCTTTCTGACCACCATCTCCTTACCTGCAACATATCATCCCTTCCTACAACTCTCCCACCTTCTACTCCTCACACCAAACTTCACAGAAGCATTAGGTCTTTAGATCAGCCACAACTTGCTAATTCCCTTAAACCGCTCCTCTCATCCTTCTCCTCCTTTTCCTGCCCTGAACAATCTATCTGCCACTATAATTCCACCCTTATATCCGTCCTTGACAATCTCGCCCCTCTTACCACTGCTCGGAAATCACACACTCATCCCCAGCCCTGGCATACTCCTCTGACACGGTACCTACGCAGATGTTCCCGTACTGCTGAACAGCATTGGAGAAAATCACGGAGTTCAGCTTATTTTCTTCATTACAAATTCATCTTGAACTCCTACTACTCTGCCCTTAATCTCCACAAGCAACACTACTTCTCTACTCTTATCTCTAATCTTTCTTCAAACCCAAAACGTCTGTTCTCCACTTTCAATACTCTCCACCGCCCTCCCCCACTTCCAAATACAACTTCTCTGTCAGCTTAAGACTTTGCCAGTCACTTCATTAACAAAATTGACTCCATCAGACATGAAATCAGCTCTCAACACAATTCCATTCTCTCACCCCCTCAAATACTCTCACTCAACCACAACCCTCATAACCTGAAACTTAGTTCATTCTCCCCTGCTACTGAGGAAGAAGTTTCAGCACTTATACTGCGCTCTCACCTCACTACCTGTCCCCTTGACCCTATCCCCTCACAGCTGCTCCCCTCTCTCTCTGCTACCCTTACCCCTATACTAACACACATTTTCAACCTCTCCCTCAGCACTGGTACATTTCCCTCATCGATGAAACATGCACTGGTCACACCTATCCTCAAAAAACCTTCCCTTGATCCTACCTCAGACAAAGGTGGTAAGGTGGTAGTTCTTGATCGACAGGACTATTTACAGGAGGCATTTAGACAGTTATTGGATGTCACAGTGTATGAGAAACTCAGGAACAATCCTGTGTTTGTGTACAAATCACAATTGAAAAGTATTTTAGAAAGTGCACTACATGATGGTGTCATCACACAGGCTAATTTCGACTTTCTCTACACTGAGCATCCAATTACAGCAATTTTTCACTACTTACCCAAACTTCACAAGCATGATACTAATCCACCTGGTAGACCCATCGTAGCTGGAATTGGCTCATTGAATGAGCCTCTTTCTGAGTTGATAGACGGGTATTTACAACCCTTTGTTTTGGGTCTTATGAGTTACATTAGAGACACATCTGATGTTATTACACAGATAGAAAGTGTGGTTTGGCAAGAAGAATTTATTTTTGTGACCATTGATGTTGTCTCACTGTATACCTGTATACCCCATGACAAAGGAAGTTTGGCAATTGAGTTCTTTTTGGACACATCAGACTATGATGATGCTGTTAAGCGGTTCATCAGGGTTTCTCTGGACTACCTTCTAACGCATAATTTTTTCATGTTTGAGGGGGAATTCTATCTCCAGAGACGTGGGACAGCAATGGGGGCTAAGTTTGCCCCCTCCTATGCCAACCTCTACTTGGGTTGGTGGGAGCTGTCCCACGTCTATGGAGATGGGAACCCATACAGAGAGTACATACAATTTTACGGTCGCTACATCGACGATATTTTGTTGATTTGGAAGGGTCCGGGGAACCTTCTTGAACCGTTTCTGAACTATTTACAAGACAATTCTTTAAATCTCAAATTTACCATGGAGTACAGTAAAACCTCAATTCCATTTTTGGATATTGAGTTACATCCCAATAGAGAAAGTTCATGTATAGAGATTGAATTGTTTCGCAAAGTGACTGCTGGAAACACTATCTTAAATGCTAGATCATGTCATCCTAGACATACCTTTTCATCTATCCCTAAAAGTCAATACATTAGGGTAAAACGTAACTGTACCACTAATCAGAGTTACTCAAAACATTGTAATGATTTAACTGACAGATTGGTCCATAGAGGGTATTCAAGGCAAGCTCTTGACACTATTAAGAGTGAAGTTGATCTTTTAGATAGAAAGGATCTCTTTTTGTCTAGTGGAAACAAGGATGTTGATAAATTTAATAAACCAAAATTCATCACTTCTTATAGTGTTGAATATGGTCAAATTTGCAACATTATACGTAAGGCTCTTCCAATTTTGGCTACTGACGACAGTCTGGCAGGCATCATTAAGCAAGGTATTTGCTTTGTATCACGCAAAGCTCATACTTTGGGCAACTTACTGTCACCCTCAATGCTGCCACGGACACAGTCTAACAAAAATTGGCTTTCTATTAAGCCAGGATTCTTTAAGTGTGGGAGCAGAAAATGTAAATCCTGCTCCTATGCTTCTTTTGGTACAAATTTTGTATCTACCAAGAATCAAAAACACTTTGAAATTCGGGAGCATATGACTTGCAACTCTTGCTACGTCATATATCTTTTGACCTGCAGGGGCTGTTTCAGGCAGTATGTAGGACAAACGACACGTGCTCTTAAAGATCGTTTTCTTGAGCACTTACGTTCAATTGAAGATTCTGAGTCCACAACTCCCATCTCCCTGCATTTCAAACAACATCACAATTCTGACAGCTCCCTGCTGACATTCCAAGCGATCCAACTGATTCCAAGGCACCCAAGGGGTGGTAATAGAGGTATAACTCTCAGTAAAAGAGAAGTTTATTGGATTTTTCAGTTGGATACTAGAATGCCAGATGGGTTAAATTCAGAATGGGATGTGAAGTTATATGTAGATCAATAAGTCATTATTTCTTTCCTCTTTTTGCATTGTTTTTTTAAAACAATGTCTCTTTACATCCACAGCATTATTGCATATATTCGATATATTTCTAATTAAATATTTTTTTCACTGGTCAAGTATAATTGAATTTGTACATTGTGATGTCAGTTTACTTATGTGATTACTTACGTGTTTAACTTGGTCAGTTAATGTATATTAAATATCTTGTTTTTTTAATTTCTTCTTTTTTCTTTTCCTTTTTCCCCTTCACTTTGCCCTCTGCACACTGCTTTTGTAACAGATTGGCTTTTGATTGGACAGCCATTTATTGGGAGTGTCCGGCTAAAGGGTTTATAAAGCAGTGTGTTGTGGGTATTAAGTATGGTCACTGAGGGAAAAATATGCTTATGACATAGGAAACGCGTCTGACCTATTTTTTCCTGCCTTATTTTGCCTGTCACTTACCACTTAAGCCTTTTCTACCTGTTTTGGCAATGTATGGACATTTACCTATCATATTGAGCATTTGTTTGAGCTAAACAATAAACAGGTATTCCACTGCTTACCATCGTTTGCTTTTCTCAGCTTTACTGGGTGCGCTGATTGTTGGTGTTGTTCTATTAATTGAGCGTGGATGGAAGCGCTCTTTTCTCCGCACCAGGACAGCTGAGTATTCTGAGAATACGTCACCACTACGTCACGGGGGTGTGTCTGACTACGTGAAGTGCACTGATCGTCGGGGACTTTACTCACAGCCAGTGTTTGAATGTTTGAGCGCTTCCCGGTTGTTGCATACATTTGGATATTCCATCATCGGAGCGGGTAAGCGGCACTAACATTCATTTGAACTGTTATTCATTTATTCACCATATTGGATACATGATTATTTACAAGTGCTTTAAGTCGTAGTACACCCTGAAGTGGAATATAATTACTAACGGAATTATAAGCAGTTGTTATATATATTTTTTGAGCTAAGTGTGTTGTGACATGGCAGCAGGGGGATTTGTTTTACAGCAATTTGCTGAGGATGTTAGTGACAGTGAGGATCTATTTAACACTGACACTATGGAACAAGAGGCTAATACTAATCTGGACAGTTTATTCTTTAAAATGGACACTTTATTGAAGACTGATACTAGAATTGAAATGGATATAAAGAGTTTCCAGATGTATAAAAAGGCACAACGTATACCACGCGGCCTACGCATCAGAAAATTTCCCTCTTTCCAGGTGACAAATCAGTCTTTCATAGATAAATGGAATAAAGTGCTTACAGAGTGCTCTTTAGCACTTATTGATCTGCTTATTGAATATAAAAAAACATTACGTCAGGAACTGAGTAATGAAAAGTCAAAGTTGCAGTCATATTTACGCCCCTTGAGTGAGAATCCAGATTTTGTTAAATATGACACCAAATTACATAAGGTTATTACTGATTTTAAAAACAACCTTTGGAATTTTAAAAAACAAAAAATAATGAGAGACAAACAGGATTATGAACTTAATAAAGTGTATAAATGGACCGTGACAGACACAAGAAGGAGATATAAGAGTTCATATAAAGGTCGAGCCTCTGATTATAGAAGAGTAAGATTTGCAGAGACTGACACTGAATATGATTATGACTCTTCAGATATTGAGACAACTGTAGACACTTCTCTGGCTTCTGAGGCATCACCATCTTTTGCACTTAATATTGAGGATACTTTTCCTTCCACCTCAAGTGTTTCACAGTCAAAAAACGAGAAAGGACAGTTGAAACATACTGCAAGAAAAAAACACGCAGAGGGGGGCGTGGAAGGAAACCGAAGTCAGGATCCAGAGACACTGAACCCCAGACCACGGCGGTATCCACAGAGGAGGAGAGCCACACAATTTCAAAAATATGCATGAATTACAAAAATGTCGTTAATCTTTCATCCTTTGTTTTATCTAGGACACAGTTAGAGGTCCTGTCTTTGGGTCTTGGTTTTTCTCCTACCACACACTTTAACCTTTTTGACACAGTAGTTGATCTGAACAGATTTGTCAGATCTCTTGTTCTAAAGAAACATTTTTTGGGTGCTGTGGATACTGGTCAAGGTGTAACTAGTAGAGATAAACCAACTCCCATTAGATGTGGTTTAGATTTTTCTGAGGAATGTTCAATTTTAGACCTCATTGCATTGGATAGAGATAACTTAGATTTGCACTCTTGTGCAGTTGGGGATACACAAGATTTAACTAAAATGAAATTGAAATCTAAATTTTATCCTGTTAAATCTAGATCCAGTTCAATAGAGGTGTTCCAGAAGACAGTGGAACAGGAATTAAGGAAACTTAACTCCACTGAACCCAATCGACAACATAAAAATGATAACCTATCTAAGGCACAATATTTGTCAATTCAAGAACTTAAGAATAACCATGAGCTTGTCATACGTAACTCAGACAAAGGTGGTAAGGTGGTAGTTCTTGATCGACAGGACTATTTACAGGAGGCATTTAGACAGTTATTGGATGTCACAGTGTATGAGAAACTCAGGAACAATCCTGTGTTTGTGTACAAATCACAATTGAAAAGTATTTTAGAAAGTGCACTACATGATGGTGTCATCACACAGGCTAATTTCGACTTTCTCTACACTGAGCATCCAATTACAGCAATTTTTCACTACTTACCCAAACTTCACAAGCATGATACTAATCCACCTGGTAGACCCATCGTAGCTGGAATTGGCTCATTGAATGAGCCTCTTTCTGAGTTGATAGACGGGTATTTACAACCCTTTGTTTTGGGTCTTATGAGTTACATTAGAGACACATCTGATGTTATTACACAGATAGAAAGTGTGGTTTGGCAAGAAGAATTTATTTTTGTGACCATTGATGTTGTCTCACTGTATACCTGTATACCCCATGACAAAGGAAGTTTGGCAATTGAGTTCTTTTTGGACACATCAGACTATGATGATGCTGTTAAGCGGTTCATCAGGGTTTCTCTGGACTACCTTCTAACGCATAATTTTTTCATGTTTGAGGGGGAATTCTATCTCCAGAGACGTGGGACAGCAATGGGGGCTAAGTTTGCCCCCTCCTATGCCAACCTCTACTTGGGTTGGTGGGAGCTGTCCCACGTCTATGGAGATGGGAACCCATACAGAGAGTACATACAATTTTACGGTCGCTACATCGACGATATTTTGTTGATTTGGAAGGGTCCGGGGAACCTTCTTGAACCGTTTCTGAACTATTTACAAGACAATTCTTTAAATCTCAAATTTACCATGGAGTACAGTAAAACCTCAATTCCATTTTTGGATATTGAGTTACATCCCAATAGAGAAAGTTCATGTATAGAGATTGAATTGTTTCGCAAAGTGACTGCTGGAAACACTATCTTAAATGCTAGATCATGTCATCCTAGACATACCTTTTCATCTATCCCTAAAAGTCAATACATTAGGGTAAAACGTAACTGTACCACTAATCAGAGTTACTCAAAACATTGTAATGATTTAACTGACAGATTGGTCCATAGAGGGTATTCAAGGCAAGCTCTTGACACTATTAAGAGTGAAGTTGATCTTTTAGATAGAAAGGATCTCTTTTTGTCTAGTGGAAACAAGGATGTTGATAAATTTAATAAACCAAAATTCATCACTTCTTATAGTGTTGAATATGGTCAAATTTGCAACATTATACGTAAGGCTCTTCCAATTTTGGCTACTGACGACAGTCTGGCAGGCATCATTAAGCAAGGTATTTGCTTTGTATCACGCAAAGCTCATACTTTGGGCAACTTACTGTCACCCTCAATGCTGCCACGGACACAGTCTAACAAAAATTGGCTTTCTATTAAGCCAGGATTCTTTAAGTGTGGGAGCAGAAAATGTAAATCCTGCTCCTATGCTTCTTTTGGTACAAATTTTGTATCTACCAAGAATCAAAAACACTTTGAAATTCGGGAGCATATGACTTGCAACTCTTGCTACGTCATATATCTTTTGACCTGCAGGGGCTGTTTCAGGCAGTATGTAGGACAAACGACACGTGCTCTTAAAGATCGTTTTCTTGAGCACTTACGTTCAATTGAAGATTCTGAGTCCACAACTCCCATCTCCCTGCATTTCAAACAACATCACAATTCTGACAGCTCCCTGCTGACATTCCAAGCGATCCAACTGATTCCAAGGCACCCAAGGGGTGGTAATAGAGGTATAACTCTCAGTAAAAGAGAAGTTTATTGGATTTTTCAGTTGGATACTAGAATGCCAGATGGGTTAAATTCAGAATGGGATGTGAAGTTATATGTAGATCAATAAGTCATTATTTCTTTCCTCTTTTTGCATTGTTTTTTTAAAACAATGTCTCTTTACATCCACAGCATTATTGCATATATTCGATATATTTCTAATTAAATATTTTTTTCACTGGTCAAGTATAATTGAATTTGTACATTGTGATGTCAGTTTACTTATGTGATTACTTACGTGTTTAACTTGGTCAGTTAATGTATATTAAATATCTTGTTTTTTTAATTTCTTCTTTTTTCTTTTCCTTTTTCCCCTTCACTTTGCCCTCTGCACACTGCTTTTGTAACAGATTGGCTTTTGATTGGACAGCCATTTATTGGGAGTGTCCGGCTAAAGGGTTTATAAAGCAGTGTGTTGTGGGTATTAAGTATGGTCACTGAGGGAAAAATATGCTTATGACATAGGAAACGCGTCTGACCTATTTTTTCCTGCCTTATTTTGCCTGTCACTTACCACTTAAGCCTTTTCTACCTGTTTTGGCAATGTATGGACATTTACCTATCATATTGAGCATTTGTTTGAGCTAAACAATAAACAGGTATTCCACTGCTTACCATTGTTTGCTTTTCTCAGCTTTACTGGGTGCGCTGATTGTTGGTGTTGTTCTATTAATTGAGCGTGGATGGAAGCGCTCTTTTCTCCGCACCAGGACAGCTGAGTATTCTGAGAATACGTCACCACTACGTCACGGGGGTGTGTCTGACTACGTGAAGTGCACTGATCGTCGGGGACTTTACTCACAGCCAGTGTTTGAATGTTTGAGCGCTTCCCGGTTGTTGCATACACTCCCCATCCAACTACCGCCCTATTTCCCTCCTCCCTCTTGCTTCAAAGCTTCTCAAAAAACTAGTATATGCATGCCTATCCCATTTCCTTACGTTAAACTCCCTTCTTGACCCGCTGCAATCTGGATTTCGTCCCTATCCCTCCACAGAGACAGCTATTGTTAAGGCCACCAACGACCTACTTACAGCTAAATCAAAAGGCCACTTCACTCTGCTTATCCTCCTTGATCTGTCCGCAGCCTTTGACACTGTCGACCACCCTCTTTTGCTCCAAACCGTCCAATCCTTCGGCATCTGTGACACAGCCCTTTCATGGCTCTCTTCCTACCTGTCAAACCGTACCTTCAGTGTAGCCTTCTCTGGGGCCTCCTCTGCCCCGTCACCACTTTCTGTCGGAGTACCGCAAGGCTCTGTCCTCGGTCCCCTTCTCTTCTCAATCTATACGTCATCACTAGGTTCCCTAATTAAGTCCCACGGTTTCCAATATCATTTGTATGCCGATGACACCCAAATCTACTTCTCTGCACCAGAACTATCTCCTTTTGTGCTAACTCGTGTCACTAACTGTCTTTCTCACATCTCTTCCTGGATGTCCTCTCACTACCTCAAGCTAAATCTCTCCAAAACTGAGTTCCTCATTTTCCTCCCTTCTTCCAAAATCTCCACCCCCAATCTCTCTATAACTGTCGACAACTCCATCATTACCCCTACCCCGCATGCCCGATGTCTCGGGGTCACATTTGACTCACATCTTTCCTTCACTCCTCACATTCAGTCCTTGGCTACAGCCTGCCGCTTCCACCTTAAAAACATCTCTAAAATTAGACACTTCCTTACACTAGACACAACTAAGATTTTAATCCACTCTCTCATTCTTTCCCGCCTTGATTACTGCAACTTTGTCCTCTCTGGTCTCCCCACCTGCCGCCTAGCTCCTTTACAATCCATAATGAATGCCTCTGCCAGACTCATCTTCCTTACACGTCGCTCTTCATCTGCTGCGCCTCTCTGCCAATCCCTTCACTGGCTTCCTCTTGCCTCTAGGATCAAACACAAAACTCTCACTCTTACATACAAAGCCCTCAACTGCACTGCTCCCCCCTACATCTCAGACCTTGTCTCCAGATACTCTCCCTCCCGTCCCCTTCGCTCTGCTCATGACCTCCTACTCTCCTCCTCTCTTGTCACCTCATCACACTCCCGTTTACAGGACTTCTCCAGACTGGCACCCATCTTGTGGAACTCTCTGCCTCGCTCCACAAGACTCTCTTCTAGTTTTAAAAGCTTCAAGTGCTCCCTATAGACTCTACTGTTCAGGGACGCATACAACCTACGCTAACCTTTCCTAATACCAGTTCCTCTCCTCCACTGCAATCCCCTGAACCCTCTTAGCATGTAAGCCTAAAAGTCCAGCTGTTTGTAGATCACCTTCTTAAGAGCTGACTACAACAGTGCAACTCTTGGCAGGGCCCTCTACCCTATAATTGTTTTGTTGTACTCCCCCTTTGTTTATAGAGCTGCGAAATCTGTTGGCACTCTACAAATAACTGATAATAATAATGAGGTGAAAAGTTTGTAATTTGGAGGTTACATACAAGTTCCAGTGGGATATATTCCATATGCAACAAAAATTAATAAATGTCATATTTATGCTCTAATGTTCGAAACATCGATGGACTGTCGGGAAACTGCTTCAATTGTCTCATCAACATCGCAGCCCAACAGTCAGTTGGAATGTTAAAAAGGGGCATGTCCGAGCTATGGGGGTGGTTAGTTGATTAAAGCCTAAAAAATGGTAACCATCAATAATAACCCAATCAACCCCCATACAGGTATGCGGGTCGTTAGGAGATTAAAGCCTAAAAAATCCTAACTAACAATAATCACCCAATCAACCCCCATTTTTTAAATTTAAATTGTAATCCTCCAATAGAAAAGGACCCCTATATATATTGGGGTTCTGCGTTTCCTGCATTTCATTGTGCGGTGGAGATTGCATAAGGAGGAGGGATCCCCAAAGAGAGCTGAAGAAAAGAAGATGCGGAGCAGAGGCAGTGGTAGAGGTTGCGGAAGTACACCTCCGCGAAGATGGGCCCCCGGTACCTGGATGAAGAGGACCATGCCGGTAAAGAAGATTGCAGAGCTGAGGTGGCGGAAAAGGCCACCTAAGTCTGCCTCCGCCGCTATGAAGATGGGCCCCCGGGGCCTAGAGCCTGGATGAAGATGGGCCTAACGTTGGATGAAGAGAAGTCAAAGTCTCCATACTTTTGGGGTGAGTTTTTTTTATTTTTAATAATAGGCTTTGTTATTTTTAATTTTATTTCTTATGCTAGGTTTTTAAAGTTTGATTTTTTTTTGGGGGGGGGGGGTACTTTTTTGTAGGTGGGGGTTTTGTAACTTTTTTATTTTTTCTGCAAAAGAGCTGAAGGCAATGCCCTCCAAAATGCCCATCTAAAAGTTAGGGTTTGGGGGGGATTTTTTATTTTATGGGGCATGTATTTTTTTTTATTTTGGATAATTTACGCCTAGATTTAGAGTTCTGCGTTAGCCGTCAAAACCAGCGTTAGGGGGTCCTAACGCTGGATTTGGCCTACCGCTGGTATTTGGAGTCTTGTAGGTAAGGGTCTAACGCAACTTTTCCATACCGCAGATCCCCTTACGTCAATTGCGTATCCTATCTTTTCATTGGGATCTTTCTAACGCCGGTATTTAGAGTCTTGGCTGAAGTGAGCGTTAGAACTCTAACGACAAGACTCCAGCCGCAGGAAAAAGTCAGGAGTTAAGAGCTTTCTGGGCTAACGCCGGTTCATAATGCTCTTAACTACTGTGCTCTAAAGTACACTAACACCCATAAACTACCTATGTACCCCTAAACCGAGGCCCCCCCCACATCCCCGCCACTCTATTAAATTTTTTTAACCCCTAATCTGCCGACCGCACACCGCCGCAACCTACATTATCCCTTTGTACCCCTAATCTGCTGCCCCTAACATCGCCGACAACTACATAATATTTATTACCCCCTAATCTGCCCCCCCAATGTCGCCGCTACCTACCTACACTTTTTAACCCGTAATCTGCCGACCGTACCTCACCGCTACTATAATAAATGTATTAACCCCTAATCTGCCTCACTCCCGACTCAAAAACCCTATAATAAATTTTATTAACCCCTAATCTGCCCTCCCTAACATCGCCGACACCTAACTTCAAGTATTAACCCCTAATCTGCCGACCGGACCTCGCCGCTACTCTAATAAATGTATTAACCCCTAAAGCTAAGTCTAACCCTAACACTAACAACCCCCTAACTTAAATATAATTTAAATCTAACAAAATAAAATAAATCTTATTAACTAAATTAATCCTATTTAAAGCTACTTACCTATAAAATAAACCCTAATATAGCTACAATATAAATAATAATTATATTGTAGCTATTTTAGGATTTATATTTATTTTACAGGCAACTTTGTATTTATTTTAACTAGGTACAATAGCTATTAAATAGTTATTAACTATTTAATAGCTACCTAGTTAAAATAATTACAAAAATACCTGTAAAATAAATCCTAACCTAAGTTACAATTAAACCTAACACTACACTATCAATAAATTAATTAAATAAACTACCTACAATTATCTACAATTAAATCAACTAAACTAAATTACAAAAAAAACAAACACTAAATTACACCAAAAAAAAATATTACAAGAATTTTAAACTAATTACACCTACTCTAAGCCCCCTAAAAAAATAATAAAGCCCCCCAAAATAAAAAAAATGCCCTACCCTATTCTAAATTAAAAATTTAACAGCTCTTTTACCTTACCAGCCCTTAAAAGGGCCTTTTGCGGGGCATGCCCCAAAGAAATCAGCTCTTTTGCAATTAAATAAAGATACAATACCCCCCCCAACATTACAACCCACCACCCACATACCCCTAATCTAACCCAAACCCCCCTTAAAAAACCTAACACTAAGCCCCTGAAGATCTTCCTACCTTATCTTCACCACGCCGGGTATCACCGATCCGTCCAGAAGAGACTACGAAGTCTTCATCCTATCCGGCAAGAAGAGGTCCAGAAGAGGGTCCGAAGTCTTCATCCTATCTGGCAAGAAGAGGGCATCCGGACCGGTAGACATCTTCATCCAGGCGGCATCTTCTATCTTCTTCCATCCAGCACGGAGCGGGACCATCTTGAAGCAGCCGACGCGGATCCATCCTCTTCTTCCGGCGACTCCCGACGAATGAAGTTTCCTTTAAGTGACGTCATCCAAGATGGCGTCCCTCGAATTCCGATTGGCTGATAGGATTCTATCAGCCAATTGGAATTAAGGTAGGAAAAATCTGATTGGCTGATTGAATCAGCCAATCAGATTCAAGTTCAATCCGATTGGCTGATTGGATCAGCCAATCAGATTGAGCTTGCATTCTATTGACTGATCGGAACAGGCTTATAGGTACGAGTTGGTTTTCAACAATAGAAATAGAGAATATTCTAGTCTCTCCTTTCTCACTCAAAGCTTTGTTGCATATCCAATTTAAAAAAATACCTTGTACTATAAAAAAGCTACTCTCAGTTAAAAACATAATTCTTGCTTGGCAAAAATTGTGTATTTTAATAAGCATAGACTATACCTTCTCCGAGTATCTACCCCTGATGGAGAACCCCGAATTTCCCCCGGGAAACAACCAGAAGGTATTCAGAGAATGGTATAATAAAAATCTTAAGTCGGTTCATCAATTCCTTACAGAGGAGCGAGAAATTATATCTTTTGATAACTTGAAATCCCAGTTCGATCTATCAAGCAAAGACCTATATTTCTACCTGCAAATGCATCACTTTATTTCATCAAGGGGTTGGATTGGCAGTGAGATGACTGCATGGTCGGAGCTAAATTCTGTTATGGTTATTTCTCGTGTTAAGGTTCCCTCAATATCATTACTATATAGCATTATGCTCGCCAAACAAAGCGAATCTCTATTGGAAAAATCTAGCGCAAGATGGAGATCTTTGATCCCAAACATAGATCAGGACACATTAAGAGATAGCTGCAAAGCATTAAATAAATGCCGTATCCCCATAAGTTTGAAAGAGAGTCATATGAAACTTATTAACAACTTTTACTGTACTCCTCAGAAAATGGCGAAAATGTATACTGGCCAGGATTTCTTTTGTCCGCAATGTGTCTATATGAATGCAGATTTCTTGCATATGTTTTGGCAATGTCCCAGGATCGGACAATTTTGGAATAGGGTTACTTTTTGGATAAATAGAATGTATCGAACAAATATTTATATTAATACGGAAGATATTTTTTTCTTTGTACGGTCCAAACTAGTGGCAGAACCACAAAGTAAGATTTTAAACACAATTGTCTTACTTGTTAGACAACTAATACTGAAAAACTGGAAAGCTAAAAAAATGCCCGGCTTTTCAGTTTTTACTAAAGAAATCCAGATGCAAATTATTTTTTAATCTTTCCATCTCAGGGAGGCAAATGAAAAAGAAATTAGAAAGTTTCTTCTGGGTTGGCTACCCATAATTAAGACATATCCGGAAGATGTACAAAAAACAATACTATATCCATTCCTAAGTTCTCAATGTTTCTGTGATCTAGTATTATTAGGTGATTTTCCGGTAGACTGGGTTAGGAGTTATAGGTAGTTACATTAGAAGGGATTGGAGAAGTCCTGCAGGGAACTGGCAAAGGTAGTCAAGTTCTGGTTAGAGGGGACCACTAGTGGTGTATGGTTGTGAGCGGGAGTGCCAGATTCATGAGAGCCCGTGTGTTTTTTTGTTTTTTTTTCTCTCTCTCCCCCATTATGGTTTTGTTTTATGTTCTGTTTTCTGTCTTGTTTGGATGATTATTTTGTTCTGTCAATAAAATGAGCTGCCGGGGCCTAAGGATGGGATAATTTTCAGGATAACATTCCCATGTTAAAATGGATGGAATAGCGATGTTGTGCTGTTATATATTATTTTATTATTTTACTTTGTACATGATATTGTCTAAATCTGTTTTTTTCCATGACATGTATATGTTTACACCCTGCGTGGGGTTGTGCCTTAGTTTTTTGTTGTACAACTTTGAAAGCCTGTTTCGGCAGCTTCAAATAAATAAATAATTAAAAAAAATACATTTATTAGAGTAGCGGTGAGGTCCGGTCGGCAGATTAGGGGTTAATACTTGAAGTTAGGTGTCGGCGATGTTAGGGAGGGCAGATTAGGGGTTAATAAAATTTATTATAGGGTTTTTGAGTCGGGAGTGAGGCAGATTAGGGGTTAATACATTTATTATAGTAGCGGTGAGGTCCGGTCGGCAGATTAGGGGTTAATAAGTGTAGGTAGGTAGCAGCGACATGGGGGGCAGATTAGGGGGTAATAAATATAATATAGGGGTCGGCGATGTTAGGGGCAGCAGATTAGGGGTTCATAGGGATAATGTAGGTTGCGGCGGTGTACGGAGCGGCAGATTAGGGGTTAATAATAATATGCAGGGGTCAGCGATAGCGGGGTCGGCAGGTTAGGGGTTAATAAGTGTAAGGTTAGGGGTGTTTAGACTCAGGGTTCATGTTAGGGTGTTAGGTGCAGACTTAGGAAGTGTTTCCCCATAGGAAACAATGGGGCTGCGTTAGGAGCTGAACGCTGCTTTTTTGCAGGTGTTAGGTTTTTTCCTGCTCAAACTGCCCCATTGTTTCCTATGGGGAAATCGTGCACGAGCACGTTTTTGAAGCTGGCCGCGTCCGTAAGCAACACTGGTATTTAGAGTTGCAGTGGCGGTAAATATGCCTGTACGCTCCCTTTTTGGAGCCTAACGCAGCCCTTCAGAGAACTCTAAATACCAGCGTAGTTTAAAAGGTGCGGGATGAAAAAAAACATGCGTAGCTAACGCACCCCTTCTAACGCAAAACTCTAAATCTAGGCGTTAATTTATTATTTTTTGTAACAACTTTTTTTTATTTTTTTGTAACTTAGTCTGATTAGTTTAGAGGGGGGTTTAGTTTAGGGGGGTAGGTAGAGTAGGGTTTTAGTTAGATTATCTTTTTTTTGTAAAACAATTTTTAATTGAAGTTGTGAGGAAAGAAACATACAATTTACGTCCATAAACAATAATTGCATCAAAGCAAGTAAAACATTAAAATAAACAAGTAGTGATGAAAACACCCATTATGCCTTAATATGGTGTGGAAAGAGAATTTGGACTAACTAAAGTGGAACTTTTGTTTTTGTTATATCATGTGACTAATGTTACCCATGTTGAAATAAGGGGTGCTCTTTAATCTAGTGATGGTAAAATGTGGGGAGTTGGCTTTTGTCTTGTCCGCTCTTGGGCCAGAGCATGTGGGGGGGAAGCTCAGCGGGCAAGAGCCGCTCAGTATATAGGGGAGAAATGGAGGGGCAGAGCTTTTTAAAGTGGCTACAGAAAATACTGAAGCGTCATGACACTTTAGGTTTTAAATTAGCTTACAAAATATGAAAGGAGCATCTACAATGTAAATGGTTAATGATGAAGCCAGATATGAGCAAATCAATGAGGACCATGCCAATCATAGGGAGCTTTACTATAGGGGATAAGAGCTACATATAAGAGCTACGTATGATGTTGCGCTCAAGATATACAGTCCCTAGTATTATCTATTCTAATTGCCAAAAAATTTGAACAATAGTATGATGCTAATAGTGGCCATATAGAGAATAATAGGCCTAAGTGTTAGTGAGCTTTAGACTTATATATAGTGATATTGTTATACAACTGTTCTTCCGGATCTATAGTGTCACCTATAAAATGTAAACAACCTAAAGAAAATAGACATGTGTTCTGGGTCTGGCATAGAATTATTTGGTGGGTCTTTCTGTTTGCTTTTATGTAGAATAAGATTTGGGTAACCCTAAACTAGTGTGATTCCTTTGTCATCAGTAGAAATGAACAGCTATGAGGAGTGGGAAAGTGTATACAATAGTTCTTTTGAAGGAAACATATGTCTGTTATAAAGAGTTTCTACATACTGTAAGTGTATATCAAACAAACAAGGTGGCATCCTAATTACATATAGTATACATGGATAAGAACCCAACCTATTAACACAAACGGAGCTTGTGGGCCCGTGTTTCTGGTGAGTCTTCAGACTCGCCAGAAACACCAGTTATGAAGCAGCGGCCTAAAGACCACTGCTCCATAACCCTGTCCGCCTGCTCTGATGAGGCGGACAGGAATCGCCGGAAATCAACCCGATCAAGTATGATCGGGTTGATTGACACCTCTCTGCTGGCGGCCGATTGGCCGCGAGTCAGCAGGGGGCGGCATTGCACCAGCAGCTCTTGTAAGCTGCTGGTGCAATGTTAAATGCAGAGAGAGTATTGCTCTCCGCATTCAGAGAGGTCTTGCGGATCAGGTCCGCAAGACCTTTGATAAATAGGCCCCTATATACGTAACAATGTTTGGATTCACAAACATAAATTTTATTAATTGGATCAACAACTAATATAGGATCAGAATGAACTAGCCTAAAAGTACCCTCCAACATCTAGTAATACTGAGACATTTCTGAACTATAAAATTTATTTAAGCCTAAATGTGTGGATCAAAATATGAAGATTTAATAGGTATGTCTTATACTGTGTGTCCCAGAACATCTAATAATATTAGCAACATAGAGGTAAAGGGAACTTATTATTACAGGTGATCCCATACACTTGTAGGAGCCGCCCTCTGATGTATCATAAAGATGCTGGGTGCAACAACTAAGCTCAATACCAATAACAATGAATAGAATAACAGAGATATACATACTTAAGAGTGTCAAGGCAAAATAATTTCAAACTTGCAATGAGTTTGGTGCAGAATACAGTCATACAGGCCCATTTATCAAGCTCCGTACGGAGCTTGAAGGGCCGTGTTTCTGGCGAGTCTTCAGACTCGCCAGAAACACAACTTATGAAGCAGCGGTCTAAAGACCGCTGCTCCATAACCCTGTCCGCCTGCTCTGAACAGGCGGACAGGAATCGCCGGACATCAACCCGATCGAATACGATCGGGTTGATTGACAGCTCCCTGCTGGCGGCCGATTGGCCGCAAGTCAGCAGGGGGCGGTGTTGCACCAGCAGCTCTTGTGAGCTGCTGGTGCAATGTTAAATGCAGAGAGCGTATTGCTCTCCGCATTTAGCGAGGTCTTGCGGACCTGATCCGCAGTGTCGGATCAGGTCCGCAAGCCCTTTGATAAATGGGCCTGATAGAAGTTAGAGCTATCACCCAGCAGGTAGTATTGTAGCCACTAGACTGGTTATTAGGAGCTGATATTCAGCCTATTCCTGCTCTCAGGAACAAGTGTTGTTTGCATATTTCCAGAGGTAAAGGCGGTCCTCCAACTTTAGAGGCAACTTGGATGTTCTTTATATTAAGAACCTGCGTTTGCATGGCCTAGTGCTACATTGCGGTGACCAAAATGCAGCTGGGCGAATTGTAGTCAGGGCTGCATATCCTCCTGGGTAATTAGTAGTAGTGCGGAGTGGAGCAGTAGAAATATCAGTTGCGATAATACCCATCTTCTGATGTCTTGTATCTTGATCCGGATGGCCGACTATAACACCCGGAGTGCTCACTAGGGATGGAGAGAAAGGGTATCCTGAACCATGTGGCTCCCGTGAGAGGTTCATGGTACAGCTGGTAGCACTCTCTAGACTAGTGTGATACAATAAGAGCTTCTGTCGTGCAAAAGGAGCTTTAACTTCCGATCCCTTCATGAGACTGATCTCTTCCTGTGTATTCGGGGTTTCCGCCAAGGGGTGGCCGCTCGGTGGTCTCCCCACTGCTGTCTGGGATCTAGGAGGTGCGTGCATATCTTGCTCTCCATATCTTGGTGTGAGATCTTCTGCACTTACCCTTTTTATCAACAGGGTTAGGCTACTAAAGTTGCGACAGATTTTCCCCTCTAAATTAGCCAGAAGAGTGCGTATTAAAGTGGTAGAGTCATCCATTTTAACAGAGGCCCCTGATAAATTACCCAAGGGCCCAGAATGTATTGCTGTGATGTAGTTTCTACAAGTTAACTGCCCGAGGCTGAAGTGTATGCAGGCTGGTGATGAGAGACTGTGCTGCAGGTTAATAGCTTATGGCGGGTAGTGTTGTGAGTTTAATCGCAGATGATTGTGTACTCACAATAGATTTAAGATGGTGGTTCATGCCAAATCAGTCTGCACCTCTGCTCAGCTGCATTCTTCACATAAGCTGCCAGCAACGTGTCAAAATTGCACAACCGACTCTGCGGCCCCAGCAGGGCACAAGTTGCTCTTCAGACGTTAGATCAAGTACTCGATCAAGCCGCAGGGTGGATGTTGTTTAGAGAAAGGGTTGGCAGTATCGGACAAAGAATTCAGGCCACAGGGCCCATAGGCTGCTTGGGCTACTCCGGCAGGAGTCACTATTCGTATAGCTGTTTACGATGGTCAGAAGTGTGTTCTCACCTTAAGGCTCCTATTTCTATAATTTTTAGTCGTTATCCAGAACTAGGTTTTATGTTTTTTAGACGTTTTGTATGGAGAGCTGCAGACATGGACGTCTGCTCTTGCTGCAGGCTAGCTCCGCCCCCATAGTTAGATTTTTAATATTTTTAACTTGTGGGGTTTAGTTCAGAGAGGGGTTAGGTTAGTTTGTGGTTTATGGTGGCATATGGGTTAATAGTTAGGGCTAGCGGTGAGTGTGTGGTGCATAGGGGGTTAATAGTTAAGACTTGAGGTGTGTATGTGGCGACATAGGGGGTTAATAGTTGACTTGCTGTGGTTTATAGGTTAATAGTTAGGACTTGCGGTGGGTATGTGACAGTTTATAGGTTAATAATTAGCGACTTGCACTGGGTATATGGCGGGTTAGATCTCTATTAGTTTAGTGTTAGTTTGCGATTGAAGGGTACTTCAGTTTAGGGATATTAGGAGTAAAAGTTAAGCAGAAGGCAGTTAATAAAAGGGATCATTTACTATCTATCGCCAATATGGTCGGCGATGCTGGGGGTTGCCTAAGCCAGCATCGCCAACCAATGGCATGTATAGTAACTGGCGAGATTTCCCACATCATAATCCTCTTCAGCGATTGAAACTCATTGAGAAAAAACCCAGTGGATGTATCTGACCCTTAGGTTCAACCTGCAGAGAAAGTCTCTGAAAATATTATTAAGAAAATGCTTAAATGTAGCAAGAGTATTCCGTTACCCAAATGGCATTTCAAGATATTCAAAATGTCCTTAGTGGGTGCAGAAAGCCATCTTCCATTCATCACCTTCCCTAATGCACACCAGATTATAATATCCTCATAAATCCATCTTCATAAAAACCTGGGCACCCTAAATCAAATCGAGTATCTCAGTAATAAGTGGCAAAGGGTATCTTTTACGGATAGTATTGCTAATGAGTGCTCTAGTGTCCACACAAGGCCGAAAACCCCCATTCTTCTTTTCAACAAAGAATATTCCAGCTCCAGCCAGGGAAGTAGATGGTCTCATAAATCCATTTATTACCTCTTTCTTCTCAAAGACATCAAAAACTCTCTATAAACGGACTACATTGCAGACCATTCTGTGTAAACGTTTATCTGCTGTTGCCACGTATCTAGATTGAAATTGTTTACAAATTTGTTATTGTTTTTCATTATTTACATATGGAATCATAGAAACCCCATCTCAACAGGGAAGCAGATAACCCTATGCTTTACTCATACATCATTCCTATCTGTACTATGAAACACTCTTGTAATCACTTTATGATAGACGTCTTAACTATGTTTGTATGCTTCCTATGTATGTGATGGATCTTTATTATAATAAAGTTGTAAAAAGAAAAGCTCTCTATAAGGTTCAGAAATAGATTTCCTTTTGTGATGATGAACACTCCAATTTATTTAAGGATTGGGCAATCTCAACAGGGCAACCTCAATGGAAGAAATGGGAAGACTACAACATTTCATTGTTAAGTCTCTGTATGTCCAGAGCTCATAGTCACAGACACTGGCAAAGTCTCTTGGATGACAGGAGCACACAATAGTCTGCAACAACTTACTGGATCGGATAGGTCTTTGCTTGCAATGATATATCAATGTTGCATACCAGAGAAGAATTAATGGCACATCCGCTAACACTGGAGTCAATAATGGCATAAATTCTGATTATCCTTCTGGACCACTGCAATGAAAGGGCTACAGATAAGTAGGACACAGCAGTAACATATTAAGTATTCAGGAACACTGCTGGTGAATCTTTATTACCTTCCTTAGATGATCTCTTGGGTCTTGCTGGGCAGTTGCGAAAAAAATAAAAACATAGGTTCACGTTTCTGCATCTAACATTTTCTGATGCAGGGATAGGTCCTTTGATTGCTCCTATTTGCATACAGTGGCTCAACAATAAAAGTGGAAACAGGAAATAATTGGGATGAGGCAGAAGCCTGCAAAGTCTTTCTTGTTGTATCTCACAAAGCCCCAAAAAACCCCAATGCAACATAACCCCTCTACACTATTAACCCCTCAATGAACATAACCCCCAATGCAACTTACTACACTACACTATTAACCCCTTAAGCACCATACCCTAAATGTAACCTGACCCCTCTACACTATTAACCCCTTAATCGACATAACCCCCAATACAACCTAACAATACTACACTCTTAACCCCTTAAGTGACGTTACCCCCAACGCAACCTAAATCCTTTACACTATTAACCCCTTAAAGGGACAGTCTAGTCCAAAATAAACTTTCATGATTCAGATAGAGAATGTAATTTTAAACAATTTTCCTATTTACTTTTATCACCAATTTTACTTTGTTCTCTTGGTATTCTTAGTTGAAAGCTAAACCTAGGAGGTTCATATGCTAATTTCTAAGCCCTTGAAGGCCGCCTCTTCTCTCAGGGCATTTAAAAGTTTTTCACCACTAGAGGGTGTTAGTTCATGTGTGTCATATAGATAACACTGTGCTCACGCACATGGAGTTCAGGTGAGCCAGCTCTGATTGGCTAAAATGCAAGTCTGTCAGAAGAACTGAAATAAGGGGGCAGTTTACAGAGGCTTAGATACAAGGTAATCACAGAGGTAAAAAGTGTAATTATATAACTGTTGGTTTGCAAAACTAGGGAATGGGTAAAAAATGGATTATCTATCTTTTAAAAAATAAAACTTCTAGTGTAGACTGTCCCTTTAAGCGACATAACCCCCAATGCAACCTAACAACACTACAGTAAACACAAAACAGTAAAACACAAGAAAGTAATTAAACCATTAACCAAAAGTGCACAACCATAATCATACAACAAATTAACCTAACTACACAATTATAAACAACACAAAGTAATCTAACTACACCATAATAAACAAGTGTATTTTTGGTTAATGGTGTAATTACTTTGTTGTGTTTTACTATTGTGTGTTTTTTTTAAGTGTTTACTATAGTGTTGTTAGGTTGCGTTAGGGGGTATGGCGCATAAGGGTTTAATAGTGTAGTGTTGTTAGGTTGCATTGGGGTGTATTGTGCTTACGGGGTTAATAGTGTAGAGGGGTTAGGTTGCTTAAAGGGATATTATACACCCCCAAACAATGGGCTATTTAAATAAAGCACCAAAAGAAGATAAAGTATGTAACTGACATGCATAAGCAATTTTGCTGCTATAGCTTCTAAAAATGATAATAAACCTTGCAGTAGTTTAACTGCATATGAATACGTCTGTCTTCAGGATTTTTTATCTCACTCCCTAGCTAGTGTCCTTACAGCCAGCCCCCATGCTGGAGCCATCTGTGCAATTGCTAATCTACAGGGCCGGGTAGGGCTGCCGGGATACCAGGAAAAATCCCGGTGGGCCAGAGAGCAGCAATTTCCAAGCAAGCAACTTAGCACTGCTAAGTTGCTGCTTGCGTTAGCACAGTTGTGTGAGGGACGCAGCGGCAGTCAGAGCCGCCAGCAGCAAGCAGCACTGCACACAGACTGACAGGCTCATTCACAGCTGCCGCAGTCACAGTGCGTGCTCAGCTGACGGCTTGGCTGCATAGATAGGTGACTGACGCTCACACTCCACCTGACCGCCTTTCAGTCCCAGCATGATGCATGAGCATCACACAATTTGCTAGTTGCTAGGCAGGGGCGGAACTTCCATTGTTGCACTCGCAGCGGTTGCAGCCGCCGGACAGAGTAGCATAGAGGCTATTGGAGCTGCAGCTCCAAGCCTTTGCTTGTGAATAGGGCCCATCCCGATACAGCCTTGAATGTTGCTGCATCGATGCAGTGGAGATCAGAATCGACTCTGGGGTCAGACTGTGACAGTGACATCATCACGCAACGTCACGTGACCCTGCGCTGCTGCTCTGTTGTGTCCAAATCTGTGTGACCCATGGTTCCACATTATACTACAAGTGCAGGCTTTAGGACTCTCCCTAAAGCCTTCTGCTCTGTGTTCCAGACCAGTGACACATGGCTACAGGGCGGAAAAGAAAACGCTGCCGTACAAGCCTCTTAAGGTAAGACAAAGTTTTGTTCTGGAGTGAAAAGAAAACTTGCAAAACCCAAGGAGTAAGAGGCCTCCACTTTTCTTTCATTCTAAATCTGGATAAACAACAACTATTCTTTCTTTGCATGGATGATAGCATATTTCACTTTTCGGGGTTTTGTTTAGATTTTTTTTTTTATTTAAATTACTGAATGTTGGTGCTGGGTTTTGAGGACAAACATGTGGTTGTTGTTTAATATGCAGGCTTTTACAGTACCATGACACTTGGGCTTTTTGTCCAGGTGGAAGAGGAAAGCCAGCGAGAGCATAGTTGGCTGGTCTGGAGGGGGCGTGGCTGGTCTGGAGGGGTGGGGCTGGGCCTGGGCCGGTCTATACAAATTTCCAGGGCAGGTCTGATTTCCCAGTCCGGCCCTGCTAATATATGTCAATTACAAACCCCTCACCTTGCACCGTTTCTTTCTGACTGCTCCACAGCATTCTGTAGACACAAGCTGAATATTTCCCAAACAGCTCTGTGAAATATGATCCTGAGATTGTTTTACAGAGCTGTGAGTGAAATATTCAGCTCATGTCTGCAGAATCCCGTAGTGAGGACAGAGGGTGGAGTAAGATCCGTCCTGAGTTGCACATTCAGCTTAATTCACTAGAACAGTTTGCAGACCTAGTGGTGTTAGACAACTTCTAGAAAATATATCCATCTCTGAGGTATTATCAACATTGTAAACAAGGTTAGAACAGTCCTATAGCTGAAAAGAGAACAGTGTAGTTGAAACCTAGGCCCAACCCATTTACATCCCAACTCACAAAGTACAAGCTTACCAAACACTTCTGACCGCAGACAGCCACCTTTACTTCATAGATCTTCTTCTGTGGTTACATGCAGCATGTGTCACGCGCGCCGCTCTAGCCATTGCTAGGAGCACAGCGTCTCCTTCCCTGCTCGTTGCCAGGGGCTGTGTCGGGTCCGGATGCGTGCAGCACTGATGTCATCGCCGAAAGCTCCTGTCTCCTGATGCCAGCCCGAACGTCTGTGGCGCGAATCCTGCGCCTATGTAAGCTTCTTTCAAACGAACTATCACTGCCCAAGTATAGGTGTTACTTTGTGTGCTCCTGGGAGTGATAGATCGTTTCTTCTTATTGTTTTACTGTATTTAAACCCTGCCTGTCTGACTACTCTGCCTGCTATACCCCTGAATGGTTGGATTGATAAGCTGCTGCTGAACTCTGCCTGTCTGACTACTCTACCTGTTTAACCCCTAAATTGCTGGACTGATCTATTGCTGCTGAACCCTGCCTGTCTGACTACTCTTCCTGTTTAACCCCTAAATTGCTGGATTGATATATTGCTGGTGAACCCTGCCTGTCTGACTACTCTGCTAATTAACCCCTGTAATTCTGGATTGCCTCTTTGTTGCTGAACCCTGCCTGCCTGACCATTCTAGTGGTGTGCCCTTGGACTGCTTTATCGTTGCCAAACCCTGCCTGCCTGTCTCACCATTCTAGTGATTTGACTTGCACTGTTCTGCCGTGGCCACTGGGGACTGTCCTGCCTGAGGTGAGTGCCGCTCTCCTCATCTTGCTAACTTCCTCTGCTCTGGGATATTCCCTATCATTCCGGATGGATGCCGGTATAACAAGACTACTGGCCGAATTCGGTCTGATAGAGGGGTATCCCACGAGCATAACAGCGTGTCGATGCACTGCTATAGCGCTGCCTTCTCTATCACATGCACTCCCGGTGCTTTAGGTTTTCTTTAGGTGAATTCTACAGATTTATATATATTAAAAAAATAATAAAGATAGATAAAGTATACAAAATTTCGACAAATTGAGTATAAAGAAAAGGGATTGCAGCACTCTTTGAAAATAGTCTTATATAAATTTATTACAGAATCAAGATCTAAAAATGGTGGACTCCAGCCCTATCAATGGGCAGAATACCTACACATCATAGACATACATTAAAAATAAAACAAAAAATCACACATGACTGGCCAGTCTTATTATAATCTTTTTGAGATTCGGTATAAACAACCAAATAAGATCACATCAATGCAGCGCTAAACACTACAAAAAGAAAATCTACCAAACGATTATAACAGTGTAGCAACAAATATAGCAAAGAAATTGTTGCCACCTTAAACAGTCCCCTTCATAGATATTTTGTAACTTCAAAACAAGTTATGCATAGTAAGACCGTGCTAGCATAGTCATTGTTCCATCTAATAATGTTGCACCATTGTTATTATGCACCAGTTCAACAGAGCTAAGAGAAATAAGGTGTAAATTCACTTTACCATTTCCATGGCAGTGTCCGTTATTCGCTGTTGCTCTTACCACCAATGTGGGCCTTTACGCTCAAAGGTAAAGGGTCGCTGTTGTCAAACCTTTTGCAGAGTTGTGTGTTGATTTATCTTTCCTGTTTGTTCCACACCTCTCGATGCCGAAACAGCCACGCTTAGCTCAGCGTCTCCTCACCTCTCCTAGGCTGCAAACCATCCGAGGCAACCTATTGGAAACAAATATGCACAGAACCAGGCCGTGCACTGCATCCGGGGTAACTTTCAGACTTCCACTTTTGCTCCGGTCAGCTTTTCGCTTTTTGTTTCCGATTAGTGGTGTCTTTTCTCCTTATTTTTCAGGGATACCTCTAGGACACAGTAAGTAGCTGTTCACTCCTCATTTGCCTTTACCAACTCAGAGGTTGTCAGCTGTATCTTGTTTCCAATCAGGAACCGACTCTTGCAGGTTAACTGATACTCCTTGATCATGGTGCTTGCTGAAACAGTGCAATCATACTTGGGGACTGCTTTTTGCAGTCAGTTAGTGTGACTTCTTTAGGAGCTTACCAACGTACGTTTCACCCCTTGTTGCTCCAAACATATCAGGGCTTCCTCAGGGCTAATTTACTCAGGTACATGTGCAACTTTTAGTACCCTAAACCCTGCCTCCCTTTATTACGTCATGGGGGCGTATAGTAAAAAAGTTTTTTTTCAAAACTGCTCTACATATAAAGGTATTTAACATCACATTCCTTTAACATATAAAACATATTAGCATTTTTTAATGCAGTCCTGAAGTACAGGAATCAGCCTTCAACATGTCATTGTATTTCACTTACACAGTATCCCTAGAGAAATAAGGCAAACTCTAGTCTTTCATTCAGACCTCTTGGATACCTTGTTTTTAAAACATAGATCCATCGAGTCTCTTTCTGTAGTAATACTGTATCATTGTCACCTCCTCTGTTATTCACTATTCCCTTATCTATTGCCATTATTTTTAAGTGTGAAGCATTTGATTGGTGAAACTGAGTGAAGTGTCTTGCTATTGTAGTGTCTCTATTATGTGAGATATCATCTCTGTGTTCTTGAATCCTATCTTTTAGGAATCTTTTTGTTTTTCCTACATAGAATCTGGGGCATGAACAGTGTATTAGATAGACTACACCAACAGAATTGCCTTTTCTTTTATTTTTTCCTCATATGTTAGAAGATGCCAGTGTTTCTGCAAGATTGATTTAATAGTGCCCCACTGGCAATTGTAACCTGAAATGAATCTTATCTTTTCTTTTTGGATTAGTTCATCTTTTATTTTATAGAGTACTTCATCTCTATCTAGTCTGTTGACTTTTGAAGCTGCCCTGTTGATACATTTTTTCGAGTATCCTCTATCTAAAAATCTTGCTTCCATCAAATTTGCATGTTTCACATATTTATTTTTAGAGGAGCAATTCCTTTTTAATCTAAGTAATTGCCCAAAAGGAATCCCTCTTTTTAAATGTTCAGGGTGACTGCTTTGTGCCTGTAGGATACTATTGGTCGCTGTTGACTTCCTATAATTTTCAGTGACGATAGTTACCTTCCTTACTAATCAGTATGTCTAAGAATGGGAGACTTTTTTCACTAATCTGATATGTTAGCAGAATGTTTTTTTCATTATTGTTCAGATCAGTAATGAACTTCTCAAGTATTTTTGAAGGTCCTTCCCATAGCATGAGGACATCATCCACATAAAATGATGTTTTCCTCAAATATATTGCTGTATTTTTCATAAATCTCCATCTCCCATGCTCCAAGGTGTAGACAAGCATAGGTGGGGGCGCATACCGCCCCCATCGCTGTACCTCTTTTTTGTCTATACATCATGTTATCAAACATAAATATATTATTTTGAAGGATAAATTCAAGTAGGGATATTACAAAAGCTGTATGCTCTCTGTACTTAGGGGGTTAAGGTCAATACAGAAACCCTCCTAGTCTCTTTAGACGTGGAGGGTTTATACTCATCTATTCCACATAGGGAAGGTTTAAAAGCTGCTGAACATTATTTGGACTCAAGAGGTCCTAAGTACATTAAAAAGGAATTGCTCCTCTAAAAATAAATATGTGAAACATGCAAATTTGATGGAAGCAAGATTTTTAGATAGAGGATACTCGAAAAAATGTATCAACAGGGCAGCTTCAAAAGTCAACAGACTAGATAGAGAAGTACTCTATAAAATAAAAGATGAACCAATCCAAAAAGAAAAGATAAGATTCATTTCAGGTTACAATTGCCAGTGGGGCACTATTAAATCAATCTTGCAGAAACACTGGCATCTTCTAACATATGAGGAAAAAATAATAGAAAAGGTGGGGACATTTCCCCTAATGGTAGCACGAAAATCACCTAATTTAAAAGATCATTTAGTAAGAAGCATGTACAGTAAGAGTCCATCTAGTGCAGACTGGCTCAGAAAAGATAGAGGAGTTAAAGGTAACTATCCATGTGGTCAATGTGTGTATTGCCCTTATATGGAGAAAGCCAAAACATTCTCAGCAGGCAATAATAAAAATTATGATGTTAAATATTTTTTTAATTGCAATTCTGTTGGTGTAGTCTATCTAATACACTGTTCATGCCCCAGATTCTATGTAGGAAAAACAAAAAGATTCCTAAAAGATAGGATTCAAGAACACAGAGACGATATCTCACATAATAGAGACACTACAATAGCAAGACACTTCACTCAGTTTCACCAATCAAATGCTTCACACTTAAAAATAATGGCAATAGATAAGGGAATAGTGAATAACTGAGGAGGTGACAATGATACAGTATTACTACAGAAAGAAACTCGATGGATCTATGTTTTAAAAACAAGGTATCCAAGAGGTCTGAATGAAAGACTAGAGTTTGCCTTATTTCTCTAGGGATACTGTGTAAGTGAAATACAATGACATGGTGAAGGCTGATTCCTGTATTTCAGGACTGCATTAAAAAATGCTAATATGTTTTATATGTTAAAGGAATATGATGTTAAATACCTTTATATTTAGAGCAGTTTTAAAAAAAAAACTTTTTTACTATACGCCCCCATGACGTAATAAAGGGAGGCGGGGTTTAGGGTACTAAAAGTTGCACCTGTACCTGAGTAAATTAGCCCTGAGGAAGCCCCGATATGTTTGGAGCAACAAGGGGTGAAACGTACGTTGGCAAGCTCCTAAAGAAGTCACACTAACTGACCGCAAAAAGCAGTCCCCAAGTATGATTGATACTCCTTGATCATGGTGCTTGCTGAAACAGTGCAGTTTACCTGCAACCTCTGAGTTGGTAAAGACAATGAGGAGTGAACAGCTACTTACTGTGTCCTAGAGGTATCCCTGAAAAATAAGGAGAAAAGACACCACTAATCGGAAACAAAAAGCGAAAAGCTGACCGGAGCAAAAATGGAAGTCTGAAAGTTACCCCGGATGCAGTGCACGGCCTGGTTCTGTGCATATTTGTTTCCAATAGGTTGCCTCGGATGGTTTGCAGCCTAGGAGAGGTGAGGAGACGCTGAGCTAAGCGTGGCTGTTTCGGCATCGAGAGGTGTGGAACAAACAGGAAAGATAAATCAACACACGACTCTGCAAAAGGTTTGACAACAGCGACCCTTTACCTTTGAGCGTAAAGGCCCACATTGGTGGTAAGAGCAACAGCGAATAACGGACACTGCCGTGGAAATGGTAAAGTGAATTTACACCTTATTTCTCTTAGCTCTGTTGAACTGGTGCATAATAACAATGGTGCAACATTATTAGATGGAACAATGACTATGCTAGCACGGTCTTACTATGCATAACTTGTTTTGAAGTTACAAAATATCTATGAAGGGGACTGTTTAAGGTGGCAACAATTTCTATGCTATATTTGTTGCTACACTGTTATAATCATTTGGAAGATTTTCTTTTTGTAGTGTTTAGCGCTGCATTGATGTGATCTTATTTGGTTGTTTATACCGAATCTCAAAAAGATTATAATAAGACTGGCCAGTCATGTGTGATTTTTTGTTTTATTTTTAATGTATGTCTATGATGTGTAGGTATTCTGCCCATTGATAGGGCTGGAGTCCGCCATTTTTAGATCTTGATTCTGTAATAAATTTATATAAGACTATTTTCAAAAAGAGAGCCTTTTCTTTATACTCAATTTGTCGAAATTTTGTATACTTTATCTATCTTTATTATTTTTTTAGTATTTATTACCAGAGGGTCTGCACCATAAGATGTAACTACATCAATAGTTATTTTTCACCTTAAGTGGTGAAATAATTAATCTCTCCCCAAAACAAAATTTTGTATCTAGATTTATATATATATATATATATATATATATATATATATATATATTAATTGCATATTTGAGATATATGATGATGATAGACATGTATATTTGATAGCTATAAACTTCTATATATAAATCTGTAGAATTTGCCTAAAAAAAACCCAGTTAGCAGACAAGAACCAAAAGTCACAGCAAAAGTGCAAGATAGGTGAATAATCCAAAGTTCAGTTCTCTAGGCCAGAAGCCAGGTAATCAGTCCAAAGTTCAAGGAACAGGCAAGGGTGAGGCAAAAAGTATTACCAGGAAACATGCCGGGGTTAGGATCAAAGGTACAGACCTGAAACAAGAATGCCCGGACTTTCATGAAGACTAACCAAGCCCCAGACTGGCCTTAGCAAGGTCCCTTTGTCACCTCTCCTACACGTCTTTGCACCAGAACACTAGCAGCATCAAATCTGATGTCAAGATCACAAATAGTGCTGTCCTTAGTGCAGGGAACACAGTTACAACATGAACCGCAGAGATCTGTAAATCCTGTGCACTAAACTTAAAGTTCCTTCCAACACAGGGGAACACACAGCACACCCTGTACTGTCTGCAATGCTAATCCGATGCTTAACAATGTAGCCCTGAACTCTGGTTGCTTTCACGGGCTCTAGAAGACCTTTGGAGACATGACATGCAGAAAGGAAGAGTTGAGTGTCATCGGTATACAAATGATTGTGAAACAGATCAGGCTTTATTAAGGAACATATGGATGATATTCAGATTGAAAAGAAATGGTGACCAAGAACAGAGCCCCAACAAAATGTGGCTAAGGGGCAGAGGACCTGGCAGAGAAGGATATACTAAAGCACTGGTTTTCTAACCTGTCTTCAGGCCTCCCTAACAGGCCAGATTTTGTGGATATCTGAACTGGAGCACATGTGAAATAATCAGCTGTTTAGTAAACATGGCTATTTTACCTGCTCTCACCCAAGATAATCCTGAAAATCTGACCTGTTGGGGAGTCCTGAGGACAGGTTTGAAAAACAGTGTACTAGAGGTACTGTTTAAGAGATAGAAATAAACTACAAGAAAGCTGTGTCACAAATGCCAAAGGATTGGAGTATTTTAGAGCAAAGGAGGGGGGTCAATAGTATCAAAGGCTACAGAAAGATTGAGATGGATTTTCAGAGAAGAAATAAACTTACACTTTTCTGTCATTATTAACCTTAATGATTGCAGTCTTAGTGGAGTGTGGAAGAAGAAATTAAGGGCCAAATTACAAGTTTTGCTGTATAGCTATACCTTTTTACAGCTCCTGTAGCCTTCTGCTCTGTGTTCCAGACCAGTGACACATGGCTACAGGGCGGAAAAGAAAATGCTGCCGTACAAGCCTCTTAAGGTAAAGACAGAGTTTTGTTCTGGAGTGAAGTGAAAACTTGCAAAACCCGAGGGGGGGCGGAGCCAACTGTTAAGCTGAGCAGACGCAGGTACAAGGAGCTCCTGCTCTAATAAATTAACAAAGGCCATTAAATAGCCCTAAATCAACTTTTTACACAGCAATTCTGATCTAAAATCAAAGAATAGCCTTCACTGATCATACTTTGGAGCAACTCGCAGAATATTACTAAAGCAAAGGGGAAGCAGTGTCGGCGGGGACTCAGAGTCTCCCTTATCAGTGAAGAGCCGACTTCTATTTTTGCTCCTACCGGAGCCCTTAAACCTAGGAAAGCTCTTGGCTCCTAGACTTCCTACTAAAGCTCATTCCTCACCGGTTCGGATCCTCTACTGAGCTGATGGACTCTTTAATATTAGAAGCTATGATCATTCTGGGTTCCCGCATGGATGCCCAGTTCCCTATCCTCTCTCAACACCTATCTCTCAGCCGGGAGGACTCACCTGACTGGCCAGAGGAGGATCCCAACAATTTACCCTCCCCGATCGCATATTTACTTAAACAAGATAGAATGGCGGATGCAACCAGCCAAGTACCTTCAGCATCGCACCAGCAAGCGGATCCTACTTTCAACTCCACTAAACCACTCTCGGCTCTGGCCCCGGAGCGGCAGACCGGGCTCGGGGTTAAGGTGGACAGGATCATGAGAACCCGCTATAAAGATGACCCGCCAGTTCTAGTGAAAATCGATAACGCAGCTACTCACTCCACCACGGGGAGGGGAGGCGACGATGTGGAAGACTTGCTCCTAGATGGCGGAGTACAGTCAGAGGCCTTAACCACGAGGCAGTCTTGCAGCGATCGCGCCATGTCCTACCAGGAGCTCTCAGCACGCAGCAAGCGACCACGATCTCAAAAAGGAATGGGCTTTAACGAACTGCTTTCCCTCCACAGGCTCCAGAGCTATACAATTAACAGACAATTCTATTTGGTCTTCATGAATGGGACTTTGAGCTATATTACTGGACTACAATATTGTGCCTTACATGACCCCATAGCCGGGCTCCAAACCGGAGACTATTCACAAGATCAGAGTCGGTCTGGGGTAGGCTGACTTACAAAGTCATAATGCTGCATAGTTCAGTTGCAAAATAGACCTGTTCTCTTCACTTTTTTTTTTCTGTTTATTGTAGCCACTCACCAGTTTACATGTTTGTTTTTTAGGAATGCATTTACCAGGATATTTAAATAAGATTGTTGATTTAGCTGTTAATTTAAAGAGGGCCTATACCTAATGTCCTAAATGTATTGGAATTTGCATCCCATTGAACTTAGACATGTGCATAACACGCATACTAGTGTCCTGACTTCCTGAATACTCTATAATCCCAGCGAGTTTGAAATTTAGTTTTATTATCACCCTCTACTAGTAGGATTGAGAAGAAGCCCTATATAGTGTCATAACATTTCTCTCAGGTACAAATATGCCCTAGATATCAATCACTTAATGGCAACAGCTTCCCTTCCTGATGCTGCGCTAGTAGCCTTACCTATTTGTCTGTGTTTTGCTATGTGTTTAGTTTAAGCCTTTTACACTCCGGAGTTGATAGGTACTCACTCTGCTTTCCACAAGGATATATACCAGTGTCATTGATTTGCAGCTGCTTTCACACATAGCCATTTTCAGTTTGAAACATAGTTATCTCCTATGGCTATAATGAGGATCTTTAAAGTCCTAAAATAGTACTTGATCAATAGTGATATAAGCCAGACTCTAACACATAATATCTCACACAGCTAAGTGAAACCCTATATAGCACATCTCATCTTAATTTCCTTTATTGTAATGCTAGATCCCATAACCTCACATAGTCTTACAGACAATTGCGTCTATATGCCACACAACAGACGATATAGCTTACCAGCGGAGTTGTACTCTTAGATAGTACATAATCATACGGTATATAAAGATAGCATATGATCTTCCTACAACCCTATTTAGCTTTCCCCCCATTTTAGCGGTTAAAACTCTCACAATAAACTCATACTATTTTCCAGTATTCCAAATATAGGGGAACCTTGTAGACACCACTCATACCACATTTCATTGTAACTCACAACTGTGGTCCATTATGTATGGCTATGCAAGGAAACCCTCAGGTTTGATTAGTGCAGTTCACAGAGCTCCTCGGAACTGGGTTAAAGTTTATTAAACGTGTTTTCATCAATGAGATTAGCACTGATCCGTAACCATAATTGATATAGTAGACAGGTATTTTATTGTATAGTTAAGTTAAATCTGTAGGGGCCTCCTGCACAGGCACTATAACTATACTATCTCCATATAACCCCAAATCATACCCTCTTCTTTTACGCCTTAACTACCAACTAAGGCAAGCCTCTCACATTTTATGATATGCAGCATCGTCTGGACTCCTATAATATCTAACGTCACCCCCGCCCCATAGATATACATAGCACATTAGATGCCTCTCATAGCCCCCATCTTAGTTGTTGCTCTGTACATACATGGCATGTGTAGACCTAGACACAAGCCCACACTGGGGTCTTATCAAAGTGGGCTCCGCCCTCCTTACTTTCTCCTTCCCCTCCCCTCCCCCCACCACAACTCGAGTGGCTCTTGTCCACTGTAATCCCTCTTTCTTCCAGTTCTCTATGACCTGCTATGGGTCAACCTAAAAACTAACTCCCCACATCATCACAGAAATTCTTTATCTACCATAGAGACGGGGAGACTAGATCACAATTATTAAAATATAAAATTAAGTTTCATTTCAGTTTGCCCAAGCATACATCTAGCACCTTTCTAGACACCACATAAGTTAATGTATATTAAGCCTGGCCTTATCGTATTATCATAGTTATGCTTATCTCTATGAGCCCTGAAAATCTATGATCTATGACTTAACTTGACATATACTTCAGTTACTCCTCTTCTATCCACATAGATAAAATTGATGTTATAATATTGCATGTTGTTCTCTAATGTTCATATTCCGAATGGGCAAAGGTTGTATTTTGTATCATTTGTACTTTTTGAAACTTCAATAAAAAATCTTTATTAAAAAAAAAAAAAAAATGGGCTATTTAAATAAAGCATCAAAAGAAGATAAAGTATGTAACTGACATGCATAGGCAATTTTGCTGCTAAAGCTTCTAAAAATGATAATAAACCTTGCAGTAGTTTAACTGCATATGAATACGTCTGTCTTCAGGATTTTTTATCTCACTCCCTAGCTAGTGTCCTTACAGCCAGCCCCCATGCTGGAGCCATCTGTGCAATTGCTAATCTACAGGGCCGGATAGGGCTGCCGGGATACCAGGAAAAATCCCGGTGGGCCAGAGAGCAGCAATTTCCAAGCAAGCAACTTAGCACTGCTAAGTTGCTGCTTGCGTTAGCACAATTGTGTGAGGGAGCGCAGCGGCAGTCAGAGCCTCCAGCAGCAAGCAGCACTGCACACAGACTGACAGGCTCATTCACAGCTGCCGCAGTCACAGTGCGTGCTCAGCTGACGGCTTGGCTGCATAGATAGGAGACTGACGCTCACACTCCACCTGACCGCCTTTCAGTCCCAGCATGATGCATGAGCATCACACAATTTGCTAGTTGCTAGGCAGGGGCGGAACTTCCATTGTTGCACTCGCAGCGGTTGCAGCCGCCGGACAGAGTAGCATAGAGGCTATTGGAGCTGCAGCTCCAAGCCTTTGCTTGTGAATAGGGCCCATCCCGATACAGCCTTGAATGTTGCTGCATCGATGCAGTGGAGATCAGAATCGACTCTGGGGTCAGACTGTGACAGTGACATCATCACGCAACGTCACGTGACCCCGCGCTGCTGCTCTGTTGTGTCCAAATCTGTGTGACCCATGGTTCCACATTATACTACAAGTGCAGGCTTTAGGACTCTCCCTAAAGCCTTCTGCTCTGTGTTCCAGACCAGTGACACATGGCTACAGGGCGGAAAAGAAAACGCTGCCGTACAAGCCTCTTAAGGTAAGACAAAGTTTTGTTCTGGAGTGAAAAGAAAACTTGCAAAACCCAAGGAGTAAGAGGCCTCCACTTTTCTTTCATTCTAAATCTGAATAAACAACAACTATTCTTTCTTTGCATGGATGATAGCATATTTCACTTTTTGGGGTTATGTTTAGATTTTTTTTTTTTATTTAAATTACTGAAATGTTGGTGCTGGGTTTTGAGGACAAACATGTGGTTGTTGTTTAATATGCAGGCTTTTACAGTACCATGACACTTGGACTTTTCGTCCAGGTGGAAGGGGAAAGCCAGCGAGAGCATAGTTGGCTGGTCTGGAGGGGGCGTGGCTGATCTGGAGGGGCGGGGCTGGGCCTGGGCCGGTCTATACAAATCTCCAGGGCAGGTCTGATTTCCCAGTCCGGCCCTGCTAATATATGTCAATTACAAACCCCTCACCTTGCACCATTTCTTTCTGACTGCTCCACAGCATTCTGTAGACACAAGCTGAATATTTCCCAAACAGCTCTGTGAAACATGATCCTGAGATTGTTTTACAGAGCTGTGAGTGAAATATTCAGCTCATGTCTGCAGAATCCCGTAGTGAGGACAGAGGGTGGAGTAAGATCCGTCCTGAGTTGCACATTCAGCTTAATTCACAAGAACAGGTTAGGACAGTCCTATAGCTGAAAAGAGAACAGTGTAGTTGAAACCTAGGCCCAACCCATTTACATCCCAACTCACAAAGTACAAGCTTACCAAACACTTCTGACCGCAGACAGCCACCTTTACTTCATAGATCTTCTTCTATGGTTACATGCAGCATGTGTCACGCGCGCCGCTCTAGCCGTTGCTAGGAGCACAGCGTCTCCTTCCCTGCTCGTTGCCAGGGGCTGGGTCGGGTCCGGATGCGTGCAGCACTGATGTCATCGCCGCAAGCTCCTGTCTCCTGATGCCAGTCCGGACGTCTGTGGCACGAATCCTGCGCCTATGTAAGCTTCTTTCAAACGAACTATCACTGCCCAAGTATAGGTGTTACTTTGTGTGCTCCTGGGAGTGATAGATCGTTTCTTCTTATTGTTTTACTGTATTTAAACCCTGCCTGTCTGACTACTCCCCTAAATTGCTGGACTGATCTATTGCTGCTGAACCGTGTCTGACTACTCTACCTGTTTAACCCCTAAATTGCTGGATTGATATATTGTTGCTGAACCCTGCCTGTCTGACTACTCTGCTTATTAACCCATGTTATTCTGGATTGCCTCTTTATTGCCGAACCCTGCCTGACCATTCTAGTGGTGTGCCCTTGGACTGCTTTACCGTTGCCAAACCCTGCCTGCCTGTCTCACCATTCTAGTGATTTGCCTTGCACTGTTCTGCCGTGGCCACTGGGTACTGTCCTGCCTGTGGTGAGTGCCGCTCTCCTCATCTTGCTAACTTCCTCTGCTCTGGGATATTCCCTATCATTCCGGCTGGACGCCGGTATAACAAGACTACTGGCCGAGTTCGGTCTGATAGAGGGGTATCCAACGAGCATAACAGCATGTCGATGCACTGCTATAGTGCTGCCTGCTCTATCACATGCACTCCCGGTGCTTTAGGTTTTCTTTAGGTGAATTCTACAGATTTATATATATATATATATATATATATATATTAATTGCATATTTGAGATATATGATGATGATAGACATGTATATTTGATAGCTATATACTTATATATATATATATATATATATATATATATATATATAAATCTGTAGAATTTGCCTAAAAAAAAAACAGCAGACAAGAACCAAAAGTCACAGCAAAAGTGCAAGATAGGTGAATAATCGAAAGTACAGTTCTCTAGGCCAGAAGCCAAGTAATCAGTCCAAAGTTCAAGGAACAGGCAAGGGTGAGGCAAAAAGTATTAACCAGGAAACATGCCGGGGTTAGGATCAAAGGTTCAGACCTGAAACAAGAATGCCCGGACTTTCATGCAGAATAACCAAGCCCCAGACTGGCCTTAGCAAGGTCCCTTTGTCACCTCTCCTACACGTCTTTGCACCAGAACACCAGCAACGTCAAATCTGACATCAAGATCACAAATAGTGCTGTCCTTAGTGCAGGGAACACAGTTACAACATGAACTTCAGAGATCTGTAAATCCTGTGCACTAAACTTAAAGTTCCTTCCAACACAGGGGAACACACAACACACCCTGTGCTGTCTGCAATGCTAATCCGATGCTTAACAATGTAGCCCTGAACTCTGGTTGCTTTCACGGGCTCTAGAAGACCTTTGGAGACATGAGATGCAGAAAGGAAGAGTTCAGTGTCATCGGTATACAAATGATTGTGAAACAGATCAGACTTTATTAAGGAACATATGGATGATATTCAGATTGAAAAGAAATGGTGACCAACAACAGAGCCCCAACAAAATGTGGCTAAGGGGCAGAGGACCTGGCAGAGAAGGTGTTACGGTTACCCTTAGTCTCGCTGAGAGATGGACCGCTTAGTAGCCTGGATCCCTATTGCTAAAGAGGGGAGAAGCTGCTTTCCATAGTATTCTATATGAGTCTCGCAAATATAGAATAATCTCCCTTAGCTGCAGTACAGCTAGGATACCCTTCTGCCCACAAAAACGAGTCAACGCTGCGATTGAGGGTCAAACAAGAACTCAGGACTGGGATGCCCAGCCTGCTTTTTATTAAGGTTACATGCACACAGGGCACTCCCAGGGGGAGAGGGGGGGAAGCACAAAATCCCCCATCACACATTTAGATAGAGAGCACTGTCCTTTGACAGGCCACAATAGGATTACAGTACTTAAGATAACAAGTTTACAAGTTCATCTTATCAATTAGCAGTCTGGCTCCAGAGGTGATTAGACAATGGGATTTGTTATCACTAAACTTAGAGCTGAGGCCAGCAAACGTGTAATTAGACAATAGTTTCTAAAAGCTGAAAAAAAAGAGTTAACTCTTTATGAAATGATACTTGTTACGGTTTTCTTGGAGCCCTTCTTAGGCGCTGGCTTGCTGGTTCAGGCATTGCTGCTGGGAAATAAGCTCTTCACAACAAAATAACTAATGCTTCTGTAACAGAAGGATATACTAAAGCACTGGTTTTCTAACCTGTCTTCAGGCCTCCCTAACAGGCCAGATTTTGTGGATATCTGAACTGGAGCACAGGTGAAATAATCAGCTGTTTAGTAAACATGGTTATTTTACCTGCTCTCACCCAAGGTAATCCTGAAAATCTGACCTGTTGGGGAGTCCTGAGGACAGGTTTGAAAACCAGTGTACTAGAGGTACTGTTTAAGAGATAGAAATAAACTACAAGAAAGCTGTGTCACAAATGCCAAAGGATTTGAGTATTTTAGAGCAAAAGAGGGGGGTCAATAGTATCAAAGGCTACAGAAAGATTGAGATGGATTTTCAGAAAAGAAAAAAACTTACAATTTTTCTGTCATTATTATTATAACCTTAATGATTGCAGTCTTAGTGGAGTGTGGAAGAAGAAATTAAGGGCCAAATTACAAGTTTTGCAGTATAGCTATACCGCTGAAAAATTGGCTTTTGCGTGTGGAATGGCAGGTCTCCCGTATTACAAGTCACGGAGGTACAGCTATATCGCATGCATTTTAGCCTATACCGCAACTCTCCATTCCGCACTCAAAAAATTGCTTTTGAGTGTGAAATATTCAGCTCACCTGTATTACAGGTTGAGCGGTCCGGCTATTACGCTAGCGTTATACCTTATACCTCTGCGAAGCATTCCGCGATCAGAGACCAGTAGTTATGGATTTTGCAAAACAAAGTACATTAACACCCATAAACAACACTATTAACCGCTAAACTGTCATCCCCCCCACATTGCAAATACTTCATTAAACGTATTAACCCCTAATCCACCATCTATCCAAATGGCCAACACTAAAATAAAATATTAACCCCTAAACCGCTGACCCCCCACATCGCCAACACTAAAAAAAAACTATTAACCCCTAAACCGCGATACCTCCTGACTTTAAATTAAAGTTACAATATACTATCTACCTTAAAATAAAGAAAAACTTACCTGTGAAATAAAAAAAAAAATAAGCTTTAAACTATAAATTAACCTTACATTATTATTTTAAAAAAATTAAAATAAAGGAAAAATAAAAAACCTAAGTTACAAAATTAAAAAATACTAACACTATGAAAAAATAAAAAAAATCTTACATTACAAAAAAGAAAAAACACTATAAAATTACTAAAATTAAAAAAATAATAATGAAATTATCCAAAATAATACAAATTTAACCTAATCTAATACCCATATAAAAACAAATAGAAAAGCAACTGTGTATAAAAAATATATACACCACAAAGCGCAGTTATATCTATATAAAAAATATAAAATATAAAATATAAATACAGAGTTATGATACAATGAGAATAGTTATAATGAGCAAGGTGAACTTTAACAGCTTAATACACCAATATGTACTGTATATAGTCCAATAACATAAAGTCAATTCAAAAAGACACAAAAGTACAATACTCACTTAAATAGAGCAAGTATATAAGTTGATCTATCATATAATAGATGTGCTATATAGTCCAGCAGCTCCTCTTAGATTAGGGCAACCCCAGGGATCCAATGAAAACAAAAGCTGAAAAAACAAATGGAGAGAAGCGCGGACTCAAGTGTAGATTATAACCTTTATTTACACTGCACAAATAAAATGGCACACTCACAAGATTTCTATGTAAAACGGGCACAGAGAGAAGTTATCCAACCGATAAACAATCCCCCACATAGATGTATTCAGGTCCGTGCAAGCATTCAGGTCCGTACAAGCATCAGCCGTATTAGCCAGGAGATGAATTGCTACGATACCGTCTGGTCAGTCTGATCCTGTGTGAGGCTGTGTGAATCTCAATGCCGGACGCTCCAAACACACTGTGCTGCAAGTAATAGGAAGTGAGGAAACCCTCGGCCATCTGCCAATCTGCGTGCACTTCAGAACTACGGCAGCTTTAGAGGTCAAATCAGCCAATAGGATGAGAGCTGCTTTAATCCTATTGGCTGTTCAAATCGACAATAGGAATGCAAGATACCCAAATATAAAAGGGGTACCTTACATTCAATCTTCAGTGTGAGGTGGAGATCGCATGAAGAGGAGCCTCCACGCCACTGAGGACCGCCGTTCCGGATCCGCACATCGTGGAAGACTGCTCCGCATTCGATGAAGATGGAGCTGCCTGGAAAAAGACCTTCACCGTCGGACTTCAGAAAATGTTAGTATCCATTTCAGGGTTAGACTTAGGTTTTTTGTTTTTTTTTAGGTGTTTTTTTTTTTTAGATTAGGGATTTTTTATTTTAATGGGCAGCAAAAGAGCTGATTGCCCTTTGAAGAGCAATGCCCATACAAATGCCCCTCTATGGGGCAATGAGTAGCTTAGGTTTTTTAAGAGTTAGGTTTTTTTATTTTGGGGGGTTGGTTGGGTGGGGGGTTTTACTGTTAGGGGGTACTTTGTAATTTTTTTTAGGTAAAAGAGCTGATTGCTTCAGGGCAATGCCCTACAAAAGACCCTTTTAAGGGCTATTGGTAGTTTATTGTTATATTAGAGTAGAGGGCCACTGCAAACACCTCTCAATAAATCAACAGCAACTTTGTTCCACAACACCAATGATGAGGAGAAATTTTTTAGTCTTTAAAGCATTTATTGATCCTTTTGCTTATACAAAGCATAGGCACACAGCAGCAAACGCAACGTTTCGGGCTATTAACCCTTACTCATGCTAATCAAGCTAATCATGAGTAAGGGTTAATAGCCCGAAACGTTGCGTTTGCTGCTGTGTGCCTATACTTTGTAGAAGCAAAAGGATCAATAAATGCTTTAAAGACTAAAGATTTTCTCCTCATCATTGGTGCTGTGGAACAAAGTTGCTGTTGATTGTTATATTAGGGGGTGTTTTTATTTTGGGTGGCTTTTTTGTTTTTATAGGGGTATTAGATTAGGTTTAATTTTTATTATTTTGGATAATTTTGTTTATTATTTTTTGTAATCTTAGATTTTTTTTATTTTTTGTAAATTTTGTGTTTTTATTTTTTGTAATGTTAGATTTTTTTTATTTTTTCGTAGTGTTAGGATTTTTAAATTTTGTAACTTTTTTTTTTATTTTTCGTTTATTTTTATTTTTTTAAATAGTAATGTTAGGTTTATTTATAGCTTAAGCTTAGGGTTTTTTTATTTCACAGATAAGCTTTTTTTTATTTTAAGATAGTTATATTGTACTTTAATTTAAAGTTAGGGGGGTGTTAGGTTTAGGGGTTAATAGCTTTATTATAGTAGTTGCAATGTGGGGGGCGGTGGTTTAGGGGTTAATAGCTTGATTATAGTAGTTGCGATGTGGGGGGGCAGTGGTTTAGGGGTTAATAGCTTTATTTAGGTATTAGTGATGTGGGGACGGCAGTTTAGGGGTTAATAACTTTATTTAGTGTCGGCGATGTTGGGGCGGCTGTTTAGGGGTTAATAGCTTTATTTAGTGTCAGCAATGTCGGGGGCCGTGCATTAGGGGTATTTAGACTAACACTAGGGGTTTATGTTAGGGTGTTAGGTTTTTACATTACCTTCTTTTGCCCATAGACATCAATGGGGATTGCGTTATTGCGATTGCCATTCCGCAACCGCAGGTGTTAGCTTTTTTCTAACACTTTTTCTCCATTGATGTCTATGGGGGACTACGTGCACGAGCACGTCAAGTCATGCCTTGGCTTTTGTGCGGTATGGAGCTTAACGCACCATATCGCACAACAAAAGATGGTGTCTGTGTAACTTGTAATGGCAGCTCTATGGAAAGTGCAGTACCATTAAATTTGTAGCGTTATTTACGCACCAGGTTTAGCGCACAACTTATAATCTTGGTGTAAGATTGCAAAGGATCAAGGTGGGAGTTTGATGTCTGGAAATATGATAGACATTTATATACTAGTCTTTTCAGACACTTGAGGCAAGGGTAGGGTTGCCACCCATCCCTTAAAATACAGAACACTTATAAGTTACACATGCTGCAGGGTGTGCCATGAGGAATGAATAGTGCTGTCCAGAAACACAATACATGTTCCTCCCTGCACACCCTGCAGCATGTGTAACTCATAAGTGTCTAGGAAAACATGGCTGAGGTGGCAACCCTAGGTAAGGGGGGGATGTAGTGTGTTAGTTGAAAAAAATGGATTAAAAAAAGTATTTTGAGGATAGGTTCCTACAGAAATCAGTTTAAACACAAACTCTTTTCATTGCCCTTATTGACCTTCAGACTATGGGGCCTATCTATCAAGCTCCGTATGAAGCTTGATGCCCCGTGTTTCAGCAGTTATGAAGCAGCGGTCACAAAGACCGCTGCTCCATAACCTGTCCGCCTGCTCTGAGCAGGCGGGCAGACATCGCCGGAAATCAACCTGATCGAGTACGATCGGGATGATTGACACCCCCCTGCTGGCGGCCCATTGGCCGCGAGTCTGCAGGGGGCGGCTTTGCACCAGCAGCTCTTGTGAGCTGCTGGTGCAATGCTGAATACGGCGAGCGTATTGCTCGCCGTATTCAGCGAGGTCTGGCGGACCTGATCCGCACTGTCGGATCAGGTCCGCCAGACTTTGTTAAATAGGGGCCTATAACTTTCTGTGATAACCTACCATAGGTAATATCTGCTCTAGATATACATCAGGACCAGTTTTCCTTCTAAGGCCAGATTTTGTAAGTGGCCCAGCAGTGAAACCACACCCTGCAGTTAGCAAACACTACATAACTACATATGCAGACAGCAGGGTATGGTTGTCTTATTAACTATTTCACCGCTGGGACGCTGACAAAATCTGGACTTAGAGGGAACACTGATTAGGACATCATTTTATTTTAACAGAGGCTCAGCACATATTATATTCAAGATTATTATTATGATACGTGAGATATAGATTTTTAAATAAAACTGCTTTCAAAATAATTTGTGACATGCCCAAAGGGATTAAAGGGACATGAAACCCCACATTTCTTTCATGATGTAGGTTGAACTGTAGAACATACATAAGCAACTTTCCAGTTTACTTCTATTATCAAATTAGTTTCATTCTTTTGGTATCATTTGTTGAAGGAGCAGCAATGCACTACTGGTTTCTAACTGAACACATGGGTGAGCCAATGAAAATCGGTATATATATGCAGCCACCAATCAGCAGCTAGAACCTAGGTTCTTTGCTGCTCCTGAGCTTACCTAGATAAACCTTTCAACAAAGGATAACAATAAAAGAAGGCAAATTAAATAATAAAAGTAAATTGGAAAGTTGTTTAAAATTGTATGCTCTGTCTAAATCATGAATGTTTAATTATGACTTTACTGTCCCTTTAAGATGTTTTCTACACATATTTCTATAGCTTTCTAATGTTAAAATAAGGGTACACAACCCTTGCTATTACTGTCATGCAACTCACAGATTACATTCCCAAATTATTTTTAGTAAAGTCTGCTTAGCCTTTCTCATGAATTAAGTTTAAACATATAAGTTTTTGAGAGTTTGATAGGAGTTGCATTTACTGTCTGTTACAAAGAAAATCCAAATCTCTATATGTCAGCTATTTGCCATAGATACCAATACTAACAGCAAGTGGCTATAACATTATTTAAATTGTGAGGATTAAATTATTATTTAAATTGTGAGGATTAAATTATTATTTCAATTGTGAGGATTAAAATGTATAAAAACATTTTACTATACTATATGTGGTATTATTTACCAGTAATATTCAGGGATGTACATAAATTAGAAATACTTTCTGTGCATTATTACACTCACTGCATTGAATTATCTTTAATTCACCGACATGTAATGCATTTTATGTCATTGAGACACCTACAGGCCCACTTATCAAGCTCCGTATGGAGCTTGAAGGGCCGTGTTTCTGGCGAGTCTTCAGACTCGCCAGAAACACAACTTATGAAGCAGCGGTCTAAAGACCGCTGCTCCATAACCCTGTCCGCCTGCTCTGAACAGGCGGACAGGAATCGCCAGACATCAACCCGATCGAATACGATCGGGTTGATTGACAGCTCCCTGCTGGCGGCCGATTGGCCGCGAGTCAGCAGGGGGCGGCGTTGCACCAGCAGCTCTTGTGAGCTGCTGGTGCAATGTTAAATGCGGAGAGCGTATTGCTCTCCGCATTTAGCGAGGTCTTGCGGACCTGATCCGCAGTGTCGGATCAGGTCCGCAAGCCCTTTGATAAATGGGCCTGATAGTGGCAAATTGTTAACATTACACACTAGTGATTTTCTTTAATCCATTTATAAATCAAATCCAGATCCCAAGAAATGTTTAACCTCAAGACAATTTTGGTTTATATTGTACTCTAAGAAGAGGTTACATCAACACAATGCCATGAAGGCATTGTATACACACAACCTCTTATCTCTAATCAGTTTTGACAAAATTATTATTATTATTATCAGGTATTTGTAGAGCGCCAACAGATTCCGCTGCGCTGGAATGTAGCATGCATGTAGTGGGGACCACATATGGCATCTCCATGGCTCTTGGTGTGATGCTTAAGCTGAGGTTGACAGCTGCACTATCAGTAATTAAGCAGAAAAGTAGCAGGACCAGCACACACCTCAGGAAAATGTTCCTTTGAACCAATAATAGGTGAATGTAGATGCACACCTGGAGGACCTCCCTTTCCAGGGTCCTAGTAAATATATCACAATAGAACACACAGGTAGCACACTATATGAGGCAACAGCACTTTTATTGAGCAACGTTCCGGGGCTTCTGCTCTTTTATCAAGCTTGATAAAGGGGCAGGAGCCCCGAAACGTTGCTCAATAAAGGTGCTGTTGCCTCATATAGTGTGCTACCTGTGTGTTCTATCAGTAATTAAGCAGTTAAGTGTGGGTTTGGTGGGGGCCCTGGCCCCAAAGTGGGGGCCTTGTGCGTGGATTTCTGGCTTGTTACTCGGGGGGGGGCTATATGTGTGGGGGTTCTGTCGGGGTTCTGTCGCTATTAGGGACATGGAGTGGGAGGTCTGGCCCTGGAGGATGTGGGCCCTGTCTCTGGCACTTGACATTGGGGTTCCTGGCCATGGCTGTTGGGGGGGGTGGCTGGTGGGGGCATGGAGGCTACCATGTTAATTTGCATGCATTTGAATAAATTTGGGACAGTGTGAGACAGTGGGGGACCTTCCCTAATTTTTGCCCAGGGCTATAATTGGTCTCAAACCACCGCTGACCTGGAGAACAGATACATTTGTTTTGTAGTCAAACGTCCCCAACCTCATAGGGACCCTAAAGTTAAAACTAATCAGTCCCCACCCATATAAGGACCCTAAAGATGAAACTAAACTTTCATGATTTAGATAAAGCATGAAGTTTTAAGAGACTTTCCAATTTACTGCCAACTACTACCGAGCATGTTCACAGTGTATACATATGACTCTGTGATTGGTTGATGGTTGTCACATGATTAAAACGGGCAAGTAAATTAAAGTAGATTTTGACATTTGTCAGGAAAATAAATCTTCTGCTCATTAAAATAAGTGCTATTTTCTTTTTTTTTATGCATTTATTGATTATGCAATTTTATTGTATTTAATGGTCCCTTAAGTTACATGTAAACATAATCTACCACATTCGAACATCAAAACTTCAGAGATTTATCTAGCTTCTATAGCTACAAACCTTTTTTTAACAAGAAAAAGAAAAATGTGACAAAAATCATATGGGATTGACATTACAGAATGTTCATTTATTTAATATAATTGGCTGCATTTAATGCTACAGAACAGTAAAATTAAAACACGTCTGTCTCAATTGAATGCTTATCCTAAAGCAAAAGTTCAGCAAGCCACACCCCTTAATAAACACTATCAAATAGGAGTCATTAAAATAAACAAATGTGGGGGGCAGAGCTTACTGCCGTACTGGACAGAAGCAAATGGCTGAAGCTCCGCTTAAGTTTATCATTATAATTATAATAAAAACCATAGATTTTTTAAATTTGCTCAGATCTGGCTGCCGACGCTGGAGTGGACCCTGACAGCTAACTCTGTGGACGTTGCACAGTAAATTAGGGGATTTTTGAAAGAGCAGAAAGGAGAGACTTTGGAGGGGCGGACAGCAGTAGCTGGAAGGTCGGGGCTCCGTTCCGGCGGCTGTGGGTAGAACTTGGTGAGAAACATCCGAAGCCTAAACCTAAAAACAACAGGACCTTCACTCACTAAGTAGACTCACCACCCAGCCACTCGCTAGACAGGCTCTTCCCAAGTCGTGGAGCCGCTGGTCTGATCCGCAGTGCGGGAATGACAGAGCTCATCGGATTGATTGTACAGGGAGAAGGACTGGCCTCAGATGCCCAGATTGTCACGGGAGGACTCACAGGTGAGCGGACTAGGGAATCATTGTTGGATTGACGACCTAATTAACATTATAACGCTGAGTCCACAAAAGGCGCGAAAAGACGCCATTTTCATACCTGATAGTATTAAACAGCCACAGCTGGCTAACGAGTGGAGCATTGCTGCATAGCGGAGTCCTCTGTGTTTGAGGTTGTTAATCTTGAGATTTCTCTGGCAACACTAATATTGGTGTCCTTTATGGCCCCCTACACTGTTCAGCTCTGGGCCACTCTTATCTCATATCCCTCAGCACGCATCATCATTCCACCTGTTTCCTGCTAAGGACTGGGGAAATAAAGTTTTAAACAATAAACAATTATTAGCCCCTTGATAGCTTTACTGGGGATGACCAGACTGTCCTACACTATTCCTTACCACAGACTGTCTTCACTAAATAGGCTCATGCCTACTGTGTTATAGTGGGTTACAACAAGACCATACAAGAGGGTCTACTGAAAATAAGGGGGAGAACAAAGAAGGAAGAAAGGGCAAGACATCAAGCACAATCAGCACATAACTCTCATTACTTCATAGCACTACTGGGATCTAGAAAAACAACAATCATAGCTCCCAGTGGGTAGTATACAATCCATTTATTATAAAAGATATAGCCCAAGGGAGGCAGGGATGTTCAGCATGTGCAGATTCAGAGTTCCACCATAACTGTCACCCAACTACCTTAAAAGTCACAACAAAAGGCTCACAAGCTCAGACCCCCTCCTCCCTTTCCCGCTGCCCTGTTTGGTCAGCGGGTCATAACCGCCTCCCTTTTCCCCACTTCGCCCAATAGGGGGCACTCCCCTGGGAGGGGAGTCACTTTCAAGAATCCTGCTACAGACGTCTCACCACCTACCCCTAACAATCTATCATACATCTCTGGGAAACCACCGCACTTCTTCAATGACGAACATACCTACATTCACTCAAGCCTAACCTAGATTAAAACATAATGCAAGGCTAAAGGCACATTGGTAGTGGTCAGGGGTAAACCCTCCAGGGGCTATTCTAACTAAGGATCCCAATCTAAGACATCCTTACACCAGACATTAAAATTCTCAAATATACAGTCTATAATGGCAAACATAATGAGGAGAAAACAAAAACTTCAGAAAAACCCCAAGAGGACTCTAACAGATCATTTCCATAGCAAACATACATCAGATCCGGAGCTTTCGGAAGATGACTCCAGAGACTCAACCACATCAATCAGACTCACCAAATCATACATATCTCGCAAAGATGGCTCCACCCTTTCCCAGTCAACATTTTTAGACACTATTCAGGCCCTGTCAGATAAAATGGACACACATTACACCTCCTTACGCCAGGAGTTTAGACATCTAGTAGCTGAATTGAAGCAAGACATCTCATCAGTAGGTGAACGCACTGAGACTTTGGAGAAAAAACATGAAGACCTCTCTGTAGACCACTCCAATCTCCTCTCCTACTCTCAAAATCTTGCAGAACAGATCATAGACTTGGAGGGCAAATTAGCAGATCTTGAAGACAGATCGCGTCGTAACAACTTGAGAGTACGAGGTATACCGGAATCGGTTAGTACAACAGACCTTATAGATCATCTCCATGGGCTATTTAAAGAACTTTTGGGTACGCTTCAGCTGCAGGATCTCCTGATAGACAGAGCTCATAGAGCTCTACGACCTCGAAACTCCTCCACGGATACTCCTAGAGATGTCATTCTGAGACTACATTATTTTACAACCAGAGAAAAAATACTCAAAGCACCCTTTACTAATAAATCTCTGAAGGACCCATATCAAAATATACAGATATTTCCAGACCTTTCTCAGCACACTCTAGCGAGAAGAAGATCCTTCCAACAGTTCACGAGAGTTCTTCACCATCACAACATCAAATATAGATTTGGATTCCCCGTGAAAATCTTCTTACAGCACCAAGAAAGATCCTATGTAATTTCCTCACCTGAACAAGGTGCGAAGCTTATCCGCACTCTAGATCTTGCTTCTCCTCAGGAACCAAACCGCAAACCCAAAGATACCTCAGAGTTCCTCAATGTTTCAGCTCCAGATTAGAATCTACGCTCTTCCTCGACTGAACATCAATCAAAGTGAGGATGAAAGCTTACATACGGGTACATACCTTACCCTCTTAGAGCTTGATTAATCATCCATATTACCTTATTTTCCTACAAAAGGGAACCTCTTCACACAGGCAATATGTGAGCTTACAAACGGGTACTTCTCTTACCCCTCACCAGCTCATATATTCGCCATATATCTAATTGTGTATGTCAGAGACGTAACCCCACTAGGGGCTTAATGACTCGACCTCCAACCTTGTCTTTTGCCTAGGACACTCGAGACCCATTATGCCCCCTCCTGATGAGGGTCTGCAGACCCGACCTCACCATCTAGATGGGATGTCTCACCCCTATGGGGAACGTGTTAACTTTGCTCTTCCCCAGAGGTCAAGTAGATGAATCTACATCCAACATGAAGGATCTGCTTGCCCACAAGACGGAGTGGAGGCTGTTGACAGTTTAACGGTTTGCTTAATAGCATAAACAGTAATTTAGTGATGTTTAGTAATGTTTGTTCCTAGGTTAGATGTGTAAAGTAAATAATTTTTTCCTATATATTACCTTCAAGATAATACCATGATATAGTAGAGATGGCTAGCTGTTGAATAATCCATGTGTTTGCATTTGATGTTATATTTAACACTTTTTTATCCCACAATAGAGACATCACACTACTCCAGCCCTATACATTAATTCCCACATACTTTACCATACTATTTTCCTAATCCTACCTACCATGCCCACCCTCTCTAGGTTGGCTACACCACAAAGACTTCCAATGCTAGCAATCTTATCATTCAAAATTAACACACAAGATCACCTTAGCCCGAACACCGAGTCTTCACGCCTACACCCTTAGTTCAGTATACTTACCTGAAGAGCCCATTCATAACCTCATATTCAGCACAATTCATACAAACTATCTCTTAGAAAAGGCTCGTTCTATCAAGATCCTTAATCTCATATCACCTTAATATTATCCTGGAGTGTTTCATTACCCTAGCACCCTATCATCTCCCCCCAACTCCCTCTACTCAAACCTCACCCAGACTCCTTGGGTCATTTAGACTGCCACACTATAGCTCCACCCCCCGATTACGGGTTCTTTACCCACACTTTCTAAATCAAACGGCTCTTGCCCGTTGCACCTTTTCGCCTCTTCCACTTCATTTTATCTAGTTAAAATTTTGTTATCCTTATAGGTTCTTTGATCATACAAGGAAATACGTTTGGTATTATAATTTCTCTAAATCCAGAGGTAGGGTCCCTCTCTCCCACCTTCCCTCTAACATTCCACCTACCCTCCAGATACCCTAAAATATGGAAAATTTCCGTATTCTATCCCTCAACATGCAGGGACTAAGGAACTCCTCTAAACCTGAAATCCCTTCCTCTCCCTCCTCCCCTTCCCCCCCCTACCTCTGGACGAACACGCCTCTTTGACTCCAAGAAAACCCTCTCCAATTCAGAACTATATCTATGCCTAATAACCTTCCCAAATAAAAAGGAGTGGACGCTCTAGTCCAACTCCCCATTAAACATAAATCTAACTATATAAATCTATTCCAGTATCTTTATTAATAATATAAAATAGAGACACGATATTCACTTGCGAGTAATCCCACCTTTCTATGATTTCTGGATATATAAAAGTATCTATATGTATGTCAAAAGATGAATAATTTATACCTCACTGTTAAAAATTTGCTTTTCAACCTAAACCATGTATCCATAACGATGTTAGCTCGTACTGTTGTAATGGTTTTTACTTATTTCTTTGCTTTTTGAAAGTCTCAATAAAAATTAATTTTAAATAAAAAAATAAACAAATGTTCTTAATAGTATGGTAGATTATCTGCCTATGGACCTTTCAGAAATATGGTCTATTATTGGCTTTAGAACTATTTAATCTCATCAGACAATGAACTGAGAAGACACATTGGCTTCTATGAGTGGCTCATATAATCCTACAATGCACACAACAAAACAGGGACACATTTGCCTCCTCAGCCAGAGAAAAAGGTATGGTTCTCTAGGGAATCAGATATAGACATGAACTAGCCACTAGACAATGAGTACATAAGGTCAGAAGTGATGTTTTCTCAGACATCTTCAACCACAGATGCTACAAAGCTTTACCTCTCTAAATCAAACTTCTATTTAAAAAAAAGAAAAGAAAAAGGTGATCTTTCCCACCATGACTGCATCTGATTCTATTGTATATTTTGAACAATCATATGCTAATAACAAAAAGGTAAATACAATACAAGCTTAATAGGTGATATGTGTGCAATTAATTTGTTATAAATGTGTGCTAATATAAAGCTAACATGTTTACTGCAATCATTAGTGAACATTAAGGTGTTACTATTGTAATTGTGAAAGTTTTATTTGTTCACTAACATTTTAATTAAACTAAGGATTTAATAGATGAACGAGACATCACTAAAAAAATACTTCCATAAGATCATCATCTATAAACTCATTCTTTAAAATTTCTCTACCTGACAATCTCTCCTCCATTCTGCACCATGTGGTCCTGATATGGATTCATGTGATGACTGATGTGGCTGCAAAGCAGAATTGAGCTGTCTCCCTACCAAGGTAGATATGGAAGAAATTATTTAAAGGGTTCAACAAGGCCTAAAGGAAGAATATTTTAGTTTCTGTCAGGATGTAAAAGAAACAGTCTTCCAACTAGAAGCATTAGAGGATAAACGTAAATCCTTTGTGAAAGATATTTATACTATTAAACAGTGACAAGCAAAATATGATACCATCATTGCAAAACTACAATACAATATTGATTCATGACTTAGAGATCAAATACAGAAGAAATAATCTGTGATTCAGTGGTGTTCCTAAATCAATATCCTTGGATGTTCTACTTTATTATCTACAAGATATTATTCATTATATTACTGAAAGTTAATCACCAGTTTTGACAATCTTCTTGAACAAGTTCACAGAACACTACATCCAAAGCCATCTGGGAACAAGCCTAGCTTGATCCCCCACTTTTCTGACATATAAACTATGCTCTCCCTATCAAGGAAATACCAATTTATTCAATTCCAAGACCACACTATTCAAATCTTATCTGATGCTAATAACACTTCTTAGAGAATAGAGGATCCCTTCTTGCTGAGGATTTAATTTTCCTTTTCCCTTCAATTACATTGGGAAAAGAATAACTTGCAAATATCCTTCATGCATGTTTTACTTCAAGACCTTGGGACTAACTTCTCCAAAACTACTGGTGGCTTTGCTTCAGACGCTTTTTTTCACATCAGCAATTATGACATATTTTGATCATCTGAAATCTCAGAAACAGAACTGGTACAAGGTTGTTAAGAGCCTGTACAAGGTTGTTAAGAGCCTGTATTTCAGGGATGGCCAACTGGTGTCCCACTGCAGAAGTGTTTGCAGCCCTGGCCCTGGTTAAAAAGTAGAACTTAGAATGTGTGCAAAGATTTTTGTGGCCCCAGGTTAATGGAAGTGGAGGGCCCTCTACTGGGCATGTAACAAAATTAAGGGATAACTGAGTTGAAGTCTGGAAGGTACTAGATGTTACATTGTTGCAAGTGGAGGGGCGGGTGTTTCTGCTTACCTTTATAGGTCCTGACTACAGGGAATCCAGCCCTCTTTTGTTCCTGTTCCAGACTTCAAGGAAGAATTTTTCTGTGGAGATGGAGCGGGCCAAGAGAAAGTCTGTGCCCCCAAAGCGGTACAGTGAAGTGGTGAAGGTGGTTCCTGGCATGAGGGGAGCTGCAAGAGAAAGTGGATCAGCTTCTGAGGATGTGGTACCCCCTTCCCCAGTTTCAAAAACCAAGTCGGCCCCCAGGGTCCAGAAAAGGCCTACAACGAGGGGGGGGCTGGGAACTGGAGCCACTGCTGTGAGCTCTGGGTCCCAGGGTCCCTCCTCAAGCACTCAACCCCCGCACCCTGATGCTATTAGTGCTGCTGGGGTTCCGGCCTCTTACTCAGTTAGGCCTGGGCCTTCATTTCTTAGGGTGGGGTCACTGCCCGGGGTTCCCTTAATTCAACCGGATTCCCCCCCTCCCCTTTACCCTAACCTTAGCGAGTCTCATACTGATCCCCCTCTTGGAGATATGGGGCAAGCGGGCCATGCTGCAGCCGGGCAAGCGTCCTGGCAGCAGCTCCAGGCTCTTTCACCCGAGGCCTTGGCCTCGGTTCTATCCATGGCGCAGGCCCTGGTGGGGAACTTTCCCCCTGGTGGTCCGGTCATTGGCCCTGGGGAGCAGGCCGAGCGGCAGGGCGCCCACGTGGTCCGGGCTCTCAATGTCCCTGGGCTTGCGTCGGGCCGTAGCCACGCCCCTTCCGGCGCCGCGTCACGCGCATCCTCCCTGAGTGATGTTTCAGACAGGGAGGAGCGCGGTAGAAGCAGAGTGCGCAGCGTGCCACACAGGAGCAGGTCACCGCACGGAGGGAGCCCTAGTGAGTTGGGGAGGGATGGGAGGGCACCTGGGGTGGCGGGAGCGCGTGCGAATGTGCGGTCTGTTGGTGTGGCTGGCAAGGCACTGGGTAAAACGCCTGGTGGCAGGAGAGCTACTTTGTTGAGGCAGAGGGGTAGAGGGGTAATCCCCGGTCGTGCTGCTCAGGCTAGATCGGGCACTGGGGTCCACAGGGGGATAACTGTGGCTAGACAGGGGGCTTTACATGGGGATACCGAATACCTTGATGTGGCAGGGACTGCCTCAGGGGGAATATTTGCCAGGGACATTAGTAGGCAGGTAACGCCTGGTATGATTCGTGGGGCTGGCAATGAGAGTGTGAATGTTTCACAGGGACAGATTTCCAGTGGGACTGAGGAGATGATAAGGAGGGCTGTTTCGGCTGCACTGGGGGTATGTCTGTCTGGGGAGCAGGTGGGGAACCCCCCAGGGGTCCATTCATCCGCAAGGAGTACTCCCCAAAATGTTTTGTTTCCGCAGGGTGTGTCCATGGATACGTCTGTTCCAGCTATGGCTTCTACATCCAGGCAAGGAGCAATACCGGTTGCAACTTCATCTCCAGCTGCTGCAGAGGACAGATACCAGCAGTCACAGGCAGGAGCTGCGCCGCCTTTGGCCCCCAGCGGTGAGTTTCTCTTACACACATCTGCACACATAGGGCTGGGTTCATCCTCTAGTGGGTCTGGATCTGAGAGTGAGGGTGACTTAGGCTTAGTTGGAAAAGGGCAAAAGGAGATGTTTAAGATGATAAAGAAGCTGGTAGCGGCGCAGGTAAAAGGGAAGGTCCCTAGAGCGGAGAGTAGTCATGTAGTTCCATTAGCTCAGGACTCTAGCATTGGTTTCCCGGCCATGGGAGCAACCCCGATGTCACGGCATGTGGCGTCTCACGGCGACACTTACCCGTGCTTGGTGCACTCCCTATATGGACACCTGAAATCTAAGGTGGTCAAAAAGATTCAGGATGGACGCTACGTCAACATCTTTGAACTTTCACCGGAGGCGTGTAGGGCTAGGGAACGCGCGGCTGACGGCACGGGGCCAAAAAAGGTCCAGCGGCCGGAGACATTCGAGGAGTGGCACAAATGCTTTAGGGTGTTAGCCACGTGTTATGTAGATAAATGGCCCACTCAGGGTCATAATCTATTTAAATACGAGGATACCATTGACGATATCCGCGCTAGGTTTAAGGAAGGTGCGTGGCGGGAGTACGACATGGCCTTCCGCAGGAAGATGGTGGGTAACCCCCTCCTGCATTTTGGAACCAAGGATATCGACCTGTGGTCCAAACTGGGGCTTGAAGGGGGTGCAGGCAGCACCCCTGGGCCGCGGCTAGGCATCAGCAAAGTGGCGCAGAGGCCAAAGCGCCGGGGCAGGGAATGCTGGAAATTCCAGGATAAACAGTGTGACAGAGGAGCTAGTTGTTCCTTTCGTCACATCTGCAAATTCTGCAGTGGACCACATTCAGGGGTGGATTGCGTCAAAAGGAAGGATGCCGGCGCAGACAAGTCGGCATCCAGGGGCGGTCCTGGGTACAAGGGCCCCAACCCCACTTAGGTTGCCAGCCATGGAGCCATGGCTGGCGCGTTACCCAGACCAGGAGGCGGCTCAACTGCTTAGGTCCGGGTTACGGGAGGGGTTTAGGATTCCGGTGGGGGGAGACGTGGTGGGTTCCGTGGTACACAGGAACCTTAAGTCAGCATATGAATTCCCTGAGGTAGTGCGGGGGAAAAACTGAGTAAGGAGCTGGCTTTGGGCAGGGTGGCCGGCCCCTTCAGGGCCAGGCCGCTGCCTGATTTAGTGGTATCCCCATTAGGGGTGGTACCCAAAAAGGACACAGGCAAGTTTCGGCTTATACATCACTTGTCATTTCCGAGAGGGGGGTCGGTGAATGATGCAATCGACCCGGACATGAGCACGGTACACTACCAGTCCTTTGACGATGCTCTAGGTATCGTCCGGGGCAAAGGAGCAGGGGCGCTAATGGCGAAACTGGACATAGAGTCAGCGTTTCGTTTGCTGCCCCTGCACCCGTCTGCATTTCGGCTAATGGGCATGAAGGCGGATGGGGCCTTCTATGTGGACAAATGTCTTCCCATGGGGTGCTCGCTATCATGTGCACTGTTCGAATGCTTTAGTTTCTTTCTGCATTGGGTGGTGCAGAGGGCCTCTGGGGGTGGAGCCGTGGCCCACTACCTGGATGACTTCCTGTTGGTAGGTAGGGCAGGTTCGGATGAATGCTCACGCATGATGGTTATCATGCAAGACATGATGGGTAAATTCGGCGTGCCGTTGGCAGAGGATAAGACACAGGGTCCCTGTTCTTGCCTTACTTTTCTTGGTATAGAGATAGATACCGAGGCGGCGGTCTGTAGGCTGCCACGGGACAAAGTCGACCGCCTGTTGCAGGTGGTTTTGTCCTTGCGTAGTGCTACGATGATTTCCGTTAAGGAACTTCAGTCCTTGCTGGGACTCCTGAACTTCGCAGGAAGGGCTATTCCTATGGGAAGGGTATTCAACAGGAGGCTGGAGGGTCAATTGCAGGGCCCGAAAGGGAAGGCTTCCAGGGTGGAAGTGTCAGCAGAGATGAGGGAGGATCTCTGGGTATGGGAGGAATTTCTAAAGAAATTCAACGGAGTATGCATTTGGCGAGAGGGCCCCATGACCAGTCATTCGCTTCATCTATTCACGGATGCAGCGCGTGGCTTTGGTTATGGGGCTTACTTCGATGGCGAGTGGAGCGCTGCTCCGTGGCCAAGCGATTGGGTTCTGGCTGGTTTAACCAGGAACCTAACGTTGCTGGAACTTTTCCCAATCATTGTGGCGGTCGAGCTCTGGGGATTGAGACTGGCCAATCGGGCGGTGGTTTTTTGGTGCGACAACATGAGTGTTGTCTATGCCATCAACCGGCTTTCCTGCGTCGTCACCCAGGGTGGTTACGTACCTGCGCCACCTAGTGTTGCGTTGCTTACAGTGGAACGTGCGTTTCACGGCTCGGCACGTGCCGGGGGTTAGGAATGTCATAGCAGATGCTCTGTCCAGATTTCAATGGGATCAGTTTAGGAGGGTGGCGCCAGGGGCCGCGAGAAACGGTCTAAATTGCCCTCCTTTTCTTTGGCAGATGGCGGGGGCTGGGAGAGCGTCATCCCCCTAGTAAGGGCGTCCTTGGCTCCCAAGACTTGGTGTGCTTATGAGAAACACTGGAGATCGTGGGTTTGCTTCGCCGGGCAACAGGGGTTTGCCGTACATACAGCGACACAGGTACAGGTGCTTGACTGGCTTGCGTGGTTACATAGTCAGGGCATATCCAGACTGTCTGCTCAGAGCAGGCTTTCGGCTGTCGCGTTTTTCAATAAGACGTTCGGCATTGCGGATTATTCCCGGGCATTTCTTGTGAAGCAAGTAATGAAGGGTTGGGGGCGGATGTCCCCGCGCGAAAAAGACCGTAGGGAACCTATTACACCTCTTAGATTGCGAGACATGGTGGGTACACTGCAGTCAGTGTGCTCATCATTGTTTGAGGCAGCACTGTTTAGGGCGGCCTTCTCGTTTGCCTTGGCTGGGGCTCTGAGGGTCGGTGAAATTGTGGCTTCATCTAAGATGGATAAAATGGGTGGGATCCAATGGGAGCACGTGCGGCCATCGGACGATGGGCTGCTGCTGCTTGTGCCTAGGTCCAAGACGGACCCCGAAGGCAAGGGAGCTTGGCTTCTCCTGGGAAGGCATGAATTCACGGAATGTTGCCCAGTTAGGAGTTTCCACGATTATTGCCAGCTTAGGCCGCAGGGATTGCGTCAGTTATTTATTCATGAAGACGGGTCGGCGTTGTCGTTGTTTCAATTTAAAAAGGTCTTAGCAAAGGTGGCGGCTGCCGCCGGGCTGGATCCTGTGAAAATCGCGTCCCATTCCTTTAGGATAGGGGCGGCCACGAGCGCGGCGTCTAGCGGTGTTTCGGAGTCCGGTATCAAGAAATTAGGGCGCTGGAAGTCAGGTCGTTTTAAATCATATATTCGTCCTTTGGGGGACGAACCCCATTAGGCCGGGTTCCGCTCATTGAATTAGGAAGGGGGCCAAACTGTTGGGGGAATTGTGGTGTATGGAAATATGTAACTGTAGGTCATGCTTGGCTCAGTTTTGTATCCTATGTTTTCAGGCAAGAATGCTCCCACGAAACGGGTGTGGATAGTGGGGCATTCCTTCGTGCACTGGGCGTCCATCAGGGCGTCGCAGAGGCCGGACGGGCAGCATTTGGGTTTTGCAGCATCCAGAGCTAATGTACGGTGGCTAGGGCACAGGGGGTTAACTTGGGAAGAGTTACCCACCTTGCTTCAGGACGCTCACAGGAGGTGGGGGAAACCTCACATTATTGTGCTGCACTTGGGAGGGAACGACATGGGGTCCGTTCCTGTTTTGGATTTGATTCGGAGGATGGCTTCTGACGTACGCTGGCTGTCTGCTTGGCTTCCTGATGTCCAGATTGGTTGGTCCAACGTAGTTGCACGACTGCGTTGGCGGCATTTTGTAAATCAGAGGGCAGCGTATAATGTGAGAAAGAAGCTTAATAGGGAGATGGGGCGGACGGTCACGGCGTTAGGTGGTTTTGCCATTAGGCATGACGAGTTGACGGCTGACAACAAGGCTCTCTATCGCCCTGATGGCGTTCACCTTACAGAGGTGGGGCTGGAAATTTTTCTAGGGGATATTAGAAAAGCACTGTTAGGGTTTGTTTGAATTATTGTTTAGCAGTTAAAGTTTATTGTTATTGTTTTAATATATGTGGTTAGAGCTTGTCAGTTGTGGCGGCAAGAGGCGGTTGGCTCTTGTGGCGGTCGGTCAGGGCCCAGAGAGCGGGCAGGGAGAGAGATGAGTGATGTCATGGGATGGGGGAGGTGACACCCACTAGGTGCCGACCTAGGGGTTACTCCCCCCTACGAATCTTAGGCAAATACCTCTTTCAGCTTACAGCTCTCTCTCTCTGCCAATTGGGCGTGGCAATCGTGCCACGCTGCACACACCGTGTAGGGCCCTGGCCGTCTGTTAGTAGGGGTTAATTTAGCTAGTTTATTGCCGCCACCAGCAAAGAACTGTTACAGTTCTCCTATTGAAGGATTTTGTTGCCTAGTTGGCATATTTACATAGGCCTAGTTTTAAAGGCCTATGTTATAATAAATGTGACCGTGACCGGTCTTTTGCTCATTTAACATGTGTCAAGTGTCTTATTTCTTCTAATCTATTGTTATATATGGTATTTAAGTTGGGTACAGGTAAGACGTAATAGGAGGTTTATCCCTTATGGAAGTGGAGGGCCCTCTACTGGGCATGTAACAAAATTAAGGGATAACTGAGTTGAAGTCTGGAAGGTACTAGATGTTACATTGTTGCAAGTGGAGGGGCGGGTGTTTCTGCTTACCTTTATAGGTCCTGACTGCAGGGAATCCAGCCCTCTTTTGTTCCTGTTCCAGACTTCAAGGAAGAATTTTTCCCGCCCACCCGACCCTGGATGAAGATGTGGCGGCTTAGGGTAATGGCTAGGGCTCACCCTGACTTGGGTAGGTTTAATTGAACTAGCCCATTAAGTCCAGGGGGTAATTTAGTCTTCCACCCGCTTGGAGCGTGTTTTTACGACTCGTTCCGAGGGGGGTCGCCTTACTGGGCTGGTCGTATGTGCCCTAGCTGGCGGTCGGTCAGGGCCCAGAGAGCGGGCAGGGAGAGAGATGAGTGATGTCATGGGATGGGGGAGGTGACACCCACTAGGTGCCGACCTAGGGGTTACTCCCCCCTACGAATCTTAGGCAAATACCTCTTTCAGCTTACAGCTCTCTCTGCCAATTGGGCGTGGCAATCGTGCCACGCTGCACACACCGTGTAGGGCCCTGGCCGTCTGTTAGTAGGGGTTAATTTAGCTAGTTTATTGCCGCCACCAGCAAAGAACTGTTACAGTTCTCCTATTGAAGGATTTTGTTGCCTAGTTGGCATATTTACATAGGCCTAGTTTTAAAGGCCTATGTTATAATAAATGTGACCGTGACCGGTCTTTTGCCCATTTAACATGTGTCAAGTGTCTTATTTCTTCTAATCTATCGTTATATATGGTATTTAAGTTTATTTAAGTTGGGTACAGGTAAGACGTAATAGGAGGTTTATCCCTTAAGCAGATTTAAACTGTGCTTTAGGGATTTCTGGTTGGAGCACAATATCAAATTAGCCGACTGAAGGGGAGGACAGAAGATTGAGGGTACCATGAAACATTCGTACCCTGTGGCATTGGATATTTTTAGGAAATAAATTATTTGTGTGCTTTATAGTCTTAAAATGTATGTGCGACCCTTAATGCTTCTAAAATTTTGAACTGTGCCCGCCATGTGTTAGAAAGTTGCCTCTCACTGCTGTAGTTAAAGGGACAGTCTAGTCAAAATTAATTATTCAGATAAGGCATGCAATTTTAAAAAAACTTTCCAGTTTACTTTCATCAGCAAATTTGCTTTGTTCTCTTGGTATTCCTTGTTGAAAGCTTAACCTAGGTAGGCTAATAAACTTATTTCTAAGCTTTTGAAGGATGCCGCTTGACAGTTTTTCCACAGTTAGACAGAGCTAGTTCATGTGTGTCATATAGATAACACTGTGCTCACTCCCGTTGAGTTTTTTTATGAGTCAGCACTGATTGGCTAAAATGCAAGTCTGTCAAAAGAACTGAAATAAGGGGGCATAAAGTGTATTTATATAACAGTGTTTGATTATCTTTTTAAACAATAAACATTTTCAAGTAGACTGTCTCTTTAATATTTATGGAACTTCCCCTTCTATACAAGGAAGAACAATGCCTTCTTCTACCATGTTTTTCTGTTGTTGCTTCTCTAACTGATATGGACTGAAATGGATTTTGGAAGCTTATTCCATGTTCCCACCCACCTCTATTTACCTCAACTCCTAATACTGGTAATCCATTAAATTATTTTTCTGTTTATGAATACAGGTGGCCCTCGTTTTACAACGGTTCAATTTACACCGTTTCAGAATAACAACCTTTTTTTCCAGTCATGTGACTGCTATTGAAAAGCATTGAGAAGCAGTGCATTTATTAAAATAGCCAGTAGGTGGAGCTGTCCGCTTGTGTTGCAGCAAAGCCAAGCAAGCTGAAATTAATCAGTTTAACCAGACCTGAGCTATCGAGCAGATTTCAAAGGAACAAGATCTTCCTGTCTATAAATCAGTCCAGTTTGGGATGCATAGAAAGAACTGTTTGCAGAAAAATGCAAGTGAAGTCTGTGTTGTGTGATTATTTTATTAGGTTTATAATGCTGTTTAGCATTTAAAGTCTTCATTTCAAAGCTTTAAAAATAATGTATTAGGTGTTACTTATGACAATTTTGAGAGGGGCCTGGAACCTAGCTCCCTCACTTCCCATTGACTTACATTATAAACTGGGTTTCAATTTACAACGGTTTCGATTTACAACCATTCCTTCTAGAACCTAACCCCGGCGTAAACTGAGGGCTACCTGTATTCAGCCTCTTAGACACTAAGGGCTAGATTACAAGTGGAACTGTGTGTTCCCTTTAAATATATATGTATATGAATATATACATATAATTTATATTTATGTTTTAATATGTGTATATACACATATTAATACATAAATATATAGTATCTCACAAAAGTAAGTACACCCTTCACATTTTTGTAAATATTTTATTATATCTTTTCATATGACAACACTGAAGAAATGACACTTTGCTACAATGTAAAGAAGTGAGTGTACAGCCTGTATAACAGTGTAAATTTGCTGTCCCCTCAAAATATCTCAACACACAGCCATTAATGTCTAAACCGTTCGCAACAAAAGTAAGCACACCCCTAAGTGGAAATGTCCAAATTGGGCCCAAAGTGCCAATATTTTGTGTGGCCACCATTATTCTTCAGCACTGCCTTAACCCTCTTGGGCATGGAGTTCACCAGAGTTTTAATGGTTGCCACTGGAGTTCTCTTCCACTTCTCCATGACGACATCAAGGAACTGGTAAATGTTAGAGACCTTGTGCTCCCCACCTTCCATTTGAGGATGCCCCACTGATGCTCAATAGGGTTTAGGTCTGGAGACATGCTTGGCCAGTCCATCACCTTTAAGTATGCAGAGGGGTAACACACCAGCGCCAAAGAAATGGCAATAATACCCTAGGTCAAAAGTATAGATAAATAAAGGTATAAATTTATTAATTATTAAACTTTAAATAGCACTTTAAATAGCACTGATGATACTGCTTATATAATGTAATGTCAATGACCTTGTTATATATGACTATAAAAGGGGATATGTAGGTTGGCCAACCTAAGTAATAAAATAATATAATATTAAAATATATGTTTACTAAGTGATTTAAAAAGAACAGTTAAAACAAGCTCTCAATCGAGGTATATAGCGCTTAATGTATGCAACGCTAATAGATAGCAAAAATATTTCAGGCTAAAATCAAGTGAAATATACAGTACACAATAAAATGCAATATCTTGATCTATTAAGCAGCAAAAATAGGAGAGTCTTTTAGTACAGTGCGTAAAACACTGATGTTATAATCCACTTGGTATTCGTGGTATAACAACGTCTTTATGGTGTTTAAGAGGCCTCTTAAAATATAGAGATCTTATGGCAGATAGTATCCAAATAGTATCAACATTTAGCAAGCGGTTGCTAATATTGAAGCAACTTTTTTAGTTCACTGTGCAGCTGAGAGGTACCTTTACAAGTGATCCAGGATTGTCCTTTCTGTGTCAGAAGAACTGAATTGCTTCTCGTAGAAGCTGGGTAAGGTATCCTTAAATTTCCGAAATCCAGCCGATAGTGAAGCCGGTTCAGCGTTCTCCCGCTGTGAGCCTTCAGATAACGCGCCTTCTCCAGAAAGCTCTCTGATTGGTCCTCAGGATTTTGGTGGGAGGGTCCGCTTACGATGTAGTTGCCGGCTCTACGGCTTCTGTAGAAAGTATCTCCTAAGACGTTCTTGACGTCTTCTCTGGTCTCCCAGCTGCCACACTTCTATCACCAAGGGAGACCAGAGAAGACGTCAAGAACGTCTTAGGAGATACTTTCTACAGAAGCCGTAGAGCCGGCAACTACATCGTAAGCGGACCCTCCCACCAAAATCCTGAGGACCAATCAGAGAGCTTTCTGGAGAAGGCGCGTTATCTGAAGGCTCACAGCGGGAGAACGCTGAACCGGCTTCACTATCGGCTGGATTTCGGAAATTTAAGGATACCTTACCCAGCTTCTACGAGAAGCAATTCAGTTCTTCTGACACAGAAAGGACAATCCTGGATCACTTGTAAAGGTACCTCTCAGCTGCACAGTGAACTAAAAAAGTTGCTTCAATATTAGCAACCGCTTGCTAAATGTTGATACTATTTGGATACTATCTGCCATAAGATCTCTATATTTTAAGAGGCCTCTTAAACACCATAAAGACGTTGTTATACCACGAATACCAAGTGGATTATAACATCAGTGTTTTACGCACTGTACTAAAAGACTCTCCTATTTTTGCTGCTTAATAGATCAAGATATTGCATTTTATTGTGTACTGTATATTTCACTTGATTTTAGCCTGAAATATTTTTGCTATCTATTAGCGTTGCATACATTAAGCGCTATATACCTCGATTGAGAGCTTGTTTTAACTGTTCTTTTTAAATCACTTAGTAAACATATATTTTAATATTATATTATTTTATTACTTAGGTTGGCCAACCTACATATCCCCTTTTATAGTCATATATAACAAGGTCATTGACATTACATTATATAAGCAGTATCATCAGTGCTATTTAAAGTGCTATTTAAAGTTTAATAATTAATAAATTTATACCTTTATTTATCTATACTTTTGACCTAGGGTATTATTGCCATTTCTTTGGCGCTGGTGTGTTACCCCTCTGTATACTTAACTTTTCCTTTGGGACCTTTAGAGGAAGTCCTATCTTTACCCACTAGCTATACCCTCATATTCCAGCGCAGTCTATCACCACCTTTTCTCCAAATTACAGTCCATCACCTTTACCCTCAGCTTCTTTAGCAAGGCAGTGGTCGTCTCGGAGGTGTGTTTGGGGTCGTTATGTTGGAATACTGCCCTGCGGCCCAGTCTCCAAAGGTAGGAGATCATGCTCTGCTTCAGTATGTCACAGTACATGCACTCATACAGGCCCAGACCATGACACTCCCACCACCATGCTTGACTGTAGGCAAGACACACTTGTCTTTATACTCCTCACCTGGTTGCTGCCACACACGCTTGACACCATCTGAACCAAATAAGTTTATCATGGTCTCATCGGACCACAGGACATGGTTCCAGTAATCTATGTCCTTAGTCTGCTTGTCTTCAGCAAACTGTTTGCAGGCTTTCTTGTGCATCATCTTTAGAAGAGGCTTCCTTTTGGGATGACAGCCATGCAGACCAATTTTATGTAGTGTGCGGTGTATGGTATGAGCACTGACAGGCTGACCCCCCAACATTTTTCACAGTTAGTGAATTATTTTCTCCATATTAAGGTTTTACATTTATTTATTTTTTTGCTCTTTAGTTAAGAGTTTTATGCTACGGCGTTGTAGTGTAAAACTCTTAACTACTGACTTTAAAATGCGGTACCAGGCTTGACAGGAGAGGGTCTACCGCTGACTTTTGGTCAGACTCGTAATACTGGCGCTATGCAAGTCCCATTGAAAATATAGGATACGCAATTAACGTAAGTGGATTTGCGGTATTTCCGAGTCTGGCCAAAAAAGTGAGCGGTACACCTGTACCTGCAAGACTCGTAATACCAGCGGGCATTAAAAAGCAGCGTTAGGACCTCTTAACGCTGCTTTTTAACCCTAACGCACAACTCGTAATCTAGGTCATTATTTCTCTATTTTCACTATAAAATGTTGTTCCTTGGATGTGCATGAACTTTACACAAAAAAATAGCTGATGTTAAGAAACCTATTTTAATATCTAACTAAATGTAAAAATATCCGTGTCCTACTCGAAATTGCATTTCCAATACCTGCACAAAATGGTTTAGCCATCTACAATAAGAAGAATATTCCCTAAGAACAATTATATTTAGATAAGGAGAAGTAAGGCGGAATATTAGTAGTTGTGAGTCTTCTATTTATTAACAGGACCGTCTTTAACACAGGGCAAAAGGGGCAGCTGCCCAGGGCCCAGTTTCTGTAGAGGGGCCCAAGAGTCCTAAAAAAAAAAAAAAAAAAAAAAAAAAATTATTTTTTTTTATGGTTCATACCAGACTGCTGATGTGACATGGGGAACACACACATTCAGTCCTAATACTGTCACAGTCAAAAGTACTCTGCTTATATTTTTTTTTTTAAAAACTGTGCCAGACCGTGCCGGTGTCATGTGACATGCCAAGCTATTGCCATGTGCTGTTTTAGATGTGCACTGTGCAGCACTGAATGCAAAGCCCTAACTCGGCATCCAGCCATTCCCACTGCATCATAAAAGGTCCTACTGGAGTTACCACTGTTACCAGGTAACTGCTCTGGTGGTAGTGATTGTTTCTGGGTAGGGCTGACTGTAGGCGCATGCAGCAGAAAGCTGGAGCGGCAAGCACGTGAGGATTTGAGCATCTGTGCTGCTGCATACACTGCTTTCTTCAGTCTTGAGGCTGTGTGACTCATCTCACACTGTATCCATGCAGCCTTGGACAGACAGCATCCAGTCTGCTGGTCCCCTTAGCCCTGCTCTTTCTGCTGTGGCCCTAAGATCAACTAACTGAAGTTTGTTAGGGGAGCAGTGCTTTGTAGAAAGGTGTCAGTGGGAAGAATAAGTGAGTGCACACACACCCCTCCCCAGGCAGCATTGTCTAGTGCAGGGTGAGAGGGAACTTGTTCCTAGCAAAGAAGTGACATGTGCTTCTGTGGCTGATGTATAGTGTCATGCTGATACTTCACACATTAATGTAAGGTTTATTTGTATAGTTTTTGTTTTCGCTCTGTCTCAGATTTTACAGCTTCCCATAGTGGTTCTGCTGTTCCAGTCAGTAAACTTATACTGCACCTCCATGCTTCCTCCTCAGTCTTTACCTTGCTTTGCTCCTGTTGGCTGCCCTAAATCTCTTTAACCAGCTAACCTCACACCAGAATCACATTCAAAAGAATATTAAAGGGACAGTCTACCATAGAATTGTTATTGTTTTAAAAGATAGATAATCCCTTTATTACCCATTCCCCAGTTTTGCATAATCAACATAGTTATATTAATATACTTTTTACCTCTGTGATTACCTTGTATCTAGGAACCTTCTTCCAGCCCCCTGATCACATGACTGTGACTGTTTATTATCTATTGTCATAAATTTAGCATTGTTTTGTGCTAAATCTTAAATAACTTTCTGTGCCTGAACACAGTGTTATCTATATGGCCCATGTGTACTTTATGTCTCTTTGTGTTGAAAAGAGATTTAAAAAGCATGTGATAAGAGGCAGCCCTCAAATGCTTAGAAATTAGCATATGAGTCTGTCTAGGTTTAGTTTAAACTAAGAATACCAAGAGAAAAAAGCAAATTTGAAGATAAAAGTATATTGGAAAGTTGATTAAAATTAAAAGTCCTATCTGAATAATGAAAGTTTAATTTATACTAGACTGTCCCTTTAAATGAATCCACAGTGGAGGAATTTATATATTTATTTACTTATTAGTACTGCTTAGGTCCAGTTTCACATATTGCAATGTATTTCATTTTTTTAAAATGATTAGCTCAGCAGTGGATAATCCACTGCTGGGCTAATAATTTTTTTAAAAATTGATTTAGTTGTTTTTTGGGATGTTGGGGTGGAGAGCAAAATTGCATGGGGGGGGGGGGGGGCAAGAAAATGTTTGCCCAGGGTCCAGTCAATATTAAAGACGGCCCTGTTTATTAGACCTATCACATTAATGAATATAAATGCCCATCATAGGGGTCACTTTCTTTCACAAAATGATAAACAGACTGGTTTAGATCACCAGACCCTTTTTGGGGGTTAAGCACATAGAATTGCATTGTCTGAAGTTCTAAACATACATCATCTAACAAATTAGAGCATGGACACTTTGCACTACACTGTCCCTTTAAAGAGACAATAAACCCAACATTTTTCTTTCAAAATTCAGATAGACAATACAATTTTAAACAACATTCCAATTTACTTGTATTATCCAATTTGCTTAATTCTTTATATATCCTTTGTTGAAGAAATAAGAATGTACATGGGTGAGCCAATCACATGGGGCATTAATGTGCAGCCACCTATCAGCAACTACTGAACCTATATATATATGATTTCTAGCAAAGGATATCAATAGAGTGAAGCAAATTAGATAATAGAAGTAAATAAGAAAGTTGGTTAAAATTTCATGCTCTTTCTAAATCATGAAAGAAAACAAAATTGTTTCATGTCCCTTTAAGAGTAATAATCCAACAAACCTACCACTGAGATAAGAGCAGTAACATACCCCACCAATCTTGCTCTTTCAGTGGGAAGAAATGATGAGTGTTTCAGACTATTCTGTTTTGTTTGCTTACCTTCTGGTGCCTTGTGATATAAGTGTTCCCTAATCCTATTGGTTTGCTGTAAATATATAGACTGTATAAAAGTTGTACAGTCTTACAATGCCATCTGTAAGTGTTCCTTTGAATCAGACATCCTCAAACTAGGCCCTCCATAGGTTTTGGAACTACATTTCCCATGATGCATCATGGAAAATGTAGTTCCAAAACCTATGGAAGGCCAAATATGACGATGTTTACTTTAAATAGTCTGAATATTTTGTCCCACATTTACCCTAAATGTAAAGTGAATTATAAGAACATACATGGTATATATTGTATTCCAGGCCCCATACTAAACATTCAGTTAATTATTAGATTGAACTTTCACTATGACTCTGATGAATAATTAGAATCATATGACTGCTGTACTTTTGAGAGGTAATGATACCACAAACACTCTCCCCCTTCAATTTACGTTAGCCGAAAATTGATATCTAGAATGTGCCAAAATGTATTTTTAGAAGTTGTGGTCAGATAGTAGCTTGCCAAAAGAATCCCCAGCCTTGTGAAAGGTATAGAGTTCAAAGAAAATAGTTAATCATTTCCTTAAACATTCTGTACCATACTGTGTTTACTGGTAAAAACAAGACTTTTCTCAACAATGTTTTATTTATTTGATGGCTGTGATACTTAAAGGGACATTCTCTGCACGTGCATGTGAAGCACAGCTAGATATTCTCAGTGCACCAGCATTTTAAATACTGCAGCTGCTAAGAGCGACAGTGGGGCTTGTATCATGTCATTAATTAACAGGTTGAGTCATTACCAGATGATACTAGCACCTTAGGCTCTCTGAGCAAGTGTTGTGTTTAAAATGCTGGTGCACGGTGCATATTTAAATACAGTTTGGAAACAGCTATAGCTTTTATTAGAAGCATTTTTGCTATTACATGTATATTATATATATTACAAAAATGCTTCTATTCAAAACTGAAATGCATCCATGTGGATTACAATTTTGTCTGGAATGTCCCTTTAAAAGGTTAAACTTTTCTGTGCCTTGTCAGCATGCAGTAACCACACCTGCTGTGAAAAGAGACAAACATATTGCTAGAGAACAGAGAAATCCAGTTATACAGCCTCAAAGGTAATAAAGTTGTGATGAAAGATAATTTTCCAGTCAGAAGTGTTCAGACTAATGGAGGTTGGAGTTGTCTTAGCCAGGCCTGGCAGCTCTGGAATATTTTACAGCGTACTTTCATTTGCTTTTCAAATAATAACATAGAATTGACTGTTTAATATTTAATTTGCAGGTGACAGTTTTAAAGGGACATAAAAGTCAAAATTAGAAGTAGATGTTTCAAAAATAGAATGCAATTTCAAGAGACGTTTCAAATTACTTTTGTTGTCAAATTTACTTTGTTTTCCCAGTATCCTTTTGTCAAAAAGCATACTTTGGTAGACGAAGGAGCTACATTATAGGGTTACCACCTCGGCCATGTTTTCCTGGACACTTATGAGTTACACATGCTGCAGGGTAAGCAGGGCGGAACATGCATTGCGCCTCTGGACTTCACATAAATAATGGTGATGAACAGCACAATGCATGTTCCCCTCTGCACACCCTGCAGCATGTGTAACTCATAAGTGTCCAGGAAAACATGGCTGAGGGGGCAACCCTAAGCTACAATGCACTACTGGGAGCCAGTCTTCAAAGCTAAAAAGCCAACATGAAATTAGATTGGATCTTGTCACCTGATACAAATATCTCCATATCGTTTAAGAATGTGTTAATAATGGCTGTTAACTTAAAGGGCATAAAACCCAAATTTATTCTTTCACAATTCAGATAGAGCGTACAATTTTAAACAACTTTTCAGAGGGTAGCAGATTCACGAAAAATTTGAAGAATTTTTTTGTACAGAAAGGGTGGTGGATTCATGGAATAAACTTCCAAAAGAGTTGGTAAGATAAACACAGACTGTAATTTTTTTTAAATTGCCTGGGACATGCATAAGACTATCCTAAGAAAAAAGTAACATGTAATATGGGTAGACTTGATAGGCCTTTTAGTTCTTATCTACCTTCAAATTCTATGTTTCTGATTTTATAGGAGGTTTATTATTTACTCTAAATTTTAAGTTATTCAGGGCAAAGTATGGAAAATGTGAAATAAATGAAGATACTTAGATAACTTCCCTGTATTTGTAATTTACACATAACAGTAATATTGCTTTTCAAGCAGCAATTTTGTATTCAATTAAATGTAGAATATCCTATGTACAGTATTTTCTGGATCTCTACAGGTATGGGTTCATATTTAAATCTATCTCTCTATTCCAATAGTCCAGGGTGAGTAAGACATTGCAGAGGACCTGTAGAAAAGTTTACATTGAGTGAAATAGTAAGGTTTTCCCACTGGGCAAGTCACTTGTACCCCGTGACTAGTAAGATACAGTAATATTTGCCTTGCAATAAATAAATATATACTGTATATGTATACATATATCAGCACCAGATTGGCCTACCGGGATGCAGAGATATTTTCTGGTGCGCCGCCCGGCTGGAGTCTGGCTTGGTCACTGGGGAAGATTGCACAACACAGTAGTGAGCAGCTAGAGGGAGCGCGACCATGACGGAGCACTAAGTTAGCACGTTCAACAGAAGGCAGTGATGTAATGCAAATCTGTCTCTGTGACAAACTGACCCCATTAGGGAGTCACCTGGAGGCCACAGCACACACACAGAGCTTTGGGAGCAATAGAACACAAGGAGCTGTGACGTCGCCAAGAAGTTAGTACCGCAATGGGGGGGGATGTCTGGCTGCTGCATGGGCTAAGTGGGCATGCAACTTCCTACTATAAAATAGATGGAAGCAGTTACTCTCTGCATTTGCCAATACCGGAGGGGCTGGACCCGGAGTTGCCAGGTGAGTCTCTTACATTTCCCCCTTCTTTAGGTGTAACCTCCAGAGATGACTGAGAACACAATGCTTGGGATGCTTCTTTTTAAAGTCTCTGATATGTGCAAGAGCATGCACTTCAGATGCTGGTACTCAACATCTCTCATCAGGACCATATCCAATGGATAAGCTGAGATTTAGGATTTCTTCAACCTCGTATTCTTCTGACCCATTCACCATGACAGGCTGTGGAGTATTTGGCCTACAAGATGGAAAGGTGTCAGGAACTGCAGGTTTGAGAAGAGAGACATGAAAAACTGGATGGATGTGAAAGGAAGATGGCAACTGGAGATATCATTTTCTCAATGGTGAAAGGTCCAATGAAGCAGGGACCTAATTTCTTGGAAGGAAGAGCAAGTTGAAGATGTGCAGTGGATTAATATACTTTGTCTCCAACTTGATAAATAGGAGTAGGACGTCTCTTCTTGTCAGCATAATTTTTATATTGTTGTTGGGCCTCCAATAATTGCTTCTTATTCACAGAGAAAGTATTGTAAGCCACCTGTAGACGTTGATCAGCAGTAGGAACTAAGCTTTGGAGAGGTGAGCAAGGTAACAGTTAAATGATACCCATAGGTACTCAGGAAAGGAGACATGGATGTAGATCTATGCATTTGCTTATTATTGGCAAATTCAACCAAAGCAAGTTCTTGAGCCCAGTCATCTTGTAAAGTGTAGTATAACATCTGAGGTATTGCTCCAAAGTTTGATTTGGACGTAAATTGTGGAACCTCTGTCAGAAGCTTTAGTCTCTGGTAGGCCATGCAGCGGAAACATCTCTTGCAGGAAAATGGTAGCTGTGTAATCCCCATCGGGTACACCCTTGGTGGCAACAAAATGGGCCATTTTAGAAAAGCGATCTACTACCACTAAAACTGAAAAAGTCCATATATAAAGTCCATAGCTATTTCAGCCTATGGTTTGCTTGACACAGGAAGTGGTTGTAACAGACCTGAAGGGGATTGTCGGGATTATTTGTTAACTATGTACACAGGACAAGACTGTACATAGAATTTTATATATTTTTGCATGCCAGCCTACCAGAATTATCGACTAATTAACTCTTGAGTGTTATGGATTCCCCCATGTCCTCCCAGTGGGGTGTCATGGAAATAATATAGGACCTTAGGAACTACAGAGAATAGCACTACCACCTTATTTTCCTGAGTCTGGAACTCTGGAAGCTTTGTTTGCTAGTAAATATCCTAGTTGGAGAATAGTAGTTGGCTCTGATTCTGTTTTCTCAATTTCTCCAATACGGGATAAGGCATCCGCTTTGCCCTTCTTGGCTCCTGGACGATATGTAATGAAGAAATGGAAGCCGCTGACAAAGAGTGCCCAACGAGCCTGACTGGCTTTAAATCTACGGTCAGAGCGTAAGTATTCCAGATTTCTGTGGTCTGTGAAGACAGTAATGGGATGATCAGCCCCCTCCAGTAGATGTCTCCACTCCTTGAAAGCTGTTTTTATGGCGAGTAGTTATCTATCCCCCACATCATAGTTTCTTTCTGTTGGGAAGAGAACTTGAGACAGAAAGGCCACAGGGTGGAGATAATACTGCTCCAATGGCAGTCTCAGAGGCATCAAGTTTGAAGTAGGATTGTCTTGGTTTAAGTAAAATTAGGATGGGTGAGGAGGTGAATAGTCGCTTTAGGTTATCAAAGACTTGTGCTTTGTCAATCCAGTTAAATTTGATGGTCTTCTTAGTGAGGGCCTTATAAACTTTCTGTAATAGTTTGCAAAGCCCACAAAGCATTGAATGGCTCTTTTATAGTCTGGAGTGGGCCAGTTTATTATAGCTTCAATTTACTTGGACTCCATACAAATCTCACCAGGTGCTAAGATGAAGCCTAGGAATGCTACTGAGGCAGTGTTAAAGATACATTTCTACAGTTATGCATATAGACAATGAGTTTGTAGACGGGGTAGCACAGTCCTTACATGATCATAGTGTTGTTGTAAAGAAAAGGAGTAAAAGAGTATGTTGTTTAGGTAAGCTACTACATAAATTTCCAGGATATCAAGAAAAATGTTGTTGACAAACCTCTGAAAGGTAGCAGCACAGACCAAAGGGCATCATAAAGTACTCATAGTGCCCATAACGTGAATGAAAGGCAGTTTTCCACTCATCTCCTTTTCATACATTTTTAAGATTGTAGGCACCTCTTAATTCAATTTTACTGAAGATAACTGCTGATCTGAGTCGATCCATAAGTTCTGGAATAAGTGGTAGTGGTTATTTATTTTTCACAGTGTTGGCATTAAAGGGACATGAAACCCAAAAATTTTCTTTCATGATTCAGACAGAGAATACAATTTTAAAAACTTTCCAGTTTACTACTATTATTTAATTTGCTTCCTTCTCTTGTTATTCTTTGCTGAACGGTTTATCTAGGAAAGCTCAGGAGCAGCAAATAACCTAGCTTCTAGCTGCAGATTGGTGGCTGCATATAAATACCAATTGTCATTGGCTCACCCATGTGTTCAGTCAGCAACCAGTAGTGCATTGTTGCTCTTTCAACAAGGCATACCAAGAGAACAAAGAAAATGTGATAATAGGAGTAAATTAGACAGTTGCTTAAAATTGCATGGTCTAGCTGAATCATGAAAGAAACAATTTTGGTTTCATATCCCTTTAAGGTCCCTGTAGTCTATGCATGGGCGAAGTCATTAATCTTTTTTTGCTAACAAAGAATATACCAGCAGTCGACTTGGATGGTTTGATAAACCTTTTTTGCAGATTTTCTTCAGTATATTCTTTTAACACTTTTAAAGGGACAGTCAAGTCCAAAAAAACTTTCATGATTTAAATAGGGCATGCAATTTTAAACAACTTTCCAATTTACTTTTATCACCAATTTTGCTTTGTTCTCTTGGTATTCTTAGTTGAAAGCTAAACCTAGGAGGTTCATATGCTAATTTCTTAGACCGTAAAGGCCGCCTCTAATCTAAATGCATTTTGATAGTTTTTCACCACTAGAGGGCATTAGTTCATGTGTTTCATATAGATAACATTGAGCTCATGCATGTGAATTTACCGTGGAGTCAGCTCTGATTGGCTAAAATGCAAGTCTGTCAAAAGAACTGAAATAAGGGGGCAGTCTGCTGAGGCTTAGATACAAGGTAATTACAGAGGTAAAACGTGTATAATTGTGTAAAACTGTGTTGGTTATGCAAAACTGGGGAATTGGTAATTAAGGGATTATCTATCTTTTAAAACAACACAAATTCTGGTGTTGACTGTCCCTTTAACTCTGGCTCTGATAGTGGATAGATGCAGCTAAAGGAAAGTGGAGCCTCAGGACAATTGGACAGTCATATTCCCTATGAGGAGGGAGAGTATCAGCTCCTTTCTTTTTAAAGATATCTTGAAAATCTAGGTACATCTCTGGTATTTGAACAAGAGATTTAATTAGATTTGTGGGTTGGAGGGTAGCATTGATGTGGGACTTAACTCTGCAGTGCCAGTTTCCCAGTTGATAAACAGATTGTGCCTTTATAACCAGGGGATGCAAAGCACTAAAGGAAATGCCAGTGAAGTCAATAAATCAAAAATCAGTCTCTTGATGACCAGGCCCAATTGTAAACGATAAAGAACTAGCCTATTTTGTGATTGGACCAGTTTTCAATGATAACCCATCAATGAGCTGTATGTGAATTGACTTTTCCTTAGTGACACTGGGTATCTGCATTCTTTGGGCTAATATCTGGTATCCATAAAATATCCGCTGGCCCCAGAATCAATCATGGCAGGTAGACTAACAGATTTCTTGTCCCACTGCAAGGAGAGATGTATGGAGAAATTAGGTTTTGAATTCCTAGGCATTTGATCAACTGATAGAAGGCTTGGCAGTGCACACTCAAGCTATATGTCCAGATTTTCTGCAGAGATTTAACAACCTTTTTCTTTGCTTTTTGGCTTCAGAGAGGGGACCCCGGACACCTCCTATTTGCATGGTTTACAAGGTGGAGGAGGGCTATAAACACCAGTTTTTTCCATGCGCCTCCCCCTAAAGGCAGCAATCAATATGAGTCAACAGAGAGATTAGGCTGGTGTTTAGGGAGCCCCACCTATGCCAGTTCATCTTTCAGATTCTCAGACAGGCCTAAACGGAATTGATTCCTAGCAGGTACTGTAGATGAGACTGTCACTGGATACCAGATATTTACAGCTTCTGGAACAAGTTGAGCATACACAGGTATCAGGCAAGCCTGCTTGGTTTTCAGGAACCAGATGAGCATACTCAGGTACAAGGTAAGTATGCTTGGTCTCTGGAACAAGGTAAGCATACACAGGTATCAGTTAAGTATGCATGGACTCTGAGACTAGGTGAGCATACACAGGTACAATATAAGTATTTTTTTTTAATTTCTGGAACAAGGGGAGCAAACACGGTATCAGCTAAGTCTGCTTGGCTTTTAGGAAACAGGTGAGCATACACAGGTACAAGGTAAGTATGCATAAGCTTGACAGGAACCAAAAGAAAGGTTGAAAGGCAATAATTCAGCCCAGAGTGAAGGTAGGTTGAGATTTTATAGGAACTCCAACACCGGTAATTAGTACATGGCCCCTTTAAATTCTGGCAGCATGTGGCCGCAAGCGCCTAGGGGAGCGTCAGGCAAGAGCAGGAGGATTAGAATCTCAGCATCCCTCCATGTGGGACACCGAGATGGAAGCAGTTACTCTCTGCGTTTGAAAATAGCCAAAACCAACAGCACCTTATAAATGCAAAGGTATCTTTATTTGTGAGACATCACAGCATACAAAAACGACGTTTCGGTCACATAGGCCTAGATTTGGAGTTCGGCGGTAGCCGTCAAAACCAGCGTTAGAGGCTCCTAACGCTGGTTTTGGCCGCCCGCTGGTATTTGGAGTCAGTGATTAAAGGGTCTAACGCTCACTTTTCAGCCGCGACTTTTCCATACCGCAGATCCCCCTACGCCATTTGCGTAGCCTATATTTTCAATGGGATCTTTCTAACGCCGGTATTTAGAGTCGTTTCTGAAGTGAGTGTTAGAGCTCTAACGACAATATTCCAGCCGCCTGAAAATAGCAGGAGTTAAGAGCTTTCTGGCTAACGCCGGTTCATAAAGCTCTTAACTACTGTACCCTAAAGTACACTAACACCCATAAACTACCTATGTACCCCTAAACCGAGCTCCCCCCACATCGCCGCCACTCGATTAAAATTTTAACCCCTAATCTGCCGACCGCCACCTACGTTATACTTATGTACCCCTAATCTGCTGCCCCTAACCCCGCCGACCCCTGTATTATATTTATTAACCCCTAACCTGCCCCCCACAACATCGCCGCCAGCTACTTAAAATAATTAACCCCTAATCTTCCGACCGCAAAGCGCCGCCACCTACGTTATCCCTATGTACCCCTAATCTGCTACCCCTAACACCGCCGACCCCTATATTATATTTATTAACCCCTAATCTGCCCCCCTCAACGTCGCCGACACCTGCCTACACTTATTAACCCCTAATCTGCCGAGCGGACCTGAGCGCTACTATAATAAAGTTATTAACCCCTAACCCGCCTCACTAACCCTATCATAAATAGTATTAACCCCCTAATCTGCCCTCCCTAACATCGCCGACACCTAACTTCAATTATTAACCCCTAATCTGCCGACCGGAGCTCACCGCTATTCTAATAAATGTATTAACCCCTAAAGCTAAGTCTAACCCTAACACTAACACCCCCATAACTTAAATATAATTTACATCTAACGAAATAAATTAACTCTTATTAAATAAATTATTCCTATTTAAAGATAAATACTTACCTGTAAAATAAATCCTAATATAGCTACAATATAAATTATAATTATATTGTAGCTATTTTAGGATTAATATTTATTTTACAGGCAACTTTGTAATTATTTTAACCAGGTACAATAGCTATTAAATAGTTAAGAACTATTTAATAGCTAAAATAGTTAAAATAATAACAAATTTACCTGTAAAAGAAATCCTAACCTAAGATATAATTAAACCTAACACTACCCTATCAATAAAATAATTAAATAAACTACCTACAATTACCTACAATTAACCTAACACTACACTATCAATAAATTAATTAAACACAATTGCTACAAATAAATACAATTAAATAAACTATCTAAAGTACAAAAAATAAAAAAGAACTAAGTTACAAAAAATAAAAAAATATTTACAAACATAAGAAAAATATTACAACAATTTGAAACTAATTACACCTACTCTAAGCCCCCTAATAAAATAACAAAGCCCCCCAAAATAAAAAAATTCCCTACCCTATTCTAAATTAAAAAAGTTACAAGCTCTTATACCTTACCAGCCCTGAACAGGGCCCTTTGCGGGGCATGCCCCAAGAAGTTCAGCTCTTTTGCCTGTAAAAGAATAAATACAATACCCCCCCCCCAACATTACAACCCACCACCCACATACCCCTAATCTAACCCAAACCCCCCTTAAATAAACCTAACACTAAGCCCCTGAAGATCTTCCTACCTTGTCTTCACCATCCAGGTATCACCGATCCGTCCTGGCTCCAACATCTTCATCCAACCCAAGCGGGGGTTGGCGATCCATAATCCGGTGCTGAAGAGGTCCAGAAGAGGCTCCAAAGTCTTCCTCCTATCCGGCAAGAAGAGGACATCCGGACCGGCAAACATCTTCTCCAAGCGGCATCTTCGATCTTCTTCCATCCGGAGCGAAGCGGCAGGATCCTGAAGACCTCCAGCGCGGAACATCCATCCGGCCCGACGACTGAACGACGAATGACTGTTCCTTTAAGGGACGTCATCCAAGATGGCGTCCCTCGAATTCCGATTGGCTGATAGGATTCTATCAGCCAATCGGAATTAAGGTAGGAATTTTCTGATTGGCTGATGGAATCAGCCAATCAGAATCTAGTTCAATCCGATTGGCCGATCCAATCAGCCAATCAGATTGAGCTCGCATTCTATTGGCTGATCGGAACAGCCAATAGAATGCGAGCTCAATCTGATTGGCTGATTGGATCAGCCAATCGGATTGAACTTGATTCTGATTGGCTGATTCCATCAGCCAATCAGAAAATTCCTACCTTAATTCCGATTGGCTGATAGAATCCTATCAGCCAATCGGAATTCGAGGGACGCCATCTTGGATGACGTCCCTTAAAGGAACAGTCATTCGTCGTTCAGTCGTCGGTCCGGATGGATGTTCCGCGCTGGAGGTCTTCAGGATCCTGCCGCTTCGCTCCGGATGGAAGAAGATCGAAGATGCCGCTTGGAGAAGATGTTTGCCGGTCCGGATGTCCTCTTCTTGCCGGATAGGAGGAAGACTTTGGAGCCTCTTCTGGACCTCTTCAGCACCGGATTATGGATCGCCAACCCCCGCTTGGGTTGGATGAAGATGTTGGAGCCAGGACGGATCGGTGATACCTGGATGGTGAAGACAAGGTAGGAAGATCTTCAGGGGCTTAGTGTTAGGTTTATTTAAGGGGGGTTTGGGTTAGATTAGGGGTATGTGGGTGGTGGGTTGTAATGTTGGTGGGGGGGGTATTGTATTTATTCTTTTACAGGCAAAAGAGCTGAAATTCTTGGGGCATGCCCCGCAAAGGGCCCTGTTCAGGGCTGGTAAGGTAAAAGAGCTTGTAACTTTTTTAATTTAGAATAGGGTAGGGAATTTTTTATTTTGGGGGGCTTTGTTATTTTATTAGGGGGCTTAGAGTAGGTGTAATTAGTTTAAAATTGTTGTAATATTTTTCTTATGTTTGTAAATATTTTTTATTTTTTGTAACTTAGTTCTTTTTTATTTTTTGTACTTTAGATAGTTTGTTTAATTGTATTTATTTGTAGCAATTGTGTTTAATTAATTTATTGATAGTGTAGTGTTAGGTTAATTGTAGGTAATTGTAGGTAGTTTATTTAATTATTTTATTGATAGGGTAGTGTTAGGTTTAATTATATCTTAGGTTAGGATTTATTTTACAGGTAAATTTGTTATTATTTTAACTATTTTAGCTATTAAATAGTTCTTAACTATTTAATAGCTATTGTACCTAGTTAAAATAAATACCAAGTTGCCTGTAAAATAAATATTAATCCTAAAATAGCTATAATATAATTATAATTTATATTGTAGCTATATTAGGGTTTATTTTACAGGTAAGTATTTAGCTTTAAATAGGAATCATTTATTTAATAAGAGTTAATTTATTTCGTTAGATGTAAATTATATTTAAGTTAGGGGGGTGTTAGTGTTAGGGTTAGACTTAGCTTTAGGGGTTAATACATTTATTAGAATAGCGGTGAGGTCCGCTCGGCAGATTAGGGGTTAATAATTGAAGGTAGGTGTCGGCGATGTTAGGGAGGGCAGATTAGGGGTTAATACTATTTATGATAGGGTTAGTGAGGCGGATTAGGGGTTAATAACTTTATTATAGTAGCGCTCAGGTCCGCTCAGCAGATTAGGGGTTAATAAGTGTAGGCGACGTTGAGGGGGGCAGATTAGGGGTTAATAAATATAATATAGGGGTCGGTGGTGTTAGGGGCAGCAGATTAGGGGTACATAGGTATAATGTAGGTTGCGGCGGTGTACGGAGCGGCAGATTAGGGGTTAAAAAAAATATGCAGGGGTCAGCGATAGCGGGGGCGGCAGATTAGGGGTTAATAAGTGTAAGGTTAGGGGTGTTTAGACTCGGGGTTCATGTTAGGGTGTTAGGTGCAGACGTAGGAAGTGTTTCCCCATAGGAAACAATGGGGCTGCGTTAGGAGCTGAACGCTGCTTTTTTGCAGGTGTTAGGTTTTTTTTCAGCTCAAACAGCCCCATTGTTTCCTATGGGAGAATCGTGCACGAGCACGTTTTTGAGGCCGGCCGCGTCCGTAAGCAACTCTGGTATCGAGAGTTGCATTTGCGGTAAAAATGCTCTACGCTCCTTTTTTGGAGCCTAACGCAGCATTTGTTTGAACTCTCGATACCAGAGTTAATTTTATGGTGCGGCCAGAAAAAAGCCCGCGGAGCGTTAACAGCCCTTTTACCGCCAAACTCCAAATCTAGGCCATAATGACCTTAATCATGTTATACATCACATCCTCCTGTTACACAATTTATACCCTCATATAGGAGGAGGGGGTATAATTACCTGATTCAGGTGTATCAACAATTCTTATCCATATACAAAATATACACACACCCTCTAGTGGTCATAACAGAGTGCAATCTTCTTTAACCCATTGGGACCTGGAAAACATATATTCTTAGTTAAAAACATATTTATAATTATTTAAAACATTGCATGTTATAATCTTAACACCTATTTACAATATAATCAGACATATCATAATACCACATCAGTACGTGAATAACTATAGTGTTAGTTTGTTTTACAGAGTAACACCCCAATCTATTTCCTTATTCATTCCTACTGGTACCATAGATTGTAAGGTATAAATCCAGAAAGTCTCCCTGGATTTAAGCATTTTAATCCTATCTCCTCCCCCCCACCCCCGTCTAGGTCTTCTAATGTGCTCAATAATCTGAAATCTGAGTTGTGAGATAGAATGACCAGCTTGTAAAAAATGGTTGGATACTGGGGCATCCATATTCCTCCTACGGATGTTAGATTTATGCTCATTTATTCGATCCCTGGCTCTATGGAGACTCCCCAATGTAAATTTTTGAACAGGGGCACTTGATTAAGTATATAACAAAGTCAGTATTACAAGTATAAAAGCCAGAGATCCTAAATTTCTTCCCAGTTAATGGGTGAACAAAGACCTCCCCTTTAATCATGTTATTACAGTTGCAGCACCCCAAACATGGGTAACTACCCATCCGTGGATTTGAAATGAATGTTTGTCTATACCCCTTCTCTGGACCAATGTCAGCTCTAACCAGTGTGTCTCTCACGTTCCTACTCCTCCTATACGCTGGCATAGGGGGCTCCTGAAACTCTTTAATATGTTTATTAAGATCTCTTACCACTGGCCAGTGTTTCCTTATGATCCCATTAATTTTCTTATTTAGGGGGTTATACTCTGTGACAAACATGAGTCTATCATTAGTTTCCACTCTATCATTGACCCTACTTCCCTTGAGAACAGATTCTCTTTGGGTTATCTCAACCTCTTTAACTTGTTGTTCAATAAGGGATTTAGAGAAGCCCCTCTCAAGGAAACAATTACCCATTTCTCTTAATCTAGTGCCTACTTTAGCTTCATCAGAAACAATTCTCTTGACACGTAAGAGTTGACTCCTAGGTAAACTCTTAATAAGTGAGGGGGAGTGTGCACTGTCAAACCTTAGTAGACTATTCTTGTCGCTTGTTTTCTTGTATAGATCAGTCTTCAGAAGTCTACCCTCCTTGATAACCAAGGTGTCCAAAAAGGTCACAGACTCCTCACTAGAAGTTAATTTAAATTTAATGTGCCGTGTGGAAATGTTCAAATCTGCAACAAACTCATATAGTGAGTCAATGTCGCCCCCCCCCCCATATGCCAAACACGTCGTCTATGTACCTGAACCAGCATAATCCATACTTTTGGAACATGTTGTCAGTGTAAACAAATCTTTCCTCATAGGTATTCATATAGACGTTGGCATATGTGGGGGCGACATTTGACCCCATGGCAGTCCCCTGACATTGAATATAAAACTGATCTTGAAAAAGAAAATAGTTACAATAAAGGACTCTCTGCGTTTGCCCAGACCGGAGGGGCCAGACCGGGAGCTGCCGGGTGATTACTTAACAAATTTAGGGCCAGATTACAAATGGAGCGTTATTTAACGCTCCCGCTTGAGCGTTAACTGTGCTAGAAATAAGCTTTAAGCATGTATCAGGTTACGCTCGCATTACAAGTTAAAAGTAAACTGTTTTTGCTTGCACATTACAAAAATTAACTTACAATATTGCACGCACAATAACCTATTCCCCCTAGAAGTCAATGGGGCAAAAAAAGTGAAAAAACCTACTCACATATTCTCAAGTGCTCTAACACAACATGAAAATATGAATATTTCACATTCTAATGTTCTTTACATATTTATTCATAAATACATATTTCTACATATATCTGATGGTATTTTGGTACAATAAATATATATACCTATATATATATATATATATATAAATAAATGATTATATATAGGTATAGGTATTTATAAATACTTAGAACATACATGGAAAACCAAAAGTATAAGAGTACACTGACTTGCAGACACCAAGTGGTACCTGACGTGTTTCGACTTGATGTTGTAGTCATAGGATAACCCTACTCTAACCCATAATGGTAAGGTGTGTTCAATTATATGGATTCCCAAAAACCTGATTGAAAAAAGTCTGTCATTATTTTCACAATCAAACTGTTAGGTCATAATATATAAATATGTAATGCACTCAAGATATATATGATAGTTTGATCATATTTAAACCAGCTCTAGGCAAAAGTGGAAGATTAATACTTCAAATGACTCATAGAAAGAAAAAGTAACTGGGCTGCTAGCTAGCTCTAGCACATCCGTAGTGTATAGGTAACATTTGATATAACCATTTTTTTACAGAATGTATACGTAGAATCTAAGGAAACGTATAACTTTAATTCAACAGTTCATCTTGATAGCTTGATATTATTATTGCCAAAAATGAGTGAGGATGAATTCTGAATTTAACCCTTTTGATATTCGGGTCTCTAAATCATGTATCCAGAAAACTTCCTTTTTCTCTAAAAGTGTAATGCGACCACCTCCTCTCACAGGATTTTGAACTTTTTCAATAGCTTCCATCTAATATTGTCAACTTTTTTGTCATGTCATTTCCTAAAGTATTTAACTATAGGGATAGAAGATTCATCAGCTTTTATAGTAGAAATATGTTCCCTATACATGAACGTATGTCTCTAGTAGTTAGACCTACATACTGAATCTGGCAAAGAGTGCAAGTAATAAGAAATATAACATAAGTTGATATACAGTTTAAGCAGGACTTGATATGATAATTCGTGTGTGTGAGACTGATGACTCAAAATTCTAACATCTAAGAAATCACAGGCTTTACATTTACTGCTCCCACCTCTGTACATTCCTAGATGAATTAACCAGTATGATCCAGAAGGGTCAATAGTGGGTAATTGTGATGGTGAGAGCATATTACCCAAAGTCACATGTCTTGGGTATGAGAATATGCAGCCTCATTGTTTGAATCAAATTATTATCAGCCAATAAAGCTGGGAAACGTTTCTGAATAATTCTGCAGATTTCATCATATTGGGGACTATATGTTGTAACAAAGGTAACTCTATGGGATTTACTCTTTCTACCATAACATTTGTTCTCCTCAGAAAGACGAATTTATCCGTCTAATTTATTAACCTGCCTTTTAGCCTGTGATATAGTTTGATCTGTATATCCTCATTGTTTTAGTCTGATAGTTAAAGTTTCCACCTGTGCCTGATAAACATTATTGGCTGAGCAATTGCTTCTTAATCTAATAAATTCTCCCTATGCTAAGGCAGATGAACTATGTTTAGGATGGCTGCTGGCATGTAATATAGAATTGCCCGATATGGGCTTTCTATATGTTTCTGTATCAATGCACCTTGTTTCATGATTACCAGTTGAGCAAACATCCAAAAAATTGATATTAGTTATGTTCTATTCATACGTAAATCTTAGACTAAAGTCAATCTGATTTAATAATGAGACAAAGTCATCAACCATCTCCCTCTTGCCCTTCCAAATGAAAATAAGGTCATCTATAAAGTGCCTATAGAAAATAATATCATCTCTTTAGGTATTTAATATAAGCTGATTGTAAGCTGTATCTCCATAAAGAGGTTGACGTATGATAGGACAAATTTTGCCCCCATCGCTGTCCCACATCCCTGGAGATAAACAAACTGGAAGTAATTATGTTCAAGTAATAATTTGGTAACCCTGATTACAAATTGTTTTAATTCTGTTGTAAAATTCGTAAATCGGGAAAGAAAAAAAGGAAATTGCCATAAGATCTTTATCATGGGGAATCAATGAGTATAAGGAGGCCACATCTACTGTTAACCAAGAAAAAATCCTCTTTCCATTCTATTGCATCTAACAGTAACTAAAGGTGTTTAGTGTCTCTTAGATAACTATCAGCTAGATTATGAGTTTGGCGTTATGAGTAAAAAAGCAGCGTTATGCTTCATAACGCTGCTTTTTCCCTACCGTTGCTATTACAAGCCTTGTAGGTATAGCTGTACCGCACACTTTTTTGGCCGTCACGCAACGTCAGTACCGCATTTTAAGAAAAGTCCTTTTTCAATGGGACTCCCATAGTGCTGGTATTACGAGTTTTGCCTGGGAGACCAAAAAGTGAGCGGTACAGCCTATACCGACAAGATCCGTACCGCCATCGAAAGTCAGTAGTTATGAGTTTTACGTTACAAAGCTGTACCATAAAACTCATAATTAAAGTGCTACAAAGTACACTAAACACCCATAAACTACCTATTAACCCCTTAACCGAGGCCCTCCCACATCGCTAACACTAAAATAAGTTTATTAACCCCTAATCTGCCGCTCCGGACATTGTCGCCACTTAAAAAAATAATTAACCCCTATTCCGCCGTGCCCTGACATCGTCGCCACTATAATAAAATTATTAACCCCTAAACCACCGCCCTCCCGCATAAAAAACACTATTTAAAATAATTAACCCCTAATCTGCCGTCCGACCACTACGCCGCTATAATAAACCTATTAACCCCTTAACCTAACCCTAACACCCCCTAACAAATATAATTAAAATAAATCTAAATAAAACCTACTATTAATAACTAACTAATTCCTATTTAAAACTAAATACTTACTTACCTGTAAAATAAACCCTAAGCTAGCTACAATATAACTAATAGTTATATTGTATCTATCTTAGGTTTTATTTTTATTTCACAGCTAAGTTTGTATTTATTTTAACTAGGTAGACTAGTTAGTAAATAGTTATTAACTATTTACTAGCTATCTAGTTAAGATAAATACAAATTTACCTGTTAAATAAAACCTAACCTGCCTTATACTAACACCTAACATTACAATAAAATTAAATAAATTAAATTAACCAACTACAATTATCTAAAGTACAAAAAATAATAAACTCTAAATTACACAAAATAAAAAAGAAATTATCAAAAATAAAAATGAATTACTCCTAATCTAATAGCCCTATCAAAATCAAAAAGCCCCCCCAAAATAAAAAAAAAAACCTAGCCTACACTAAACTGCCAATGGCCCTTAAAAGGGCCTTTTGCGGGGCATTGCCCCAAAGAAATCCGCTCTTTTACCTGTAAAAAAAAATACAAACAACCCCCCAACAGTAAAACCCACCACCCACACAACCAAACCCCCCAAATAAAATCCTATCTAAATAAACCTAAGCTCCCCATTGCCCTGAAAAGGGCATTTGGATGGGCATTGCCCTTTAAAGGGCATTTATCTCTTTTACATTGCTCAAAACCCTAAGCTAAAAATAAAACCCAACCAATAAACCCTTAAAAAACCTAACACTAACCCCCGACAATCCACTTACAGTTTTTGAAGACCGGACATCCATCCTCATCCAGGTGGCAGAAGACTTCATCCAAGCAGGCAGAAGTCCTCCTCGAAGCCGGCAGAAGTCTTCATCCAAGCAGGCAGAAGTCTTCATCCAAGCGGGCAGAAGTCTTCATCTAGACGGCATCTTCTAACTTCATCCATCCGGCGCAGAGCAGGTCCATCTTAAAGACATCCGGCGTGGAGCATCCTCTTCTTCCGAAGTCTGTTGAAGAATTAAGTTTCCCTTTAAATGACGTCATCCAAGATGTTGTCCCTTACATTCCGATCAGCCAATAGGAATTAAGGTGGAAAAAATCCTATTGGCTGTTGCAATCAGCCAATAGGATTGAGCTTTCATCCTATTGGCTGCTCCAATCAGCCAATAGGATTGAGCTTGCATTGGTTATTCCAATCAGCCAATAGAATGCAAGCACAATCCTATTGGCTGATTGGATCAGCCAATATGATGAAAGCTCAATCCTATTGGCTGATTGCAACAACCAATATGATTTTTTCCACCTTAATCCCTATTGGCTGATAGAATTCTATCAGCCAATCAGAATGTAAGGGACGCCATCTTGGATGACATCATTTAAAGGGAAACTTCATTCTTCAACAGACGTCAGAAGAAGAGGATGCTCCGCGCTGGATGTCTTGAAGATGGACCCGCTCTGCACCGGATGGATGAAGATAGAAGATGCCATCTGGATGAAGACTTTTGCCCGCTTGGAAGAAGACTTCTGACCGCTTGGATGAAGACTTCTGCCGGCTTCAAGGAGGACTTCTGCCCGCTTGGATAAAGACTTCTGCCGCCTGGATGAGGATGGATGTCCGGTCTTTAAAAACTGCATGTGGATCGTCGGGGGTTAGTGTCAGGTTTTTTTAAGGGTTTATTGGGTGGGTTTTATTTTTAGCTTAGGGTTTTGGGCAATGTAAAAGAGCTAAATGCCCTTTTAAGGGCAATGCCCGTCCAAATGCCCTTTTCAGGGCAATGGGGAGCTTAGGTTTATTTAGATAGGATTTTATTTGGGGGGTTTGGTTGTGTGGGTGGTGGGTTTTACTGTTGGGGGTTGTTTGTATTTTTTTTTTTACAGGTAAAAGAGCTGATTTCTTTGGGGCAATGCCCTGCAAAAGGCCCTGTTAAGGGCCATTGGCAGTTTAGTGTAGGCAAGGGGGTTTTTTATTTGGGGGAGGGGCTTTTTTATTTTGATAGGGCTATTAGATTAGGAATTAATTCGTTTTTATTTTTGATAATTTCTTTTTTTATTTTGTGTAATTTAGTGTTTATTATTTTTTGTACTTTAGATAATTGTAGTTTGTTAATTTAATTTTATTGTAATGTTAGGTGTTAGTGTAAGGCAGGTTAGGTTTTATTTTACAGGTAAATTTGTATTTATCTTAACTAGGTAGCTAGTAAATAGTTAATAACTATTTACTAACTAGTCTACCTAGTTAAATTAAATACAAACTTAGCTGTGAAATAAAAATAAAACCTAAGATAGATACAATATAACTATTGGTTATATTGTCGCTAGCTTAGGGTTTATTTTACAGGTAAGTTAGTATTTAAATAGGAATTAGTTAGTTATTAATAGTAAGTTTTATTTAGAATTATTTTAAATATATTAAAGTTAGGGTTACGTTAGAGTTAGACTTAGGGTTACGTTAGGGGTTAATATATTTATTTAGTGTTAGTGATGTTGGAGGCCAGAGCCATAACGCAAAACTCGTAATCTGGCTGTATGCAATCTTAAAACCAAATGCTTAAGATCTAACCACTTTGATAAATGTTCTGAAAAGGACCCAATACCAGACACAATAGGTCGTCCTAACGTTATCTAGAGACTTGTGGACCTTTGGGAGATGGTGGAAAATAGGTGTAATGGGATGTTTCACAAATAAAAATTCATGTGTTTTTTTTTAATCTAAAAATCCACATTCTACACTAGTTGCCTATAGTTTCTCTGAAACCAAAAGATTGGATCATACATATAAAACTGTATAATTATCCCAGTCTTGAAGTTGTCTCAAAATTTGTCTGTCTAGAACATCTACACTATCTCCCTTATCGGCTTGGCAAATTACTATATTTTTTTTTGTCTCTTAATTTGTTTAAAGCCAGCCTTTGTGAGTGTGTAAGTTTTCTGTTTCTATAATATTCAAAGGAGCTCAAATGTCAGTTGTCTGACTAACTTATTCACATTGAGCCTAAACTCAGGATGTAAGTCTCCTCATCTGAAAGATTGACGTTTTAGAGATTTATTCCATTCGAGGATCAGAGTTGGGGTGTGGGGTTCTCCCTTGTCTCAACTGATAACGTTGTTGGACCTCTATATTTATTGGAACTTTGACCCCTCCTCCCCGTCTCATGTTCCTCGAGGTAATGCAAAAACCTGATCCCGTTTTGTGATGTCTGTCTTGGTCACGCAACTTACTGCATATTTGTTACTTCTTGATAATGAATCACTAGAAGTTGCTAAGGGGATTTTTCCTGTAGATCCAGCATATTTTTTTAAATAATACATTTATGTAGGTGGCGGCAACGTTGGGGACGGCAGATTAGGGGTTAATAAGTGTAGGTAGGTGGCGGCGACATTGGGGGCTGCAGATTAGGGGTTAATAAGTGTAATGTAGGTGTCGGCGATGTCAGGGGCGGCAGATTAGGGGTGTTTAGACTCAGGGTTTATGTTAGGGTGTTTAAACATACATTTTTTTCCCCATAGACATCAATGAGGCTGCGTTACGGAGCTTTACGCTCCACGATTGCAGGTGTTAGGCTTTTTTTTAGCTGGCTCTCCCCATTGATGTCTATGGGGAAATCGTGCACGAGCACGTCAAAACACCGCTTGTATTTGGGTGCGGAATCCTTATAATTGCACACACCTTACCATTATGGATTAATCTCCAATTGTTTTTATCCATTCACATTGTTTCGTATGCAATTTAAACTACAGGGGCATAGAGTGGGGCTATCCTATGACTACGGCTTCAAGCAGAAAAGCTTCAGGTACCGCCCATGTGAGGGGGGTGTCTGCAAGTCAGTGTTACTTGTACACTTTTGTGTACTATGTATTTTAACTTTACTTAAATAAAGTTTCCAGTTTTTATAGACTTTGTGGCCGTACATTCATATTTGTGTCTATCTTAATTATGAACATTTAATTTTGACTTTACTGCCATTAAATGTGAATGGTTTAAACATGAAAGATCAACTGCATTGAGTTAACACTTGTACCTATATTAAACATTCCTGAGCCCCTAAACTGTGACCCCCACCACAACAATCAGTAGCCACAACCCCCTCATTACTATTAACCCCTACCTTCTGTACCATAAACACTATAATTAATAAATTACTTAATAGACTCACAAACTACTATTAATCCCAACTGAGATCTCTCGAACAACTTGTAAAAGAACTAACACATAAAAAACTATATTAGATTTAGTACTTACAAACAGTGATATTGTATCTTAAGTGTGTGTGGGTGAGAACTTAGGCTCTAGTGATCATCAGTCTGTATGGTGTAATATTCAGGCAGAACAATGGGAATATTTAAAAAAATGCTTTGTAGATGCAACTAAACCTTGTATTACACTTGTATGTAAAAGTAAAAGAAACCCAATATGGTTTTGAAGAGAAGTAGCACATGCAGTTAAGACAAAAAAATTCAAATTTACTTGCTCAGAAGAGGATAAGGTCAAAGGGAGAACCCAACAAAAGATTACAAAGCAGTTAATCAGAAGGCTAAAGCTAGTGCAGAAGAGAAAATATAATTTGTAAAAATGGTGACAAAACCTTTTTTAGATAAATCAGTGAAAAGAGAAAAACTAATGGAGCTCTAGTAAGACTCAAGACTGATGATAGAGTAGTGAAAAGTTATAAACTAATAGCAAAATGTCTAAATGATTACTTTTGTTCAGTCTGTACAACAAATTGTAAAGATAGTGAGATTGTATTAAGGGATTTTACTTTAAAGGATAATGTGAGTAACACTTTATTTTCTTTTTACGGTGGAAGAGTGTCACGAATATCTCAGGATTCAGCGGCTAAGGAGTTAATTCTGTGTAGCTTGAACTCAAAACAGTTATTTGTTTTTCGAGAAGAATTGTGACTTGTGTTTTCTTTGAAGTGTCAGGAGCCTCCTAAATAGCCCCACCAAATGTTATTGTGTATGCATTGAGTCATAAAGCCACTCAAGCTCTTAGTTTCAGAAAATACACAGGAAAGGGTTTATGGCTTAGGCTGTCAATAGAATGCATGATGCAAAACAGGGCCTCCATCACAAAAACTGACCAGGTCACTGAAAGGACATTGGTATATTATGTACATATGTGTGTTAAAACTGTTATAACCTTAAATGAAGGTAAATATGACAACCTATGGCATATTTGATATCAAACCGATTCTCCCAATGAAACTAAGAGGTTCCCGATATGTAAATATAGAAATAGTTACCTAGCAGAAATTATAATGGATTGTATAATTTCAGGCAAGAACTTAGTCTATTGAAGGTCATAAAGACAGGGGGTTTTTCTTAGCCCGCCCAGGAGGGTGTGGTTAGGCAACCTGATCTTTGGAAAATAGTATAAAGATCTTATGTTTTTAACAATAATTTTCTTTTTTTTATTTTGAAAAAACTGTTTGCGTGTGTAATTTTATTTGTAACAACTTTTTAACCCCTTAATGACCACAGCACTTTTCCATTTTCTGTCCGTTTGGGACCAAGGCTATTTTTACATTTTTGCGGTGTTTGTGTTTAGCTGTAATTTCCCTCTTACTCATTTACTGTACCCACACATATTATATACCGTTTTTCTCGCCATTAAATTAACTTTCTAAAAATACCATTATTTTCATCATATCTTATAATTTACTATAAAAAAAATTATAAAATATGAGGAAAAAATGGAAAAAAACACACTTTTTTTAACTTTGACCCCCAAAATCTGTTACACATCTACAACCACCAAAAAGAAAACATGCTAAATAGTTTCTAAATTTTGTCCTGAGTTTAGAAATACCTAATATTTACATGTTCTTTGCTTTTTTTGAAAGCTATAGGGCCATAAATACAAGTAGCATTTTGCTATTTCCAAACTACTTTTTTTCAAAATTAGCGCTAGTTACATTGGAACACTAATATCTTTCAGGAATCCCTGAATATCAATGGACATGTATATATTTTTTTTTAGAAGACATCCCAAAGTATTGATCTAGGCCAATTTTGGTATATTTCATGCCACCATTTCACCGCCAAATGCGATCAAATACAAAAAATCGTTCACTTTTTCACAAATTTTTTCACAAACTTTCGGTTTCTCACTGAAATTATTTACAAACAGCTTGTGCAATTATGGCACAAATGGTTGTAAATGCTTCTCTGGGATCCCCTTTGTTCAGAAATAGCAGACATATATGGCTTTGGCATTGCTTTTTGGTAATTAGAAGGCCGCTAAATGCCGCTGCGCACCACACGTGTATTATGCCCAGCAGTGCAGGGGTTAATTAGGGAGCTTGTAGGGAGCTTGTATGGTTAATTTTTTTTTTTTTTATTTTATTTTTTTTTTAAATGCTTTATTGAAAAACGTATAAATAATACAAACATGAGAATTTGCAAAATGGTACATATGCATCAGTCTTTTGTTTTGTTTTGGCAATTCTATAAGTTACAAGGGAATAACAAAGAAAGTTTAATTGACATACAGAGAGAAAGGTAATTCCCTTTTTTTTTTTTATAGTAAATAAGATACCCTTTAAGGGTCAACAACGGTGAGAGTAATTATTGGTTAAATAAAAGAAAGTATCTAATTAGGTATTTAACTGTGTAAAATATAGTCTGGTTACATGATTCCTGCAGGTAGAAAAGAGAAGGGTTGTAAGGTCGAGAAGATAGGTGGAGAGTCGGTTGGGGCTGAAAGGTCCATTGTCGTTTGCAAGCAATGGAGTGTAAAGGTAGGTATGTAAAGAAAAGGTATTGTAGGGTTCCTTATGTGGTATGTGGGGGTTGTGTGTGATTGAGGTATTCTTCCCATAGGAAGCAAATGGAGTGGTAGTCGTCTGTCTGTTTATTGCGGTTATAGTGGTGTTTTTCTAGTTTGAGGGACTGAGAGGTCGTTTCTTTCCAAATTGAGACTGACGGGAGGCTATGGTTTTTCCAGTGCTTTGGTATCAATCGTTTTGCTGAGTTTGTCATAATAGTTAGTAATGCCAGTCTTAGTTTACATTTTATTTTAGTGAACTTGTTAAAAAGGAAAAACCAGATATTTAGTTCAAGATTTGTTGATAAGAAAATGTCAAATTCTACTTTGATTGATTCCCAGTACTCTTGGGCGACAGGACATGTCCACCATATATGTGTTGGGGTGCCTATGTCGTTGCAGCCCCTCCAACAGTTTGGTGAGAGCTCGGGGAGAATGGCGTGTAGTCGGTATGGGGTGTAATACCATCTGTACAGAAGTTTGACGTTCATCTCCATTATATAAATGGAGGATGAAGATTTTGTCATATAGTGAACGATCTGCAGCCAATCTTTATGGGTTTGAGTGGAGCCGATCTCTTTTTCCCACTTTTGTATGTAAGAGGGGAGGGAGAGATGATACGGTTGCATGAGTAGTCGATGTGTGAATGAAAGAAAGCCTTTATTCAATGTTTCGTTAATGCAGCTGCTTTCAAAGCTGGTTAAAGGGCGTGTGAGTTGGGTTTTCTTGGGGTGTTTAGTAATGAAGTCTGAAAGCTGTTGGTGTTGGAACCAGTTTAATTGTGTGGTCCCTAGTGTTGATATGATTTCGGGTAGAGTCTTGGGTTTCCCGTTTATAAGTATTGCGTGGCAAGGGAAGCCCCTGGATATATAGGGGGTTTGGGTTACTTGTGGGAGGAGTTTAACAGGGAGGTCGGGATTGTCGTAGAGGGGGGTTAGTGGGGAGGATATTGTTGATATGTGGTTATGGCGTTTAATGTGCAAGTCCCACATCTTGAATGTCTCTTTGGTTATAGTTGGGAGGTGTATTGGTAGGTTTCGTTTATTGGATGGTAGCCAGCATTTGCTGCTCAGGTGGGTGGTGGAGGATAGTAAGTGCTCGAGGAGCACCCATTCTTTATGCTCTGAGTGTCTACTCCAGTGGATAATTCGGGAGTAGAAGGAGGCTAGTCTGTATTGCATTAAGTTTGGGATCCCTAGGCCGCCTAGTTCCTTGGGGCGGTATAATGTGGCAGTGGCTATTCGAGGTCTCTTATGTTGCCAGATGTAGGAGATAATAGATTTTTGAAGTTTATGAATTAGGGGGTTTGGGGTGGGAATTGGTAGGGTTTGAAAGAGGTATAATAACTTGGGAAGGAGGGTCATCTTCACTGAATTGATCCTACCCAGCCAAGAGATAGGCTTGTTGCTCCAAGATCTAAGTAAAGCAGTTGTTGTGTTAAAAATGGCTTTGAAATTTAAGTCGAGTATGACCTGTAAGTGCGGGGAGATGTGGACACCTAGATACTTGATGGATTGGCGTTGAAGGCGAAAGTGGGCTATTGATCGTATTGCATCCAGGTCGTCCTCGCGTAGCCCTATGGGCAGTAATTCTGATTTTGTAATGTTGATTTTAAAGTTGGAGAAGGTGCCATAAGTGTGGAGGGTTTGCATAAGTGATGGAAGTGACAATTCGGGTTGTGTGATGGTGAGAAAGAGATCGTCAGCGTACAGAGTGACTTTGTATTCTTGGTGTGCTATTTTGATTCCATGTATAGCCTCATTGTGTCTGATGTAGGAGGCAGGGACCTCCATGGCGAGGACAAACAAAATAGGGGAGAGAGGGCATCCCTGTCGTGTGCCGTTTGTGATGTCGAATGGTTGGGAGAGTGTATCATTTAGTTTGATTTTTGCCTGGGGGCGGTTGTAGAGGGAGAATATTTTTCCTATGAACGATTGTTCAAAGCCAAATTGTTTTAGTGTCGTCTGTAAAAAAAAGCCAATCCAGCCTATCAAAGGCTTTCTCCGCATCCATGGAGATGAATGCGCAGGGTATGCCGTTAGTGGTTTCTCTAAGGGGGGTGAATCCAGCTTGGTTAATGTGTACGATTGGCGGCAGTATGTTATTGATACGGGTGGCAAGTATCTTGGCGTATAACTTGATGTCTGTGTTTAAAAGGGATATTGGGCGGAAATTGGCAGGTGTGGTGGGGGGTTTGCCTGGTTTCGGTAATACTGCAACTTGTGCTTCTAGCATTGATTGAGGGAAAGGGTTAGTTTCTGATACCTCGTTAAAAAGCAGAGTGAGATGGGGTAGGAGTAGGGAGGAGAAGGTGTGATAATATTTCCCTGTGAAGCCGTCTGGGCCGGGGCTCTTCCCGTTGTCAAGTGATTTAATAGCCACAAGCATTTCGGACTGGGAAATAGGGCTGTTAAGATGTCGAGTTTGCTCAGGTGTTATTTTGGGTAACTGTGCTTGCGCAAGATAAGAGAGTAGTTCCGGGGAGGGCCCATTTGGTGTGGAATTTTTGTTGATGTTATAGAGTTTTGAATAATAGTCGTGGAAAGATTGTAAGATGTCGGTAGTGGTAGTGAGAGTAGCGGGGGGGTGGGGTCGCTTAATTTCGTTTATGTATGCTTTTAGTCTCTTTTTTTTTTAAGGCCCTGGCTAGAAGCTTTCCTGATCTATTGCTCTCATGAAAGAACATGCTGTTGGTTTTCATCCTAAGTGACTGGTATTCAATTTGAAGAAAGTTATCTAAAGCTTGTCTGGCATCTTGTAGGCTAGCTGTTATTAGCGGATCAGTTGGGGACAACTTATGGGCTAAATCTAGGTGGGCAAACGTGTCTGAGAGCTCTTTATATAATTGTCTCTGCGACTTCTGGTATTGATTTTTAAGTTTAATTAGCTCCCCTCTGATCACGCACTTATGTGCTTCCCAGATCGTGTATTTATTGTCTACCGAGAGTGTATTTAAGTGGAAGTATTCCTGTATGGTGGAGCTAATCTTTGTTATGGTGGCTGGGTCGTTTAGTAAGTTATTATCTAGTTTCCATATGTATGGTGTTACGGGTGTATCTGGCCAAGAGATTTTGAGTTTTACTACGGAGTGGTCGGACCATGATGTGGGGGAGATATCACATCTTTTAACCAAGGATAAGGATGCTTGGTTGGAAAAGATATAGTCTAAGCGACTGTACGTCTTGTTGGGATGTGAAAAGAAAGTATAATCCCTAGTATCTGGGTGGATGAAGCGCCAAGTGTCGTGTAGGTTAAGGTTTCGTAGTCCTACCCAAAGTGTGTTTGTGATTTTTTTGGAGATAGCAACATTGGGGTTAGAGCTATCCTTTATGGGTTGCAATGGTACATTGAAGTCGCCAGCGAAGAAAGTGGGGCCCTTTGCGATGTCGACTATTCTATTAAGTATATATTTGAAGAAGGGGGTTTGATTAGTGTTTGGGGCGTAAATGTTGATTAATGTGATTGGCCTGCCAAAAAGCAGTCCCACTAGGGCGAGGAACCTGCCATCTGAGTCTTTCGCTGCATGTAACAGGGTAAAGGGGAGCGATTTGTGAATTAAAATGCTGACCCCACCGCTCTTAGAAGTATTAGAACTGTGGTAATGTGTGGTGTAGGTCTTACCAAAGTACTTGGGTTCCCTATTGCGTCTGAAGTGGGTCTCTTGTAGAAAAAAGATATCGGCCTGTCTTTTGGATAGGTCAAGTAAGGCTTTTGATCTTTTGTGTGGAGAGTTCAGTCCCTTTGCATTTTGCGTAAGGAGGGTTAGTGTTCTTGTCTGGTCAATGGTGTCTTTGGACGTCATGGTGTAGTGATGGTTGATGTTTTGACAAGATGAGACAGTATAGTAGATGTGGACCTGTTATGGTAGAGTACAGTCTGTGTGACAGATAGAATACCTGCAGGAGAATAAAAAGGTGCATAAAAAGTACAACAATATGAACAATAAATCATGGTTAACATTATAACATTGATGATTGTAACAAGCATGAACTGAACTATGAAGAACAACAAACAAATGGTGAAAAAGTCTCTCATCCTATTGTAGGGCATAACTGAGAGCAGTGCGGGGGTAATACCGCAAAGAGCCCTAATAGTCCTTTTTTTGCTTAGGGTTAATTTGACAGACATCCTGGCTTGGGGTAGGTGATGGGAAGGGAGGGAGGGAAGGGGGAGGGGGGGTGGGGGGCAGTGGGGGAAGGGTGCTAGGAGGGGGGTGAGAAGGTAAGTGGTAGATGGGAGAGAACAGAGGGCATAGCATTCAATTATATTCATCCAAATTAAAAAGAAAACATTACCCAAAGTTCAAAGTGATGTGCAACGTCTCTGAGGGTTGGAATATAGGTAGTTCGTCTTTAAGGCGACTGGCTGCAGGAGGAAGTAGGGCTAGAGGGGAGTTGGCTTCTAGCTGCTGTACTCGAAGGCTTGGTTTTTTTGTGAATGGCAGTGTGCCAAGACTCTGCAGGATTGCTCAGTCTCTTGGGGTTTTGGGGTGTTTTCTGCCCCGGAGGGGGTGTTTCTTTAGGGGGATCCAGTCCAAGTGATGTGCAGAATGATTGAATGTCCTCTGGAGATTTGCAGACTACGCGGGTGTTGTTGCTGATATTCCAGATGTTCGTAGGGAAGCCCCATCTGTATGGAATCTTCTTGTTTCTGAGTAGGGTTGTAAGGGGTGAGAATTCTTTCCTGCGTTGCAGGGTCCGAGTTGACAAATCTTGAAAGAATTGTAATACGTTGCCCCTGAAACGTATAGGTTGATTTTTGCGAGATTGATTCAAGAGCATTTCCTTTTCTTGGAATACTTTGAAGCGTATCACAATGTCTCTAGGTGGGGCTGAGTCGGGTGGCTTTGGTCGTAATGTCCTGTGTGCCCTGACCCATTGGATATCATCTGGAAAGGATGAGTCTTTTAAATGGCGGAATAGGTCTTGGAGATAGACTGGAAAGTCTCTAGGTAGAATTGATTCAGGTACCCCCCTGATGCGCATGTTTTTGCGCCTGCTGCGGTTCTCTAAATCGTCTAATTTTTCTTGAAGTGAGAGGATAGTTTCATGTTGGGAAGCGAGCTGCTCGTTTAGTTGATGTACATCTTCTTTGATAGTGTCCTGATTACTCTCCAGGGTTTCAACTTGAAAACCTAATGTGTGAATGTCCTGTTTCATTTCCGCAAGTTCCTCTCTTATGCAGGATCGTACTATGTCTGCAATATCTTGTTTTGACGGCAATTTTTGAGGAAGGTGGGTGAGAGTGGACAGTTTTCTGACTGGGTGTTGCTTGCTTGCAGTTCTTGTGAGTGTGCAGGGGGGGATTTTTCCCTGGGCCTGCGGCTGGTAGGAGAGATTGGGTCAGGGCATTGTAGGAAAGAGGACATAGTGAGGGATTTGCCTGTTGCAGGTTTGATCAATTTGTCTTGTTTTGTATTGCGCTTTGACGTCATTTTGGATAGTATGTGGGTCAGATAGGTGGCAAGGTGATAAACAAAGAAGAAAGTGGGGTGACCTTGCACTGGATGGTGTCACCTTATAGAGGACGATTGGCAGATGTTAGGTTAAGGCTGCAGGTGGAACAAGGCAGCGTGTATATGAGGAGCTGGTTCCTGGAGAATTAAAAGAGGGTAGTGTCTTTATTTTGTTGTATTCTCCTTTATTCTTTTAGTTTTTCTTTTGTGTCTTTGTATTCCTGCCTTTCTTTCCCCTCCTTTTGATTTATGCTTGTTTTACTCTGTCAGAGGTTAATAACCAATATGAGGGGGGGCCTCCCATGAGGGTATTTTAGGCTTGTAAGGTGCAGTTTTAGGTAGGCTTAGACACTAGCTAAGTGTGGGCAGCAAAGCTTGCTGTTTTCTGTTTTGTCTTTAATTATAGGCCCAAACCCCAGATAAGGTTGCCCTTTAGTGTGAGAGTTTATGAAGGCTGATGAAGGGGGTACAGGGGCCTGCTCGGCAATACCGCTGTGTTGTGGGCAGAGGCTGTATGATTGCTGGCTTACCTGGGTCCGTTTTGAGTGCCGCGGTAGGCCCAATCCCCGGCCTAAAGTTGCGGCCGCTATCCGGTTCACTGTGCGGCCTGGTGGGAGATCAGTCCGGAGGGTAGGTTAGGCTGTAGGGAGGTGATCCGCTGTATTGACGCTTCTGTAGGGGCTCCGTGACAGGCGGTAAGGCCCCAGGAAAGGTGGGTGGTGAGTCTGGTGCGAGGTGCGGCCTGTAGCGGCCGTGTGGATACTGAGTTCTAAGTGCTCCGGAGCGTTACAAGTTTGCCCCGCTGCCCTTTCTAGGGTTTAGATACTTAAGTGCCAGTGCCTATGAAGGCGATTCTGAGGTGGATGGCCAGGATATTTGTGTGATTGAGGGCTATTTGCGGCGGAGCTCCGGAGTTAAGCTGCGCTCATGTCAGCTGCCGGCTCCGCCCCCTGTATGGTTAATTTTAGCTTTAGTGTAGTGTAGTAGACAACCCAAAGTATTGATCTAGGCCCATTTTGGTATATTTCATGCCACCATTTCACCGCCAAATGCGATCAAATAAAAAAAAAAAAAAAAAAAAAAAAAGTTAAATTTTTCACAATTTTAGGTTTCTCACTGAAATCATTTACAAACAGCTTGTGCAATTATGGCACAAATGGTTGTAAATGCTTCTCTGGGATCCCCTTTGTTCAGAAATAGCAGATATATATGACTTTGGCGTTGCTTTCTGGTAATTAGAAGGCCGCAAAATGCTGCTGTGCATCACACGTGTATTATGGCTAGCAGTGAAGGGGTTAATTAGGAAGTTTGTAGGGAGCTTGCAGGGTTAATTTTAGCTTTAGTGTAGAGATCAGCCTCCCACCTGACACATCAGACCCCCTGATCCCTCCCAAACAGCTCCCTTCCCTCCCCCACCCCACAATTGTCCCTGCCATCTTAAGTACTGGCAGAAAGTCTGCCAGTACTAAAATAAAAGCTTTTTGGGGGGTTTAGGTTTTTTTTTAAAAAAAAATAATAATTCTTCTGCTGTGTAGGACCCCCCTTAGCCTCCAACCTCCCTGATCCCCCCCAAAACAGCTCTGTAACCTTCCCTATCTGCCTTATTGGGGGCCATCTTGGGTACTGGCAGCTGTCTGCCAGTACCCAGCTTGCACAAAAAAGGGCTTTTTTTTTTTTTTTCTTAGTGTTTTTTTTTCTGTAGTGTAGCTTCCCCAAACACCCCCCACCCCCACCCCCACCACAAACCCCCACCACCTCATTGATCGTATTTTTTTTTTTTTACTTTTTTTTAACTGATTGCCTTTTTCTGTAGTGTAGCGGTTCCCACCCGCTCCCTCCCCGTGCACGCGCCCGCCCCCGCCCTCCCGTGCACGCGCGCGCGTCCGTGCGCGCCCCCGGGCATCCCCGCCCACGATCCCGCCCCCCTCCACATCTCCAGGGCCATCGATGGCCGCCACCCGCCTCCCGGTACTGCTCCCACCCACCAACGAAGGAAGCCACCGATCTCCGGTGCAGAGAGGGCCACAGAATGGCTCTCTCTGCATCGGATGGCTTCAAAAGGTTATTGCAGGATGCCTCCATATCGAGGCATCACTGCAATAACCGGAAAGCAGCTGGAAGCAAACAGGATCGCTTCCAGCTGCTTTCCACACCGAGGACGTGCAGGGTACGTCCTCAGGCGTTAACTGCCTTTTTTTTGAGGACGTACCCTGCACGTCCTCGGTCGTTAAGGGGTTAATAATGCATTGTGCATAATATTTTTGGCATAATAAATAATTCCTTTATTAAGTTTGGCCTTTGTCTAATAATTGAACCACGTTACTGAAAGAGACTGGAATATTAGAACTGTATAATTTAGGTTATTTTCTGCTAAATTGTATTTAGAGGGTTAATGTGTAAAGTCTGGGTTTTTTCTTAGGATTTTCCCTTTAATAAATTTTAAGTGGTGACAGTATTTGAACTATAGGATTGTTGGTTTAGTGTGGGTGGCATTAAAAGGGAGTTTAGGGCATTTCTCTTACGTCTAGTACAGACTAGGGAGTGTGGTTAACCCTTGCACCCACTAAACTGAATCACAAGCTTGCCTGGTGTGGCTAGATTGTGACCTATTGGTGACAGTAAAAGGGGGCTGATAAACCTTTCTGTACCAAATAAGTGACTGGCGCAGGGTTGGATAACCTTGGTTCGTCACAAATTGGTGGGCAGCGGTGTAGATAATTTTTGTTATTAGATTTTAGTGCTTGTGGATTTGCTAGTGTGAAAATCCCGGTACTAAAAGAAATTGTTTCTTACAATTTCCAAAGGCTAAAACTCAGTGCATTATATAGTCACACATTGCAAACAGTCCCCTTCCCTATTCTCTGTTTTTCTTTTCTATTTTATTTTTGCTATGCAATCATACGAGCAGCAATCTAAAGAGACACTGGTACTCTTATGCCAGGAGCGTGATATTCCAACACGTTCAAAGAACAAAGATGGACTAATACAAGCTCTTGTTGAATATGATAACAGCCAAATCACACCAGTTGAAGTCTCAGGAGAGATGTCTGCAGCTGTGGGCAGCGATTCATCAGGATCTGGGGATCCATTGGACTGTTATTTGCAAACTGTTCTTAAACATATGGGCTCAGGGGATGCAAGTGTGCGCATGGAACTGATTACAAAGTTTTATGAAAGACAGGCTGCTGTGGCTGAGAGACAGGCATCTCTGGCAGCTGAGAGACAGGCAGCTGAAAGACAGGCTGCTGAACGACAGGCTGAGAGAGAGTATCAGCTACAGCTTGCACGATTGGAGAGAGGCATGGTCTCCCCTGTTGTTAGTGAACCTAGAGACCCACCTGCTCCCAGAGTGCGTGCAGAGAATTTTTCCACCCTGGAGAAAGATGGAGATGTGGATGTATTCCTGCGTAGCTTTGAGAAAGTTTGCAGACAGTTCCAGTTGCCAAGGGAGCAGTGGGCCAAGTACCTTACCCCTGGCCTGAAAGGTCCTGCACTGGAGGAGTTTGCTGAACTACCCCCAGAGTTTGATCAGGACTATGATTCCATTAAAGCTGCACTGCAGAGGAGGTATAATCTTACTCCTGAGGTGTACAGGAAGAAATTCCGTTCTCTGCAGAAAGGTTTGTCAGAGAGCTTTACTACAACCGTTGGGAACTTGATGACAGCCTTTAAACAGTGGGTCCGAGGATTAAAAGTTGCCACTATGGAGGAGCTGGAAGATTTGATTGTGAAGGAGCAATTTATGCAGCTGTGCCCAGCCGAAGTTCAAGAATGGGTTTTGGACCGTAAACCCATAACAGCATTGGAAGCTGGTGAGCTTGCTGATTTTTACACAGCCAACAGGTCACCAGGGAATGGGAGACAATCATTTTCTAAGGGGGGATCCACCTGGAAAGGAGCTACTCCCCGACCCCCCTTTACAAAACCTGCTGTGCCTTTATCTAGTGTGTCTGCTCCCTCTGGGAAAGGAGGGGCGGGTGCTACACCTGGGCAGGGAGATACCCGCAAGTGTTTTGCTTGTCAAAAAATGGGTCACATCAGCACTAACTGCCCAGAGAGGAAGAAACCTTCAGCATCAGCAGGAGGAGGCCGCTCCTCAGGATTATCATCTTCGGTTTTGTTTGTAACCCAGCCAGAGGAAAGTACCAATGAGAACCTACAACCTGTGACTGTTGGAGATAAGGTAACATTAGGGCTCAGAGACACGGGTGCAGAAGTGACTAATGTGCGTCCAGAGCTAGTGAGCTCGGAGGACATTATCCCTGGAAAGACTCTAGCAGTAAAAGGGATTGGCGGAGTACAACCTGCAGTGCCTATGGCACGAGTATATCTAGATTGGGGAGCAGGAAGAGGGTTAAGAGATGTGGGAGTGTCAGATAATATTCCTACAAATGTATTGCTTGGTACTGATTTGGGTAGATTATTGTCACAGTATATACCTGATCATGATACCTGTGACCTAGGTAAACAAGATAAGGGTCCTAATGTACAAGAGATCATGTCTAACTATGCTCAGATATGTGCTGAAGGGGAGGGGGGGGGCAGGGTGTGTGTGTGACGCAGCCTTTACCTGAACCAGACATGTCTGTAGGGTCCTGTGAAAATATGGGAGGATGCACTGACAGAGAGAGAGAGAGAGAGAGAGAGAGAGAGCTGAATGAGAGCTGAATGAGAATGACAGTCTGTTGGTGTGTGAACCAATCATCCCTAAGTACCAAAAGTGTGTAGAAGTAGTGCCAGAGGGGGAGGGCCCATCTGTATCAGTGGTGACCCAACAGCAGTCTGCCCAGATTAGGGAGCAGGGGGTGCATCAGCCTGAGGACCCAGGGGAGAACACTGATAAGGAAGGTGGGGGGCCTCAAACAGCACAGTCACTAATAATTGGTCAGAGTCAGGATTTTCAGCAGGCCCAGGGGACCGATCCCACACTAGAGAAGATCAGGGACCTAGCTAGGCAACTGCCTGCTGACTCTGATAAAGAGAGAGTGTACTGGGATAAAGGGAGGTTGTACTGGGAGTCCATTCCAGTGGAGGGACAGGATCCCTGGCTAGCTGAGAGACAGTTAGTGGTACCTAAACGGTTTAGAGTGCAACTGTTGGAAGTGGCCCATGAAATTCCTATGGCAGGACATCTAGGGGTACAGAGAACCAAAACTCGGTTGTCCCATCACTTTTATTGGCCGGGGATGGGTACTGATGTTGCTAATTATTGTCGCTCCTGTCCTGCATGTCAGAAAGTGGGGAAACCTGGAGAGGTGGGTCGTGCCCCTTTAATTCCCCTTCCCATAGTGACTGAGCCCTTTGAGAGGGTGGCTGTGGATATAGTCGGGCCCCTAGCTATCCCAAGCAGTTCAGGGAAAAAATTCATTCTGACGGTAGTGGATTATGCGACCCGCTACCCAGAGGCGGTGGCCCTGTCATCTATCAGGGCTGATAAGGTGGCTGATGCTTTATTGGGTATCTTCGCAAGGGTAAGTTTCCCTAAGAGGATGCTAACTGATCAGGGCACGCAATTTAATTTATGTCTGGCCTGATGCAGAGTCTATGTAAAAAAGTGCAGGTAGAACACCTAGTGACTAGCCCATACCACCCCCAGACCAATGGCTTGTGTGAAAGGTTTAATGGGACCCTAAAGCAGATGCTCAAAACCTTTGTGGAGTCACAGGGGAAGGACTGGGAGTGTTACCTGCCACACCTCCTATTTGCTTATAGAGAGGTGCCCCAGGAATCCACTGGTTTCTCCCCCTTTGAACTCCTATATGGACACAGAGTGTGTGGCCCCCTTGATCTGATCAGGGAGGAGTGGGAAGGAAAATTGGGTGTTCAAGAGACTTCAGTAGTAGACTATGTAATAAGGTTCAGGGACAGAATGCATAGCCTAGTGGGGGAGGTACAGGAAAACCTAAAGGCTGCCCAGTCTAAGCAGAAGCAGTGGTATGACCGGAATGCCAGAGAGAGAGTGTATGATGTGGGACAGAAAGTGTTGGTTTTAATACCCATGAGACAGAACAAACTACAGGCTGCCTGGGAGGGTCCGTTCATTATCCTTAAGAGAATGAATGATGTGAACTATGTGGTGTCTCTGGATGAGGAGGGTAAAAGGCAGAAAATCTATCATGTAAATATGATAAAAGCCTATTATGACAGAGAACCCACCGTGTTAACTGTATGTAGTTTGCCTGGAGAAGAGCATGAGACTGACCCCCTTGTTGATTTACTGGCCCCCACCAGAAAAAACAACACCCTAGAGGCCGCCCAGATTAGTGCCCACTTAACTGGGGATCAGCGGCATCAGCTGTCTGAGGTGCTTAGGCCTTACTACAGCGTGTTCACCGGGAAGCCTGGCAGGACACACCTAGCCACACATCATGTAGATACTGGGAATCACCATCCCCTCAGACAAACAGCTTACAGGGTATCCTTGCAGGTCAGTGCTGACATAAAAAGGGAGATAGAGGAGATGCTAGAGCTGGGAGTGATTTGTAAGTCCCACAGCCCCTGGGCCTCCCCAGTGGTACTAGTCCCCAAAAAGGACAAAACCACTAGGTTCTGTGTAGATTACAGAAAGCTAAACTTAGTGACTGAATTTGATGCTTATCCTATGCCTCGCATAGATGAGCTAATGGACAGGCTAGCAGGGGCCAAGTTTCTGAGTATCATGGATCTCAGCAGGGGATACTGGCAGATCCCTATGACCCCAGAAGCACAAGATAGATCTGCCTTTATCACTCCTTTTGGGTTGTATGAATTCCGAGTGATGCCCTTTGGGATGAAAAATGCCCCTGCCACATTCCAACGGCTAGTTAACCACTTATTGGAGGGGCTAGAGGGGCAAGCTGTTGCATACCTGGATGATATTGCAGTGTTCAGTGATACCTGGGAGGAACACCTCACACATTTAGCCAGTGTATTGGATTGAATAGCCTCTGCTGGGCTAACTATAAAACCAGATAAGTGTCAGCTGGGCATGGGGGAGGTCCAGTACTTGGGTCACCTGGTGGGAGGAGGGGTACTGCGCCCCGAGCCAAGTAAAACTGAAGCCATAATGGCCTGGCCCACCCCTAAGACAAAGAAACAGGTTATGTCCTTCCTGGGTACCGCAGGGTACTATAGAAAGTTTGTGCCACACTATAGTACCATAGCCAAACCCCTAACAGACCTTACAAAAAAAGCCTACCTCTAACAGTCAAATGGACCCCTGAGTGTGACAGGGCTTTTAATTTATTGAAAATTGCCCTTACGGACTCCCCTGTACTACAGGCCCCTGATTTCCACAGGAGATTCATAGTGCAAATGGATGCATCTAACTATGGGCTAGGGGCTTTGCTGAGTCAGGTGGATAAAAAAGGTGAGGAGCATCCCATTGTGTACCTCAGCAGGAAATTACTTCCATGAGAAGTGGCATATGCCACTGTGGAAAAAGAGTGCCTTGCTATAATTTGGGCCTTGCAAAAGCTACAGCCTTATCTGTATGGACGCCAGTTTACAGTGATAACTGACCACAACCCCTTACACCGGTTACATAGGGTAGCTGGCTCAAATGGTAAACTCCTCAGGTGGAGCCTAGCTCTACAACATGAGTTTACCATACAACATAAAAAGGGCAGTATGCATGGTAACGCTGATGGTCTGTCACGCCAGGAGGAGTGTCCTCTTTGATATGCATCGGGAGTGGCTCGTAGCCACCCCCTTTTGTGTCTCTTATTATCTCAGGATTCAGCTGCTAAGGAGTTAATTCTGTGTAGCTTGAACTCAAAACAGTTATTTGTTTTTCAAGAAGAATTGTGACTTGTGTTTTCTTTGAAGTGTCAGGAGCCTCCTAAATAGCCCCACCAAATGTTATTGTGTATGCATTGAGTCATAAAGCCACTCAAGCTCTTAGTTTCAGAAAATACACAGGAAAGGGTTTATGGCTTAGGCTGTCAATAGAATGCATGATGCAAAACAGGGCCTCCATCACAAAAACTGACCAGGTCACTGAAAGGACATTGGTATATTATGTACATATGTTTGCTAAAACTGTTATAACCTTAAATGAAGGTAAATATGACAACCTATGGCATATTTGATATCAAACCGATTCTCCCAATGAAACTAAGAGGTTCCCGATATGTAAATATAGAAATAGTTACCTAGCAGAAATTATAATGTATTGTATAATTTCAGGCAAGAACTTAGTCTATTGAAGGTCATAAAGACAGGGGGGGGTTTCTTAGCCCACCCAGGAGGGTGTGGTTAGGCAACCTGATCTTTGGAAAATAGTATAAGGATCTTATGTTTTTAACAATAAGGTGTTCATTCTTACAAGGGAGGCTGTGACAACACAGAGTAAGGACCCAATTGCTTCATGCCATCTCTCTGGTAACAGACTTTAAAGACTAGTACAGTGTAAGGTTTCTAATTTTCTTCTTTTTATTTTGAAAAAACTGTTTGCGTGTGTAATTTTATTTGTAACAACTTTTTTTATTAATAATGCATTGTGCATAATATTTTTGGCATAATAAATAATTCCTTTATTAAGTTTGGCCTTTGTCTAATAATTGAACCATGTTACTGAAAGAGACTGGAATATTAGAACTGTATAATTTAGGTTATTTTCCGCTAAATTGTATTTAGAGGGTTAATGTGTAAAGTCTGGGTTTTTTCTTAGGATTTTCCCTTTAATAAATTTTAAGTGGTTTAGTGTGGCTGGCATTAAAAGGGAGTTTAGGGCATTTCTCTTACGTCTAGTACAGACTAGGGAGTGTGGTTAACCCTTGCACCCACTAAACTGAATCACAAGCTTGCCTGGTGTGGCTAGATTGTGACCTATTGGTGACAGTAAAAGGGGGCTGATAACCCTTTCTGTACCAAATAAGTGACTGGCGCAGGGTTGGATAACCTTGGTTCGTCACGAAGAGGTTTCAAAGGCTTTATAAAAAATAAAAGTAAATAAGTCTGTGGGTCCAGATAATATTCATCCAAGTGTTCTAAGAGAACTTTGATCCTTGATAGCTACTCCATTAACTGATTTATTTAACCAGTCACTGTTAACAGGAGTTTTGTTCCAAAAGTTTGGAAAATTGTCAATATAGTCCCTCTTCATAAAAAGGATGGTAGGAAAGATTCTGCTAACTATAGGCCAGTCAGCTTTACATCAATTGCAGGGAAATTTATGGAAAAACCTGTGTCTTATCTGCAAACAACTTAGAAGACAAAGAACAGCATGGTTTCACTGCTGGAAGGTCATGTCAGACTAATCTAATTGATTTATTTGACAATGTAACTAAATTACTAGACCAGGGAGGAGCCATAGATGTTGCATTTGAATGTATTGACTTGGAGTAGATGATAAGATTGTTAAGTGGGTAAAATGCTGGCTTAAGGATAGAAGTTAGAGGGTTTCAATAAATTGAGTACATTCAAATGAGGGGTCAGTTACTAGTGGTGTTCCCCAATGATCAGTTCTTGGGCCTGCTTTGTCTAACATGTTCATAAGTGATATTGAAAGTGGGCTTCAGGGGAAGGTTTGCTTGTTTGCTTATGATACAATATTTTTTTTATCAGAGTTGATGTTCCAGGAGGGGTTGATCATATGAACAGTGATAATAAAAAACTGGATGACTGGGCAAATAAATGGGATCTGAAATTGAATATCACCAAGAGCAAAATTATGCATATAGGATACAAAAACCCAAAGGCCAATTATAGTCTTAATGGTACATTACTGATTGTAATTTAGGAATTATTATTTCAGACTATGCAAAATTTGGTACACAATGCATCAGTGCAGCCAATAAGGCCAGTCGAATACTTGGTTGCATTGAAAGAGGTATTAGTAGCAGAAATAGCAAGGTTCTTATGCCACTTTACAGATCATTAGATAGACCTCATCTGGAATACTGTTTACAGTTCTGGAGACCAAGGGGCCTATTTATCAAGCCGTCAACCGAAAATACGCTGGAATTCTGCAGCATAATTGTGGCGAGCCTGATTCGCCTTATGTATCAAAGGCTACAGACCGGCAAAAGTAGAATTTTGTGACATAACATACGATCCGCTGGTCTCAGTCCGACACAGATCGATGCTTATGTCACTACAGATGTTCCGAATGCAAATTCGGCACTATCTGCCTACTTTTGCTACTTATCAAATAACTACCAGGTACGCTCGCTACTATTCCGGCCCAGCGTACCTGGTTTTCAATCCACCGCCCTGGATTATCCCCTAATCTGCCATCCCCAAAGTCGCCGCCACTATATTAAATTTATTAACCCCTAAACCTAAGTCTAAGCCCTTTTGCACAGCATTGCCCCAAAGTAATCAGCTCTTTTACCTGTAAAAAAAAAATACAAACACCCCCCAACAGTAAAACCCACCACCCACACAACCAACCCCCCAAATAAAATACTATCTAAAAAACCTAAGCTCCCCATTGCCCTGAAAAGGGCATTTGGATGGGCATTGCCCTTAAAAGGGCAGTTAGCTCTTTTGCAAGCCCAAAGCCCTAACCTAAAAATAAAACCCACTCAATACACCCTTAAAAAAACCTAACACTAACCCCCTGAAGATCGACTTACCAGGAGATGTCTTCATCCAAGCCGGGCGACGTGGTCCTCCAGACGGGCAGAAGTCTTCATCCAAGCCGGGCAGAAGTGGTCCTCAAGACGGGCAGAAGTCTTCATCAAAGCTGGGCAGAAGTGGTCTTCCAGACGGAATTAAGGTAGAAAAAATCCTATTGGCTGATCCAATCAGCCAATAGGATTGAGCTTGCATTCTATTGGCTGATTGGAACAGCCAATAGAATGCGAGCTCAATCCTATTGGCTGATTGGATCAGCTAATAGGATTGAACTTCCATCCTATTGGCTGAGTGCATGAGCCAATCAGATTTTTTCTACCTTAATTCCGATTGGCTTATAGAATTCTATCAGCCAATCAGAATCTAAGGGAAGCCATCTTGGATGACGTCACTTAAAGGAACCTTCATTCGTCGGGTAGTCATCAGCAGAAGAGGATGCTCCGCGTTGGATGTCTTGAAGATGGACCCGCTCCGCGCCGGATGGATGAAGATAGAAGATGCCGTTTGGATGAAGACTTCCGCCCATCTGGAGGACCACTTCTGCCCAGCTTGGATGAAGACTTCTGCCCGTCCGGAGGACCACTTCGCCCGGCTTGGATTAAGACGTCTCCCAGTAAGTCGATCTTCAGGGGGTTAGTGTTAGGTTTTTTTAAGGGTGTATTGGGTGGGTTTTATTTTTAGGTTAGGGCTTTGGGCCACAAAAGAGCTAACTGCCCTTTTAAGGGCAATGCCCATCCAAATGCCCTTTTCAGGGCAATGGGGAGCTATTGGTAGTTTAGTTTAGGCTAGGGTTTTTATTTTTATTTTGGGGGGCTTTTTTATTTTAATAGGGCTATTAGATTAGGTGTAATTAGTTTAAATATCTGTAATTTGTTTATTATTTTCTGTAATTTAGTCTTTGTTTGTTTTTGTACTTTAGATAATTGTATATAATTTAGTTAATTGTATTTAATTTAGTTAATTTATTTAATTATAGTGTAGTGTTAGGTGTTAGTGTAACTTAGGTTAGGTTTTATTTTTTATTTTTTTTTATTTTTTATTTATCATCACAGCAAACAATGTTACAACACATAAGAAAAAAAAGGAATATAATTAATTTTTACAAAAAGCAAAGAGAAGTTTGTTTACATCCTTTTAACTTATTGACAAAAATACATAGAAAATCGAATTGCTGATTTTTCATGTTATCAAGCCAAGTCTACCTACTACCTGTATGGAGACCTGACTTCATGGAAAAGGAAAAAATAGAAAAGAAAAAAAACAGGAAGAAGAAAAAAAAAAGAAAAAAAAAAAGGGGGGGGCCACACACCCTCTCAAGAGGTTCCTCCCTCCCCCCCCCCACCACAATTCCAATTGAACCAATTCGGAATTCCTAAATGGAAAAATCAGATTCTCTATTTCGTTTTCTGGGTAGCTTTTTATGAAAGCTGCCCATTTCTTGAAAAATATTTTTATATCCACCTCATTGTTTATATTAGTATCTCTTTGCTCTAATATGCATTGTTTCTTGAGGCAATTTTTGATTTCTGACAGCCCTGGGGCTCTATGGCTTTTCCAGGCTTTAATAATTGAGTATCTAGCTGCCAGGATTGAAAGAGTTATTAATTTTTCCTGGGGATGTTGCCCTTCCCCTTGTTTAATACAAAACACAATTTGTACAAATGTGAGATCCAGAGGGGAGACCCCCAATGTGTTATTAAGCCAGTATTGTATTTTCAGCCACATTTGCTTGATTTTGAGGTTAGGTTTTATTTTACAGGTACTTTTGTATTTATTTTAGCTAGGTAGTTATTAAATAGTTAATAACTATTTACTAACTATTCTACCTAGTTAAAATAAATACAAACTTGCCTGTAAAATAAAAATAAACCCTAAGCTAGCTACAATGTAACTATTAGTTATATTGTAGCTAGCTTAGGGTTTATTTTATAGGTAAGTATTTAGTTTTAAATAGGAATAATTTAGGTAATGATAGGAATTTTTTTTAGATTTATTTAAATTAGATTTAAATTAGGGGTGTTAGGTTTAGGGGTTAATAAATTTAATATAGTGGCGGCGACGTTGGGGACAGCAGATTAGGGGTTAATAAGTATAATGTAGGTGGCGGCGGTGTAGGGGGGGCAGATTAGAGGTTAATAACATAATGTAGGTGGCGGTGGGCTCCGGGGAGTGGCAGGATAGGGGTTAATAAGTTTATTGGAGTGGCGGTTTAGGGTTTAATAACTTTATTTAGTTGTGGCTGTGTCCGTGAGCAACGGGATAGGGGTAAAACAGTGTAGTATAGTGGCGGTGTTTAGTGACAGTATACCAATAAAGCTGGGAAAAAGCCGAAGAGCAGTGAGATCGATAACTGTTAGTTAACAACAGCTGCTCATCACCCCGTACTTGGTGCGCTGCTTTTTTACAGCTTTTTTGGTAACTTTGGAGAGCGTATTCAGATCCGCGGCAGCGATGTTAGGCGATCTTAGGCGAGCGTATTGGTACCGTTGAATGCAAGTAAGTTGACGGCTTGATAAATAGGCCCCCATATCTTCAGAAAGATATAAATAAACTAGAACCTGTCCAAAGTAGGGCTACTAATTCCAAACAACATCTATTCCAGTCTCCAAATTTTAAAAGGACCTTTATTGTCTCATAGTTGGGTTCATATGAAAAAATACAATGTTATAATTCTCTTGGTATAATTTCTTGAATGAGCAGCAATACACTACTGGTTTCTAACTGAACACATGGTTGAGTCAACGACAATCAATATATATGCAGCCACCAATCAGCATCTAGAACCTAGGTTCTTTGCTGCTCCTGAGCTCACCTAGATAAAGTTTTCAGTAAAGGATAACAAGAGAAGGAAGCAAATTAAATATTATAAGTAAATTATAAAGTTGTTTAAAATGCTATGCTCTGTCTGAATCATAAATGTCTAATTATGACTTTACTGTCCCTTTAAGTTAGAGGGTAGCAGATTCAGGAGACATGTTATGAATCTTTTTTTACAGAAAGGGTGGAGGATTCATGGAATAAACTTCCAATTGAGTTGGTAAACACAAAGACTATAATTCAAAAATGCCTGGGACATTCACAACACTGATTTCTCTTTATCTCCCCTAATCAACTTGAACTCCCTTTCCCCGATGTCTCAGGACACACTTATACACCATGTCACCATCAACGAAACACTATGCACGCAGGACCAATTAGTAGATATGGGCTTAGACTGGGCGAGAAATTGGTTTTCCTACAGAAGATTACATAGTTACATATATACCCACAAAAATAAAAACAACATGGTATGTAATCCTACCAATATTGAGAAATTATACCTATCAAGCTCTCCAGTGAAACACTCCCTATCCATTATCTATAAAATCATCACTCACCCCCCCCCCCAGGTAACTTACCATACTCCATTGAAATGTGGGAAAGAGAGTTGGGAATAATCATCCTCCCTCAAACAGCGTCTAACATATTTATAAATACAAAAAAATCCTCTACTTCTGCCTCTATCTTGGAAACCAACGACAAAATCTTGCATTGTTGGTACCTAACCCCCCGAAGGCTCCACCGCTTATATCCCAAAATTAGCAACAAATTCTGGAGATGTGGCCATATTGGGAGTGGCATGGGCCACATGTGGTGGTGGTGTTCCCGACTTAACCACTTCTGGTACAATGTAATACGCGAAGTTGAACATATTTTCCAAATAACTATACCACCAGATCCCCAAATCTGGTTATTAAACAAATCTACCCACCTGCCCTCCAAACAACTTCTCCCTATATTTAGGATTTTCACCAACAGTGTCAAAACTCTGATAGCCAAAATGTGGAAGTCAAGAGAAGTTCCTTCACTGATGATGTGGAGGAATAAGGTCACTGAGTTGCTAGAATTAGAGGAATACTCAATTTATAAAAAAGGAAATACTGAAAGCTTTGCAATGCTACAAGCAATGTGGGACGAATATAGTAGGAATAATTCTTCCTCCTTAACTGTTAAAGGAAATTAAATGTGAATAAATATAAGATATTAATGTGGGTTAAAGCTAAGAAGTTAAAGTATTGTATAATAGGCTACTTAAATATATATTCTGAGATTGGTCACTTGTTATTTTTAATTAATGCTTTATCGTTTGGTAATACCTTGTTACTATTGTTTTATACAAAACCCTAAGAGTCTGTAACATTATAGAAGTAACGTAAACTTTGATTGGTTTGATTTATTTTATGACATGCATATGTTGTATTCTCTGTACAGTATCTTTTCCAATAAAAAGAATTTAACTAAAAATGCCTGGGACATGCATAAAGCTTTCCTAAGAAAAAAGTAACACGCAATATGGGTAAACTTGATGGGCCTTTTTGGTTCTTATCTACCATCAAATTCTATGTTTATATGTTTCTAAATTAACTCTAACAGTGCTGGACATCTCACCTCAAACAACCCTCTCTTTCCATGAGCACTTCTAACTATACTACTGCAAATCTCCCACTCGAACCTGGACCCCCTTACATTAAATATATACATTTCTTGACCCTCATACTTCACTCACCTAAGAGACCCACTCTAGCTAACCCCCTAGTTCAGTGTTTCTCAACCAGTGTGCCGTGGCACACTAGTGTGCCGTGAGAGATCCTCAGGTGTGCCACGGCAGACTGACAACAGTGTGACATATTTTTTAAACTTTGCTTGTTTTTTACTCCCAGTGCAGGAGGATTTTTTAATGTAAAAAAGTGTGCCACGGCAAAAAAAGGTTAAAAATCAATGCCCTAGTTCAAAACATCTCCAGCAACTAAGACCCCTATACATCACCCCCTCCCCACAGCACCTGAGACACCTTACTACAAGACCCACCTTTTTCAGTTTGCCTTAGCACCTTAGCAACCCTCTCACCTTCCAAGCATAATGATACTTACCGAAGCATGAATCATTTCACCCACAAAATGAGACAGAATTGTACAATATTTTATAAATATATTTAATATTACAGAATGGCAACTTCAGGAAAGAAGATTTAACATTTATGATTTTCTTAGTATATACAGGGAAAAAAACTTTTTTAAAATGTTTCTTTTTCTGCTTACCTTGATAAATGAACCTGACATATGATGACATGTGTGTACATCTACCCTGTCAATTATCCCTACGGGAGTTTTTAAGTAACACCATATGGGAATATTCAAAATTGGCTACCTGACAGCAAAAAATGGTCTAAGCATTAATTCAGTTTCCTGGATATAATCTCTACAGTTCTTGGCAGAACAGAAATTGTACATTTTCTACACGCAGTAACTATAAACTCAGTGAATTATCATTGATCTGTTCCTGTTTTGTCCTACAAGAGCATAGGAAGAATACTTTGTATAGTTCTAATAATGAATTTACGGCATTTGCAGTTGCTTGGAGAGGTGGAATATGAAAACTAGCAGATGTTATAGGTTTTATAGATATAGCTGTAAAATAGATGTAAATGGGATAATCCTGTGACTGTTTGTTATCAATGTCTCTGTAAATTTAAAACTTTCAAAATATTTTTTTTTTTTCACTTTTACATCCATTTGCTTTTTTTTCTGATACCTGTGTATGGTCAGATTCTTGCAACCTCTATGATTTTATCAGATAAACACTATTCAAGACAGTTAAAATGTCTGAATGTGGAAATATGTTTAGCCAAAATCAAGCAGAGTTTTGTAATTCTTTGTACACGGATTAAAAAAAAAGGGAAAATTTGGGGCCAAGTTTTTTTTCTTTGGTGTCAGGGGAGTTATATTGAGTCATGTTTCCAGCAAATACACACATTTACACTTTAGCTCTGCTGCTTATCCAAATAAAACATTCTGGGAACAAATCGAAATAGGAGCACTGGTTATGTGCCTGGTTAGTACTGAGACATGACAATATGCACAGACAGACTAAATAATTGATTGAACCCAAAAATGTCTCATATTTTAAATGTTTTTCTTTTAATCTGTATTAATTTATTTAAATGAAAGTTTAGCTACTCTTTCTGCCCCAAATATTTATAAATATCCTTTTTTAGATAAGCCTTAAATACCATAAACTTTCCTCAAAATAGATTTGAAAGTTACAAATTGTGCTTAACGTAAGCGTCACATTCAGTATATAATATGCTAAGAAAGAAAAAAATAGCGACCTGTCATTTAGCCAAATCATCTTTTTTTTCCCCTGTGTGTTATATTACCAAGATATGGTGTGATTACTTTCAATTAAATAATCTTTCAAAGAAAAACAAAAATATAACTTGATAATTTTCTCAGTTTTTGTTGGTGAAGGATACCATTACATTGCTTTGAGCAATTCTACCTGGTCTCTCAGAAAATATATAGGATATAAACAGGGAACAATAATCTTTATCATCTATTTATCTTTCACTCTGAGAAGTGGTTTTTTTTTTTTTTGTTTTTTTTATAAAGTGACAGTTTAACCATAAATTTTCTTCCCTTTAATTTGTTCCCAATTATCCATTTTCAAAGCTGGAGTATATTAAATTGTTAACAAATAGCTCCTTTACCTTTTTTTGTTGTTTAATTTTTATTAGAAAACTGGTGTTAAAAGGGCTCATAAAGCATTTCATGACATAATATAGACATAATGTAGGCATATAAGGAACATTTTAGAAACATGAGATAGAATGAATATATATACAGTCATTTTTTGCATGGACTACCAGGATGTTTTAGGATTTTTTAAACAAATACATAAAACAAAAGAGCCAATAAAAGAGGAAACTTTATATTAATAGTATGTTCTATCTTTCTCATGGTATTATCAAGTTGTACTATTTATAGATAAACCAACTTTATTGAAGTAAGGTCTTAACTGCAAGTAAACAAAAATGGGGAATGGCAAATTCTTGTCTCAAGCACTCAAAGGCTTCTATTTATCAAGCTGTCAACCGCAATTACGCTGGAATTACGCAGCGTATTTGTGGCGAGCCTGATTCGCCGTAGTTATCAAACCCTACAGACCGGCAAAAGTAGAATATAGTGACGTAACATACGATCCACTGCACTCAATCCAACACAGATCGATGCTTAAGTCACTACAGATGTTCCGAACGCAAGTTCGGCAGAATCTGACTACTTTTGCTAGTTATCAAAAAACTAGCAGGTACGCTTGCCACTATTCCGGCCCAGCGTACCTGGTTTTCAATCCAGGGCGGCGGGTGCCTTAGGAATCAATGGGAGTCTGACAGCAGCGAAAGCTCATGTTTGCTGCTGCACGATATCCCATTGATTCCTATGGGAACATCTACACCTAACACCCAAACATGTCCCCCGAGTCTAAACACCCCTAATCTGCCCCCCTACACCGCCGCCACCTACATTATACATATTGACCCCAAATCTGCCCCCCCTACACCTCCGCCACCTACATTATACTTATTGACCCCTAAACCACCGCTCCTGGAGCCCGCCACAACTAAATAAAGTGTTTAACCCCTAAACCGCCGCTCCCGGACCCCGCAGTCACCTACATTAAATTTATTAACCCCTAATCTGACCCCCCTACACCGCCGCCACCTACATTAAATTTATTAACCCCTAATCTGACCCCCCTACACCGCCACCACCTACATTAAATTTATTAACCCCTAAACCTAAGTCTAACCCTAACCCCCCCTAACTTAAATATAATTTAAATAAATCTAAATAAATATTCCTATCATTAAATAAATTATTCCTATTTAAAACTAAATACTTACCTATAAAAAAAAAACCCTAAGATAGCTACAATATAACTAATAGTTACATTGTAGCTATTTTAGGATTTATTTTTATTTTACAGGCAACTTTGTATTTATTTTAACTAGGTACAATAGTTATTAAATAGTTATTAACTATTTAATAACTATATAGTTAAAATAAATACAAAAGTACCTGTAAAATAAAACCTAACCTAAGTTACAATTACACCTAACATTATCACAACACTAACCAAATAGTTACTCATGAGATGATGATGGCCCAATGGAAGGGCACCCCACTGTAATTTGATTCTGCTACCCCAACACAGCCCATACACATCAGGTCTCTGACCTGGAGGACATTCCTCACTCCCCGCCTTTTTTTTTTTTCTCTCTTCCCCTTTTCTTTCCCTATTTCTATCTCTTTCTTTGTGAACTTTATCTAGATACTGATCCCCCTCGGATTAGTATTAGTCTCGCTCGATGCACGCTTTATTGAAATGTTAACTTATATCGAGTTTGTATTATGTAAATTGAAATTGTTAAAATGATAAGCTCTGTGATAACACACTTGAAACAGAGTGCATTGGACTTTATTGAAAATATTGCCTCTGGGTGTTTTATGTTACATCTCCTTACAAATAATACTTATTGTACTTACCCGAGACTCCTAATAAGAATACAAAACGGGACTAATTGTTACCAATGTACTCATAACATTGAATGTTTAATATTTTCTTTTGTTATCACCATGTTTAATTGGAAAATTTTTGCTAATAAAGCTTATTTAAATAAAAAATAAAAAAAACAATTACACCTAACACTACACTATAATTAAATTAATTCCCTAAATTAAAATAAATTAATTGCAATTAAATAAAATTAACTAAAGTACAAAATAAAACAAACACTAAATTACAGAAAATAATACAAGAATTACAAGAATTTTAAACTAATTACACCTAATCTAATCCCCCTAATAAAATAAAAAAGCCCCCCAAAATAATAAAAATCCCTACCCTATGCTAAATTACAAATAGCCCTTAAAAGGGCCTTTTGCGGGGCATTGCCCCAAAGTAATCAGCTCTTTTACCTGTAGAAAATAATACAATACCCCCCCAACATTACAACCCACACACCCAACCCTACTCTAAAAGTCTTAATCCTATCCGGGCAGAAGAGGACCTCCAGACGGGCAGAAGTCTTCATTCAGGCGGCATCTTCTATCTGCATCCATCCGGAGCGGGTCCATCTTCAAGACATCCGACGCGGAGCATCTTTCCAGGCCGACGACTACCCGGCGAATGAATATTCCTTTAAATTATGTCATCCAAGATGGCGTCCCTTGAATTCCGACTGGCTGATAGAATTCTATCAGCCAATCGGAATTAAGGTAGGAAAAATCCTATTGGCTGATGCAATCAGCCAATAGGATTGAAGTTCAATCCTATTGGCTGATCCAATCAAGGAATATTCATTCGTCGGGTAGTCGTCGGCCTGGAAGGATGCTCCGCGTCGGATGTCTTGAAGATGGACCCGCTCCGCTCCGGATGGATGAAGATAGAAGATGCCGCCTGGATGAAGACTTCTGCCCGTCTGAAGGTCCTCTTCTGCCCGCATAGGATGAGGACTTTGGACCGTCTGGAGGACCACTTTGCATGGCTTCGTTGAGGACTTCTGCCCGGTTGGGTGAAGACGTCTCAAGGTCTTCAAGGGGGTAGTGTTAGGTTTTATTAAGGGGGGATTGGGTGGGTTTTAGAGTAGGGTTGGGTGTAATGTTGGGGGGGTATTGTATTTTTTTTTACAGGTAAAAGAGCTGATAACTTTGGGGCAATTCCCTGCAAAAGGCCCTTTTAAGGCCTATTTGTAATTTAGTATAGGGTAGGGATTTTTATTAATTGGGGGGGGCTTTTTTATTTTATTAGGGGGATTAGATTAGGTGTAATTAGTTTAAAATTCTTGTAATTATTTTATTATTTTCTGTAATGTAGTGTTTGTTTGTTTTTGTACTTTAGTTAATTTTATTTAATTGTAATTAATTTATTTTAATTTAGGGAATTAATTTAATTATAGTGTAGTGTTAGGTGTAAGTAACTTAGCTTAGTTTTTATTTTACAGGTACTTTTGTATTTATTTTAACTGGGTAGTTATTAAATAGTTAATAACTATTTAATAACTATTCTACCTAGTTAAAATAAATACAAAGATGCCTGTAAAATAAAAATAAATCCTAAAATAGCTACAATGTAACTATTAGTTATATTGTCGCTATCTTATGGTTTATTTTATAGGTAAGTATTTAGTTTTAAATAGGTATAATTTATTTCATGATAGGAATATTTATTTAGATTAATTTAAATTATATTTAAGTTAGGGGGTGTTAGGGTTAGGGTTAGACTTAGGTTTAGGGGTTAATAAATTTAATATAGAGGCAGCGACGTTCGGGGTGGGAGATTAGGGGTTAATAAATTTAATGTAGGTGGCGGTGGTGTAGGGGGGTCAGATTAGGGGTTAATACATTTAATGTAGGTGGCGGCAGTGTAGGGGGTCAGATTAGGGGTTAATACATTTAATGTAGGTGGCGGTGGGGTCCATGAGCGGTGGTTTAGGGGTTAAACATTTTATTTAGTTGCGGTGGGGTCCGGAAGCGGCAGTTTAGGGGTTAATACATATAATGTAGGTGATGGTGGGCTCCAGGAGCGACGGTTTAGGGGTTAAACACTTTATTAGAGTTGCGGTGGGCTCCGGGAGTGGCAGTTCAGGGGTTAATAACTTTATTTAGGTGCGACGGGGTCCGGGAGTGGCGGTTTAGGGGTTAAACACTTTATTAGAGTTGCGGTGGGCTCCGGGAGTGGCAGTTTAGGGGTTAATAACTTTATTTAGGTGTGGCGAGGTCTGGGAGCGGCGCTATAGGGGGTAAACAGTATAGTATAGTGTGGGTGCTTAGTGACAGGGTACCAAGAAAGCTGCGAATAAGCTGAAGAGCAGCGAGATCGATGACTGTTAGTTAACATCAGTCCACTGCTCATCGCTCCATACTTGGTGCACAGGTTTTTGACAGCTTTCTTGATAATTTTGGCGAACGTATTCAGGTCCGCGGCAGCAATGTTAGGCGATCTTAGGCGAGCGTATTGGTGCCTTTGAATGCAGGAAAGTCGACGGCTTGATAACTAGAGGCCAAAATATTTAATCGCACTTCTCTTTTTATCTTTTAATTGTGTAAAATAACTAAGACATAAATCCCCTCCCCATTTTCTAAATATTTACAATTTGTACCCCAGAATATAATCTGGGTCTCCTGTAAATGGAAGAAAATTGGACATCTGATACTTTATGCCACATTCCTTACAAAACTTTTGCCAGGCAACAATAATATTTCTAAAAATAACTAAAGTCTTAATATCTGAAAGTATGTTTGAATCATTCATGTGTAAAAATGCTTTAAGAGAAACAGGAGATATTATATTTCTTTTCTTAAATATTTATATTAGTGAGTGACATAATTAGCATAAGATAGCCAATCAATCACCACATTCATCATACACAACCAATTATATTTGAAGCTGGGTGATACTAATCTGTCATTTTTTTTTAGTTGGTAGAGTTCAAATAGCGAGATACACGTTTTTTCCCTTTCCAGATAAATTTAAAGCTATGTAATGTTTTCATATCTTTAAATAAAATAAGTAGAGGGAGATTCTGCATAATGTATAGAACATGTGGAAAAATAACTATTTTAATTATACTTATGCAGGCAGATAAAGATATTGGTAATTTAGACCAATTACTCATATCTGATTTGATTTTTGTCCAAAGATCAGAGTAATTATTTCTATACCATATTGCTGGATTAGCACCCAGGGGCCCGATCCGATATGCAGCGTCGCCCGCAAAAGCCGGCGACGCCGAAATTTGCGCTGGTTTGGTATCCTATATACGGCGTAACCTAGAAGTTACGCTCGTATATTTCTGCCGTTGCCCGTAGTTTTTTGGGCCATAGGCAGGTATACCAAACCAGCGCAGTTTGGTATCCAATATACAGCGTAAGGACTTACGTTTCAAAAATGGAGAAATCTTACTCCATTTTCCCCTCGCCACAAAATGCAGCCGTAGTAAGCCTTACGCTGTGTATTGGAGCCCCGTAACTCCCTAAACTACCTGCCAAATAAAACCTAACACCTAACGCATGCGCAATGTCTATCTACCTGTCAACCGCGATCCCCCGCCGTAATCCCTAATAAAGTTATTAACCCCTAAACCACCGCTCCCGGACCCCGCCACCACCTACATTAAAAGTATAACCCCCTAATGTGATCCCCCTACACCGTCGCCAGCTACATTATATACCCCCTAATGTGAGTCCCTTACACCGCCGCCATCTACCTTACCTACCCCCTAAAGTGAGCCCCTACCCCGCCGCCATCTACCTTACCTACCCCCTAAAGTGAGCCCCTACCCCGCCGCCATCTACCTTACCTACCCCCTAAAGTGAGCCCCTTACACCGCCGCCATCTATTTTAAAAATATTAACCCCTAATTTAATCCCCCTACACCGCCGCCAGCTATATTAACTATATTAACCCTAATTATATTAGGGTTAATCTAGTTAATATAGGCCTAGATTTGGAGTTTTGCGGTAGAAGGGCTGTTAACGCTCCGCGGGCTTTTTTCTGGCCGCACCATAAAATTAACTCTGGTATCGAGAGTTCAAACAAATGCTGCGTTAGGCTCCAAAAAAGGAGCGTAGAGCATTTTTACCGCAAATGCAACTCTCGATACCAGAGTTGCTTACGGACGCGGCCAGCCTCAAAAACGTGCTCGTGCACGATTCTCCCATAGGAAACAATGGGGCTGTTTGAGCTGAAAAAAAACCTAACACCTGCAAAAAAGCAGCGTTCAGCTCCTAACGCAGCCCCATTGTTTTCTATGGGGAAACACTTCCTACGTCTGCACCTAACACCCTAACATGTACTAATCGGATTGAACTTGATTCTGATTGGCTGATTCCATCAGCCAATCAGAAAATTCCTACCTTAATTCCGATTGGCTGATAGAATCCTATCAGCCAATCGGAATTCGAGGGACGCCATCTTGGATGACGTCCCTTAAAGGAACAGTCATTCGTCGTTCAGTCGTCGGGCCGGATGGATGTTCCGCGCTGGAGGTCTTCAGGATCCTGCCGCTTCGCTCCGGATGGAAGACCATAGAAGATGCCGCCTGAATGATGACTTCAATCGGATGGAAGATCCTCTTCTGCCGCGCTTGGATGAAGACTTTGACCGGATCATGGACCTCTTCAGCCCCCCGCTTGGGCTTGGATCAGGACATCGGAGGAGCTCTTCAGGACGGATCGGTGAACCTGGATGGTGAAGACAAGGTAGGAAGATCTTCAGGGGCTTAGTGTTAGGTTTATTTAAGGGGGGTTTGGGTTAGATTAGGGGTATGTGGGTGGTGGGTTGTAATGTTGGGGGGGGGTATTGTATGTTTTTTACAGGCAAAAGAGCTGAAATTCTTGGGGCATGCCCCGCAAAGGGCCCTGTTCAGGGCTGGTAAGGTAAAAGAGCTTGTAACTTTTTTAATTTAGAATAGGGTAGGGAATTTTTTATTTTGGGGGGCTTTGTTATTTTATTAGGGGGCTTAGAGTAGGTGTAATTAGTTTAAAATTGTTGTAATATTTTTCTTATGTTTGTAAATATTTTTTTATTTTTTGTAACTTAGTTCTTTTTTATTTTTTGTACTTTAGCTAGTTTATTTAATTGTATTTATTTGTAGGAATTGTGTTTAATTAATTTATTGATAGTGTAGTGTTAGGTTAATTGTAGGTAATTGTAGGTAGTTTATTTAATTAATTTATTGATAGGGTAGTGTTAGGTTTAATTATATCTTAGGTTAGGATTTATTTTACAGGTAAATTTGTTATTATTTTAACTAGGTAACTATTAAATAGTTCTTAACTATTTAATAGCTATTGTACCTGGTTAAAATAATTACAAAGTTGCCTGTAAAATAAATATTAATCCTAAAATAGCTATAATATAATTATAATTTATATTGTAGCTATATTAGGATTTATTTTACAGGTAAGTATTTAGCTTTAAATAGGAATCATTTATTTAATAAGAGTTAATTTATTTCGTTAGATGTAAATTATATTTAAGTTAGGGGGGTGTTAGTGTTAGGGTTAGACTTAGCTTTAGGGGTTAATACATTTATTATAGTAGCGATGAGCTCCGGTCGTCAGATTAGGGGTTAATAATTGAAGGTAGGTGTCGGCGATGTTAGGGAGGGCAGATTAGGGGTTAATACTATTTATGATAGGGTTAGTGAGGCGGGTTAGGGGTTAATAACTTTATTATAGTAGCGGTGCGGTCCACTCGGCAGATTAGGGGTTAATAAGTGTAGGCAGGTGTCGGTGACGTTGAGGGGGGCAGATTAGGGGTTAATAAATATAATATAAGGGTCGGCGGTGTTAGGGGCAGCAGATTAGGGGTACATAGGGATAACGTAGGTGGCGGCGCTTTGCGGTCGGAAGATTAGGGGTTAATTATTTTAAGTAGCTGGCGGCGACGTTGTGGGGGGCAGGTTAGGGGTTAATAAATGTAATACAGGGGTCGGCGGGGTTAGGGGCAGCAGATTAGGGGTACATAAGTATAACGTAGGTGTCGGTCGGCAGATTAGGGGTTAAAAATTTTTAATCGAGTGGCGGCGATGTGGGGGGAGCTCGGTTTAGGGGTACATAGGTAGTTTATGGGTGTTAGTGTACTTTAGGGTACAGTAGTTAAGAGCTTTATGAACCGGCGTTAGCCCAGAAAGCTCTTAACTCCTGCTATTTTCAGGCGGCTGGAGTTTTGTCGTTAGAGCTCTAACGCTCACTTCAGAAACGACTCTAAATACCGGCGTTAGGAAGATCCCATTGAAAAGATAGGATACGCAAATGGCGTAGGGGGATCTGCGGTATGGAAAAGTCGCGGCTGTAAAGTGAGCGTTAGACCCTTTAATCACTGACTCCAAATACCAGCGGGCGGCCAAAACCAGCGTTAGGAGCCTCTAACGCTGGTTTTCACGGCTACCGCAGAACTCCAAATCTAGGCCATAGTTATTATATTATATATATTAACTATATTAACCCTAATTATATTAGGGTTAATATAGTTAATATCGTTATTATATTATATATATATTAAGTATAATAACCCTATCTAACTCTAACATCCCTAACTAAATTCTTATTAAAATAAATCTAATTAATATTAATATTATTAATTAAAATATTCCTATTTAAATCTGAACCAATCAGCCAATCGGATTGAACTTGAATCTGATTGGCTGATTCAATCAGCCAATCATATTTTTCTACCTTAATTCTGATTGGCTGATAGAATCCTATCAGCCAATCGGAATTCAATGGACGCCATCTTGGGTGACGTCATTTAAAGGTACCTCATTCCACGTTCAGTCTTTGTTCAGGATGGATGCTCCACGGCGGAGGAGCGAAGAAAGAAGATTGAAGATGCCGCTTTGCTTGAAGACATCGCCGGATGGAAGAAGACTTCACTGCCGCTTGATTGAAGACATCGCCCGGATGGAAGAAGACTTCACTGCTGCTTGATTGGACATCACCTAACACTGTTTGTAGGCGCCGGCAGTTTCTAGGGGTTAATTACATCAGCCAATCTGATTTTTCCTACCTTAATTCCGATTGGCTGATAGAATCCTATCAGCCAATCGGAATTCGAGGGATGCCATCTTGGATGACGTCATTTAAAGGACCAGTCATTCGTCGGGTAGTCGTCGGTAGAGCTGAAAGTTCCACACCGGAGGTATTCAAGATGGAGCCGCTCATCGCCGGAAGGATGAAGATAGAAGATGCCGCTTGGATGAAGACGTCTGCTGGATGGAGGACCTCTTCTGCCCCGATCGGATGAAGACTTCTGCCCGGCTGGAGGACCACTTGTGCCCGCATCGGATGAAGAGTTCGGCCCGGTTGGGTGAAGACGGCTCAAGGTAGGGTGATCTTCAATGGGGTAGTGTTAGGTTTATTTAAGGGGGGATCAGGTGGGTTTTAGAGTAGGGGTGTGTGGGTGGTGGGTTGTAATGTTGGGGGGGTCTTGTATTTTTTTTACAGGTAAAAGAGCTGATTACTTTGGGGCAATGCCCCGCAAAAAGCCCTTTTAAGGGCTGGTAAAAGAGCTGATTACTTTTGTAATTTAGTATAGGGTATGACATTTTATTATTTTGGGGGGATTTTTTTATTTTATTAGTGGGTTTAGATTAAGTGTAATTAGATTAAAATTCTTGTAATATTTTTTTATTTTTTGTAATTTAGTGTTTGTTTGTTTTTTGTACTATAGTTTAGTTTATTTAATTGTATTTTAGTTTAGATAATTGTAGGTAATTTATTTAATTAATTTATTGATAGTGTAGTGTTAGGTGTAATTGTAACTTAGGTTAGGATTTATTTTACAGGTAATTTTGTAATTATTTTAACTAGGTAGCTATTAAATAGTAAATGACTATTTAATAGCTATTGTACCTAGTTAAAATAAATATAAAGTTGCCTGTAAAATAAATATAAATCCTAAAATAGCTACAATGTAATTATTAGTTATATTGTAGCTATATTAGGGTTTATTTTATAGGTAAGTATTTAGTTTTAAATAGGATTAATTTATTTAATTATAGTAAATTTATTTAGATTTATTTAAATTATATTTAACTTAGGGTGTTAGGGTTAGGGTTAGACTTAGGTTTAGGGGTTAATAACTTTATTATAGTAGCGGCGACGTTGGGGGTGGCAGATTAGGGGTTAATAATTGTAGGTAGGTTGCGGTGGCATGGGGGGGCAGATTAGGGGTTAATAAAATGTATTATAGTGTTTGCGAGGCTGGAGTGCGACGGTTTAGGGGTTAATACATTTATTATAGTGGCGGCGATGTCCGGTCGGCATATTAGGGGTTAATAAGTGTAGGTAGGTGGCGGGTTGGGGGGGACAGATTAGGGGTTAATAAATATAATATAGGTGTCGGCGATGTTAGAGACAGCAGATTAGGGGTTCGAAGCTATAATGTAGGTTGCGGCGGTGTCCGGAGCGGCAGATTAGGGGTTAATAGTATAATGCAGGTGTCAGTGATAGTGGGGGCGGCAGATTAGGGGTTAATAAGTGTAAGGTTAGGGGTGTTTAGACTCTGGGTTCATGTTAGGGTGTTAGGTGTAGACTTAGAAAGTGTTTCCCCATAGGAAACAATGGGGCTGCGTTAGGCCTGAACGTTGCTTTTTTACAGGTGTTAGTTTTTTTTTCAGCCAGCTCAGCCCCATTGTTTCCTATGGGGATATTGTGCACAAGCACGTTTTTCCAGCTTACCGCTACCGTAAGCAACGCTGGTATTGAGGGTTGAAGTGGAGCTAAATTTGGCTCAACGCTCACTTTTCTGAGGCTAACACAGCCATTCAGAAAACTCGTAATACCAGCGTTGTCTTAAGGGTGCGCTGGAAAAAAAAGTCTCGTTAGCACCGCAGGTATTTACCGACAAAATCTATAAAAATCAATATATTCTTTTTTTATATTAGTAAAAAATAGTAACAGGTCATCTGCATATAAAGACAGGGCTGTTCTTCTTCCACCCAAATTGATTCCTTCTAGCTCTTTACAAAGTAGATTTGCTAAAGGCTCTATTGCCAGATTAAACAGTAAGGGTGAAAGGGGACAGTCCTGTCTAGTTCCCTTTGAGAGGATTGTTATCAATATGCCATTAGTTAATAACATGGAAGAGGGGTTTCTGTAAACTAAAGAAGTATGTTCCATAAATGGTCCACTAAATTCAAAATGGGCTAGCACAGAAGATAGATATTGCCAAGCAATCAAACCAAATGCTTTTCATGCATCAGCTGTTACAAGAGCAGATTTAAGTGAAGGGTTACTTTTTTGTGCCTTATGCCAAAATAATTCTATAATTAGCAATACTTTCCTTATATTTTTTATTAAACTACACCTATTCCTAAAACCAGATTGATCTGGATGAATCAAATGATCTAAAATTGATTTTAATCTGTTAGCAAGAATAATTGACAATATTTATTTATGTAGTCATTATTAAGTAACAAGATTGGCCTGTAGGCACTCAGGTCTTCAGAATTATTCCCCTCGTTTAGTATTAACGAAATTACAGAAGAGGCAAAATAGGGAGATTACATTTTACTCTGTATAAAATATACACTGAAAAGTTGTTTTAAATTTGGTGTAATCTGGTCTTTTAATATTTTATAATATTCTGACAGGATCTGATCTGGCCCTGATGCTTTATTCCACTTTATGCACAAAAGAGAGAAGCACCCAATAAGGTAATGAACAATAGCATAATAGCTTGTACTATGGCTAGTTACCACCCCAGAAGCAGCTTCTTTTTGCCCAGCATTTGACTTTTATAGAGAAGAACTATATCAGTCTGATACTGACTATACAGTACAGTCCAGCCCCGAAATACCAGGTAATCCCTCTCTGAACAAGAGACATGGCAAACCCCAGACATACATTTTACCTAGTGTGGGCTTCATCAGTGAGGTGCAGTCATTTTCCTCTAGGCACATTGGGTAATGGGTCCACATCTGGTTTCCTGCCATCACCCTTAGGGAGACTTCCCCAGGGGTCATAATTTACATACACAAAAAGAGAGAAGTGCTTTGTTCAACTTTAACATGTTAATCACTTGAATAACAGGTGCATTTAAATAATCCCATTTTTCTTTTGCAATAATTTGAATCTTTATATTACTCAAAAAAAAATTGAATTTTTTATATATGAATATCCTCTCCTGTATAGATTTTATTAAAACAAATATTTAGCTGTTTTTCTCTCATAATTATTAAACGGTGCCTTAAAACACAGATCGTCTTGTATTATTTTTTGTTTTATTAAAACTCCTCTTTTTTTGCCTCTGGTTCTCTGGTCCTCATCTGTTTCCTCCATTTAGACATATATCATTGTATTTCTCCCCTAAAATAAGCTTTGGATGCCTCCCAGATCACCTCCATTTTTTCCAAATGTGATCTATTAAAATTATAGTAATCCTTCCATTTTCCAATTAACCAGTTCTTAAATTTCACATTAGCAAACATTCATTTTGGAAAGGAGAAGTAACTTTCACACCAACTTTTAATCTGTCTGAAAGAATATTTAATGTAATAACAGCATGACCCAAGATAACACTTTCCTTAATTTATGTTTTTAAGTCTAGGTTTAATACATTTTCTACTATTAAAAACAGATCTATTCTTGAAAATGATTTATAAGCTTTAGATTTACACTTTTATTCCCTTATATCTAGATTTTGTATTCACCAAATATCTCTTAGTTTTAAATGTGAACAAAACTCTTTAAATATCTTTGCTTGTCTTCTATAATTCTGCCATTTTCGATCTGTCTATTTTCGGATACATGGACATATTAAAGTCTCCTGCCACAATAAGATTAGATCTGCTGCGTTGTAATAATCTTAATTATAATCCCCAAATTTTTTATCTAAACTATTAGTACCATAGACATTACACAGAATATAAAGCACATTGTTCATTTCTGACTTCAGAGTTATATATCTTTCTTCTGGATCAAGCTCTTGATAGATTTTATTATATTTTAAATTCTTGTTATTTAAGAAAGAAAGTCCTTTCTTCCTATTCCTACCTACATGGAGGGGAAACAACCTCATCTATCCAGTTTATCTTTACTTTATCAATCTCTTTTGATTTTAAAGGAGTTTCTTGATCAAATGCTATATCAGGCAAGAATGTTTTAAAATGTTTTATGATCATTTTTCCTTTGATAGGTGAGGTCATTCCACCTATATTCTATGAGGTAAAATGGAGATTGATGCCCCTTGTTTCCGTGCGAGCCTTCAGGCTCGCCGAAAACAGAAGTTATGAAGCAGCAGTCTAAAGACCGCTGCTCCATAACTTGTCTGCCTGCTCTGAGGCTGTGGACATCAATCCGCCTGATCCTATACAATTGGGCTGATTGACACCCCCTGCTAGCGGCCAATATGCAGGGGGCGGCATTGCACAAGCAGTTCACAAGAACTGCTTGTGCAATGATAAATGCTGACAGCGTATGCTGTCGGCATTTATCGATGTACGGCAGACATGATACGCTATTAAAGTGCGGACGTACATGATACGCTACATCGTATCATGTCCGTCCGCACTTTAATAAAATCGGCCCCTAAGTCTGAACTTCTAAGTGAGTAGTAGATTTTTTTCTAAAAAATTTCAAAGTTATGTCTTTTTCCACTCCTCCTATATCATGTGACAGCCATCAGCCAATCACAAATGCATATACGTATATTCTGTGAATTCTTGCACATGCTCAGTAGGAGCTGGTGAGTCAAAAAGTGTAAATATAAAACGACTGTGCACATTTTGTTAATGGTAATAAATTGGAAAGTTGTTTAAAATTGCTGCTCTATCCAAATCATGACAGTTTAATTTTGACTTGAGTGTCCCTTTGAGTATAAGATTCTGTTTAAAACATTCCATGATCTAAAAGTGTAAATCAATACAGATAAGAGGTAAGAGAGAGAGAAAAAAAATGATTGCCCTATAGAGGACAGTTCTACCTCTACATTCACATTAATAAATATACATCATAAAACCAACTGAAACAGACATGTTTAAGAAGTTAATCATCATCTTAATTAGAGAAATGATAATAATCATGCAATTTTATTCTTTACCAACATTTCTTCCACCATCCTAGTATTTTCTAGAAATAATACTTTGTTGTTAATTCTAAATTTACGTTTAGCTGGGTACATTATTGTGGCTTGAAAAACCTGTATTTATTAGCCTAGTACAATAAGGTGACATTTCCTTCCTTCTATTCAAAGTTTCTGATGAATAATTTTAAAAACAAAAAATCCTGTCCTGACCGATCATCAAAGAAATGTTATCATACTTGGACGAGGTTTAACAGATCCATTTGGATTATTTTTAACTGGACCTTTTCTGTTTGCTCTCTCCACTGGAATATATAGATATTGTTACCCTAATATCTGAGGCAACTGTGAAGAAGTACATTTCAAAAGGTCTTGGTATTCAGTGGATTCTAGAAGACCCACTATTTTTAAATTATTTTGACAAGAGCAATCGATCTTCTGATTAATCTATTTTTGTTTTCAGTGCTTTCATTTTTGCCTCTTGATATTTTATTTATGCATCATGTCTGTTCGTCTAGTCCTCCAGATCTAATACCCTTTGTACCCTTGTTTTTTTTTGTTTGTTTTTTTTTCAAAAAAGCTTTATTTAAACCATAATGTCATACATTGTATGTGATAAAGATAACAAAACAAAGCTTAGGACATTCAAAATTGCGAAATAACCTACAGTGTGGTAAACTGTCGGCTATATTAGTGCTAGTGTCGCACATTTTCTGCTATAACAATTGTTCATTGTTCCTTGCATTGTTGGGTTGAGCATATATTGAGTTCAGTCAATACGGGATTAACATATGGCAGATTCATGTCTTACCAACAACAGGGCTAAACATTGCTAAAGTCCATTCTTGTTCCATAAACACAGAACACTACTTATCTATATACTATATAAAATAGCTAACAGTAAACAAACAATAGGATTTTTTTTTTAATCATAAATTTTTTATTGAGACAAATGCACAGGTAAAACAACAGTGCTGTACCAAGATGGCAAATACAAGTCATCAATAGATCAGTTCAACAAATAAACCAGTAAACAAGTATGAACCACTGAAAAATGAGATATAAGAATATGCAAAACAATAGGATTTTAACCGTTCGTGCCTCTACATACAGTAACTATAGAGAATAATTAGGTGAAACTGAACCACTTGCTTCATGTTCCTTAGCTTGTGTTTGTGGTGTACTTCTGAATGTTAAGTTGCAGAGAAATGTTGTTTCCACATGAGTGTCATTAATTTGTGCGTTTCCGTGGTGCCTGATTGTAAGTGGTGGTATCGTTCCAAGTGGAGAAAATTCTCCACTTGTGCTCTCCATTCCTCTACTGTGGGTATTGTGTTCGATTTCCAATGTTTGGGAATTAACAATTTGGCACTGTTAATCATTAGAGTAAGGAGGTGTTTGGCTATGTTATTGTTGATTTTGGGGAGAGACAGATATAGGAGGATTAATGGGTCATTGGGTATTTGCTTTCCCATCATATCTGACATATGCCCAAGTATCTCCGACCAGAAAGCGTCCAATCTACTACAGTTCCACCATATGTGTGTTAGATTACCTTCCTCCACGCAGCCCCTCCAGCATTTATTGCTCGCTGTCTTGTATATTTTATGCAGTCTGCTAGGGGTAAGGTACCATCTCATAAGGAATTTATCATTTGTTTCCAGTACCCTAACCAAAATGGATGATCTCTTGGTTTCAAGAAATGCTTTTTGCCAGTCCCTTTCTGTTATGTCTAATCCTAGCTCTTTCTCCCACGCTCTAGTGTAGTTGGGTAGTTTTTTTGTGTCCCCTTTCAGTAATTGTTTGTATACTATAGAAATTAAATGTCTGGGGGTATTGTAAGATAGGCAAAGGGTTTCAAAGGGGGTTAGTTTTCTGGTCAGATACTGTTTCTTGGGGTGTGTGCGGATATAGTGACATATTTGTGTGTATCCTCAATACTCTGTAATGTAGTTGCCTCCGGTATGTTATACAGCGATGTATAATATTGTCTAAATGTCTCTGCAATGTTTTTGCTATCCTTGTGTATAACCCCCTGTGTGTCCTTAATGTAATGGACATGTTTGTTGAGTTGACGCCGCCTCAAGGCCTTTGCTAATGATGTGCCTGTCTTGTCCCTTACATCAAAGTATTTTTGTTTTAGGAAGGCGGCTTTTCTTTGGTATTCTTTTGTGAGGTAGTTCCTCAGGGATTGTCTGACCTGTGTTAGTGATGCTAGAATGTCTGTGGATTGCGGGTTTTGCTTGTGTTCTTTTTCCCAATACCCTATTTGCGCCAGTGTGGAGTTTAGAAATTGTCTGTTTTCTTTTTTTTCTCTTGCCTTCCTCGCTGTAAGTTCCCCTCTGACTACACACTTGTGTGCCTCTCGAACAATCCTGTTAGATATGCCCTCTGAGTTATTTTCTTTAAAATAGTTATCTAGTGTCCAATAGCTTGCTTAGTTAGGGGGTTTCCCAGCATATGTTCATCTAATCACCATGTATATGTTTTATGTGGCATGTCTGGCCATTCCACTACACATTGTACCGGGGCGTGATCCGCCCACGTGATGGGTAGGATCTTAGAATCTGTAATCAAAGATAACCCTAGTTGATCCGAGAGTATGTAGTCTATTCTGGTAAACGTGTTATGTGGGTTTGAATAAAACGTGTAGTCTCTGGTGTGTGTGTATTTTGCTCTCCATACATCATGTAGCTTCAGTTGGTGTATATAGTTCCTAACAATCTTGATCACACGTTTGGATGTGCTAGTGGACCCAGTAGATGTGTCTATCTGCGGATCCAACAGTAGATTGAAATCCCCTCCCAAGAACAGTGTCTCCTTGGTGGGGACCAGCAACGAATGAAATATTGTTTTAAATATATGATGCTGATCTTGGCTCTTTGCCTCTTTTAAAATGTGTTTCCTGTATAAGCAGGATGTCGCCCGTGGTTTTGTATAGGTCTCTGAAGACCATAGATCTGTTTTCCGGACTATTTAAGCCATTTATGTTCACTGTTGTGAGTGTAAGTGAGTGCATGTTTGACATCTTTTCAGTTTTGATTACTCTAGACTTAACTGGTATAGATATATGGTCGTGCCCTGTTAATGTTCGTTTCCCTGACTGTTGTCTGGTATTCTAGTGTAATTTATTTATCCCAATTTCTTGGTGTATGCCCTGCGTTCAGCACTATGCTTCTTTTAACAGTATAATCAAAACAATATCCAGTGCTCAGTTTCTTCTAAATTAGAAGTTAATAATGGTATTTTGAACTATTACTGCAGTAAATTATTCAACAACAAATATTTCAAATATTATAACAGTAAATTCAATTCTAAGGGTAGTATCCCCACCCCCAAACATATTTCAAAACATATTTTAAATAAAGGTAAATATACGACCTTAAGCTACAAAGGCAAGTTCAGGTAGGTAGTCCAGGTTAGACAGAGTCTAATGTCAAATGTCTGCTATGTCTGTTGTTTGCATCCTTGCTGGGGAGTGATGTGGTGACTGCTCCATTTGTGACATTGCGGTGCTAGGCCTGTCTAGGTGTAATTTTTCTTTTGTATAGGGCCCTTCTTCTTCTGGGTGTTTGATGTTTAGTTGTAGAGCCTTATTGAAGCAGGGGAGATCATCCAGAGTTTTGTAAACAGCTGTAGTGCTATCTTTGGTAGCGATGATGCTGACAGGGAATCCCCACCTATAAGGAATTTTTTGCTCTCTTATTATCGATGTAACAAAGTGGAGTTCCCTTCTCTTCTGTAACGTTGTCGGGCAAAGATCCGCAAAAATCTGTATATGCCTGCATGAGTGAATTTCTGTTTCTGCCTGGCATGGCGTGCAATTTCCTCTCGATCCTTGTGGTTAAGTAATTTTAAGATTATGTCTCTGGGTGGAGCTTTTGGTGGTGGCTTTGCGCGCAAAGCTCTATGTGCTCTCTCAATGCAGGCATCTGGGGAGTCATTTGTACCTTTGAGGCTTCTAAACAGGTCCTGGAGGCATCCTTCTATGGCATTCTGTTGTACTGATTCGGGAACACCCAATATATGTAGGTTGTTACGCCTACCCCTGTTATCAAGGTCTTCGACCCTTTCTAGCAAATGATGAATGGTCTCCTCCTGCTCATAAGCTAGCCTTGAGATATGCTGTATATCCTTAAAGATGGTATTATGATTTTCCTCCAATGTTGAAACCCTGTTAGTAACTTTTGACAAATCTATTTAAGCTCGCCATACCAGCCCTTGACTTCTCCAATGATTTCTTTTATATCCTCCTTTGTACACAAGGTTCTGAGATCATCCTTGGTTAGTGGGGTACTGTTTCCTGGTTCTATTGGTAGCTTTTGTGGTGCCTCAGTTTCCTGAGCTGTTGTTTTCTCCATTTCTGTGTTTGTAGAGGATATATCTTGAGGTTTAAGATATTAATGGATAGAGTTGGACTTGTTGTTTTTGTCTGGTCTATTCAATCTGCGGCCAGGCATGACCACAACCAATAGCGTAATCTAAATGGGTTCGATTTTAATGGACAAGTAGCTGCCATAAACACTTGGGTACAATTATAACAGGGAGCCTGCTCGTATGTCACACAGTAGATGCTGTAATTGTGTTTGTGCCTGCAATGCACACTGACTGCTGTATAGTGCTAAAGTTCTGAAACCTGCGTGTGCACAGACAGATAGGAGGTATATTATTCTTATAGTGGTGCTTCACAGCATGTGGGTATTTCTGTCTATATATCTTCTGCTGGTTTCTTCACTAGTGTTTTTTAGGACCCTTAGTGTAGTGCCTTTAGAGTCAAGCAGCCTTCTGTAACAATGTAACCCCTATCTTCAGCTTGCTACCAGCCAGCATGGTTGAGAAAGGTTAGTTTATAATAAGCCCTTCTGTGGCACACCTAGCCTGTTTTTATTTTTATTTTTCCCCCACTGCTGTTAAGGTATACAACCGGAGTCTGCTCACCCCTCTTTCTATAACCGCTCTCTGTGTGGGACCTTGCCCTCTGTGTATACTGCTCTAGCGGATCACTGCTTCAGTGTGGCCTGATGTACCCTGTTATTGCCACTCCATATAGCAGAGGAGGGTCCGGTAGTGTTATTTAATGCGGCTGCCGCACGCAATGTCCTATGCCCTCCTCCACTCCACCTCCACTTTTATATCCATTTCGGAGCCCCCTCTCACCTCTTGTTTTGCCCCAGGATCGTTAGATTTCCTTACCGCACTGTAAGGCTGTGTCAGAGCGCCACGTGGGTGCCGTGTCCGTTGCTGTCGGCTGTGTGTGCAATGCTCCTGCAGCTATACTTCCCTGCAGGCTCCCTCTCCGTTTGTGCTGGAGTTGATCAGTGAGTCCCCGTTCTCTGTTTGTAATGGCCAAGTAGCTTTTTTTATCTTGTTTGGGCAGTGGGGCCTAGGAGCTAGTGTGTCAAGCAGCCATTTCCCTGTGCGGTCAAGCTCCGCCCCCCTTTGTACCCTTGTTTTAACCACTGTCATACTATTAAACTGTCTCACTTCTAGTGATAACAAAGCAACATCTTTTCTTCTTTTTAAATACTTTTTTATTATTTTCCATGACATATCTTCAATTGAGTTTAACAGAAAAATTCTCATAACAAAAACAGATCAAAACAATTAGTTCAAAATTAATAAGTACATGGTTCAAGCCATATTGGATCCTTCATACAATGCCTGTGTGAATCAGTATAATGGCATAAAATCAATAATTAATGATACATTCATGTGACTGAATACAACATGTAAGTCTAATCTTCTTATGCACAAGAAGAAGAAGAAGATATATCAATTTTAAATATGAATCTCCTTCTCTAATATCCTTTATTATCACAAGAACACTCTTTTCAATGGAGCAAAACCTTTTTGGTGTTACTATATTATCTTATGCCGGTATAAATATGTAGAATTCACCATTGTAGTGTAGTCATAATATGCTGATAAGAGAAAGATAGCCAGGATTTAACGCTGCTCACATATTAAATAGCTAAGAATTAGCATTTCCTTATATATATATATCTCTGCCTGTTTTTCCTTTTATGCATCCGTATCAGTTCCCTTGAACAAATATTGCAGAGCGTGCTCATCAATTTGTAAAAAAGTAAAGATTCATTACCAGCTTCCTTGCAAGCCTGAGCATTTTATTGCCATACGTTCTTCCTTTAGATTTATATAGCAGAGGACTTGGCTCACCTCGTCTCTCAGAAGGTCGTCTTGGCTATCAGCAAAGATTTTCAAAACAACAGTCACCAATAACGCTGTCCTGGGGCAAGGCAATTAGTAGCCTGAACCAGCACCTCTTCAATCGAGTCTTTAATCTGCTCCTGTAGGAAAGAAGCACCAGGAGCTCCCCAACGAGGCAATTTATGATACGGACCCAGACATATAGCAATAACGTCCCTACAATTTGCTTCATTATTGATTCATTAGTGTTAATAAATTACATTTTCACTTATAATTTATGACTGATATTCTCTTGTCCTAAATATACTTTGGGGACACACGTAAAAGGGTTTGATAACACTTTAATTTAGAGTGTTGTTTTATAATTATCCAGAGTTCTATAATATGAGTGTATACCATTACATAGTATTCCTATTTTGTGGGAACCATTATCACAACACATAGATGAAAATTTTCCCCTGAAATGTTTGAAAAAAATAAGAAAGGTAGAAGTCTGAGAATTAAAATAGATTTTTGTTTTTTATTTAAGCTAAAAAAAAGAAACTTGTTTCTTAGATGGTCATAATAATGGAAAACTATAAAAAAAAAAGAACTGCTAAGTATCCAAATAGTTCATGTGATAAAGCACTTTGTAGCGGAATTGAGCTTCACAGGTTCAAGTTTTGTTATGTTATTATAATGTAAAGGTAATGTACCAGAGCTCATAATGAAAAGTCCTTATTTTAGACAAATAAGCTGTGAATTGCTTTTGTAACTATTTGTGTTGAAATTGTTTTATTAAAGTTTTACAAACCGTATACACAGTTACTTGTACAGTACACGTAGAATATCTTTACAATTTTAATAAGTCCCTTCCAACTCGTTACTCATTTTAAATGTATACTGTCTTTCAGATGAGCAAGTAGGGCAAACTCATACGGCTAGATTTAGAGTTTGGCGTTAGCCGTCAAAAGCAGCGTTAAGGGGTCCTAACGCTGCTTTTTACCGCCCGCTGGTATTTAGAGTCAGCCAGGAAAGGGTCTACCGCTCACTTCCTTTCCGCGACTCCAGGCTACCGCAGATCCCCTTACGTCAATTGCGTATCCTTTTCTATGGGATTTGCCTAACGCTGGTATTTGGAGTCTTGGAAGAACTGAGTGGTAGAGCCTCTACCGACAAGACTCCTACCGCCAAAAAAAGTCAGTAGTTAAGTAGTTAAGAGCTTTATCGGCTAACGCCGGAATATAAAGCTCCTAACTACTGTGCTATAAAGTACACTAACACCCATAAACTACCTATGTACCCCCCCACATCGCCAACCCTCTAATAAAATGTTTTAACCCCTAATCTGCCGACCGGATACCACCGCCACCTACATTATCCCTATGAACCCCTAATCTGCTGCCCCTAACATCGCCGACACCTATATTATATTTATTACCCCCTAATCTGCCCCCCCCAATGTCGCCGCTACCTAACTACACTTATTAACCCCTAATCTGCTGCCCCTAACATCGCCGACACCTACATTATATTTATTACCCCCTAATCTGCCCCCCCAACGTCGCTGCTACCTAACTACACTTATTGACCCCTAATCTGCTGACCAGACCTTGCCGCCACTATAATAAATGTATTAACCCCTAGATTAGGTGTAATTAGTTTAAACTTCTTGTAATTTTTTTTTTTTTGTAATTTAGTGTTTGTTTGTTTTTTGTATTATAGATTAGTTTATTTAATTGTATTTTAGTTTAGCTAATTGTAGTTAATTTATTTAATTAATTTAATGATAGTGTAGTGTTAGGTGTATTTGTAACTTAGGTTAAGATTTATTTTACAGGTAATTTTGTACTTATTTTAACTAGGTAGCTATTAAATAGTTATTAACTATTTAATAGCTATTGTACCTAGTTAAAATAAATACAAAGTTGCCTGTAAAATAAATATAAATCCTAAAATAGCTACAATGTAATTATTAGTTATATTGTAGCTATATTAGGGTTTATTTTATAGGTAAGTATTTATTTTTAAATAGGAATAATTTATTTAATAATAGGAATATTATTTAGTTTAATTTAAATTATATTTAAGTTAGGGGGGTGTTAGGGTTAGGGTTAGACTTTGGTTTAGGGGTTAATAACTTTATTATAGTAGCGGCGACGTTGCGGGCGGGAGATTAGGGGTTATTAATTGTGGGTAGGTGGCGGCGATGTTAGGGAGGGCAGATTAGGGGTTAATAAAATTTATTATAGTGTTTGTGAGGCGGGAGTGCGGCGGTTTAGGGGTTAATACATTTATTATAGTGGCGGCGAGGTCCGGTCAGCAGATTAGGGGTTAATACTTGTAGTTAGGTTGCGGCGACGTTGGGGGAGGCAGATTAGGGGTTAATAAGTATAATGTAGGTGTCGGCGATGTTAGGGGCAGCAGATTAGGGGTTTATAGGCATAATGTAGGTTGCGGCGGTGTCCAGAGCGGCAGATTAGGGGTTAATAATATAATGCAGGTGTCAGCGATAGCGGTGGCGGCAGATTAGGGGTTAATAAGTGTAAGGTTAGGGGTGTTTAGACTCGGGGTTCATGTTAGGGTGTTAGGTGCAGACTTAGAGAGTGTTCCCCCATAGGAAACAATGGGGCTGCGTTAGGAGCTGAACGCTGCTTTTTTGCAGGTGTTAGTTTTTTTTTCCAGCCAGCTCCATCCCTATGGGGATATCGTGCACGAGCACGTTTTTCCAGCTTACCGCTACCGTAAGCAACGCTGGTATTGAGAGTAGAAGTGGAGCTAAATTATGCTCAACGCTCACTTTTCTGAGCCTAACGCAGCCACTCAGACAACTCTAAATACCAGCGTTGTCTTAAGGGTGCGCTGGGAAAAAAAGCAGCGTTAGCTACGCGGGTCTTTACCGACAAAACTCTAAATCTAGGCGATAAAAAATTAGAATGTAGTCTCAGGATCCATCTTGATTTGGGTTGATGGGTTTCTTGATGAACTAATGTATAAAGGTCATAAATACTTAGTACAAGGTATACTGTCTAAATATATATCTGGTTAAATAACTTCAAAACAGAAAACATAACAAAAAGATTTTTGGTTACTAAATATTAAGAATAAGGGGTATATTTATTAAAGGAACATTAAACCCATATTTTTTCTTTCATGATTTAAATAGAGAATACCATTTTAAACAACTTTCTAATTTACTTCTATTATCTAATTTGCTATATTCTCTTTATATTCTTTTCTGAAAAGCATATCTAGATAGGCTCAGTAGCTTCTGACTGGTGGCTGCACATAGATGCCTCAGGTGATTGGCTCACCCATGTGCATTGCTATTTCTTTAACAAAGGATATCTAAAGAATAAAGCAAATTAGATAATAGACGTAAATTGGAATGTTGTTTGAAATTGTATTCTCTGTCTGAATCATGAAAGAATTATTTTGGGTTTAATGTCCCTTTAAGCAGCGTATGTTCACAAGAACGGCTTGTGCAATAATAAATGCTGATAGCATATGCTGTTGGCATTTATCAATGTGTGGCTGACATGATACGCTACATAGTATCATGCCCATCCGCACTTTAATAAGTCGGCCCCTATGGCCTCTAGTTATCAATGTCTGTCGGACCTGATCCGACAGAGCGGATCAAGTCCGACAGACATCGCTGAATACGACAAGCAATACGCTCGCCGTATTCAGCATTGCACCAGCAGCTCACAAGAGGCTCGCCAGAAACACGGGGCATCAAGCTCCAATCGGAGCTTGATACATATGCCCCTCAGTGTCTATTCCTCAATCCTAGCAGAGCAGTCAGTGCCAGTCTAGAGGCATTAAAATAATCTAGAAAATTGGGGGCCCCTACCCCTCCCAACTGTCTGTGTCTGGCCATAGTTTGAAAGGGGTTTCTCGTATGTTTATAGCCATTAATAAAATTGAGAATATCCGATAGTAATGTGAGTAAATCAGGACGAGATATTGGAATGGTCAGTGTTCTGAATAGAGGAGTCGTGGTAAAATATTCATCTTAGTTGCAGATAATCTGTCATAACCCGAGAAATTATATTGAAATAAATGTGATAAAATAATAAACAAAGGATGAAGACTAACAAAGTGTACTATAATATAAACTAAATACTCATAAAAAGTTCTTATAAGGATATGTGTGTGATTTTCGGAATCTTCAATCTTCTATTTTCTTTTGATCCTCATATAAAAAGAGAGAAAGAGATGCCACATAGCGTGATTCTGTGATTATTCAGAATGCAGAATGCGTGTTTACAAATGCTTACTCACATGAGATGGAGCTATAGCCTAGCTCAGGTTTATGCGCACACCCGATATTATACTGTTGGGTAAACAGTTGCTTGAACCGGATTTTAGTAAAAAAGATTTATTAAAATACAAGTGTAAAAAGCGTCACAAGAGCTGCAAGAAACACCAAATATACATAGGGTTGGCAATACAATTAAGTAATTGCTCGCATTGAGCTTGTACACAGTACTAGAAACCTTGGTAAGGAGTGCAGAAACTTAACCACACAACCTTTCCATTCAGAGTCCAGCATATGTTGCTCTCCTTACTGGTGTGCAGATTCTTGGAAAGACGCCAAGGGTAAGAAACAATGTATCCGACGTACGTTTCGCAAAGGAGCTTTTTCAAGGAATTCCTTGAAAAAGCTCCTTTGCGAAACGTACGTCGGATACATTGTTTCTTACCCTTGGCGTCTTTCCAAGAATCTGCACACCAGTAAGGAGAGCAACATATGCTGGACTCTGAATGGAAAGGTTGTGTGGTTAAGTTTCTGCACTCCTTACCAAGGTTTCTAGTACTGTGTACAAGCTCAATGCGAGCAATTACTTAATTGTATTGCCAACCCTATGTATATTTGGTGTTTCTTGCAGCTCTTGTGACGCTTTTTACACTTGTATTTTAATAAATCTTTTTTACTAAAATCCGGTTCAAGCAACTGTTTACCCAACAGTATAATATCGGGTGTGCGCATAAACCTGAGCTAGGCTATAGCTCCATCTCATGTGAGTAAGCATTTGTAAACACGCATTCTGCATTCTGAATAATCACAGAATCACGCTATGTGGCATCTCTTTCTCTCTTTTTATATGAGGATCAAAAGAAAATAGAAGATTGAAGATTCCGAAAATCACACACATATCCTTATAAGAACTTTTTATGAGTATTTAGTTTATATTATAGTACACTTTGTTAGTCTTCATCCTTTGTTTATTATTTTATCACATTTATTTCACATTTGCTTCATTTTTGTGATATCATGGTATTTATTCTCACGAGAAATTATATTGTTTCCATTTATTAATGTCTTTTCTTATCTCTTTATATAATGGGAGATAATTAGTTTTGTATAAGTCTGTGTATTAAGTGGTTAAATTGATCCCTAAGTATTTAATATGTTTCTGAACCCAGGAGAATGTAAAGTTGGTTTCAATTAATTTTTTTGGTGTGAGTTGGTAATGGCCTCACATTTATCTGTGTTTATTTTGCATCCTGAAATGATGGAAAATTGTTGCAAAATATTATAAAGATAGGGGAGAGAAATTAAAGGTCTCGCCAAAGTAAGTAAAACGTCTTCAGCAAATAGTTAATTTTTTTAATCAGTATTTTGTATAGTTAGTCCAGTAATGTCAGGGGAGTATCTTTGTAACTATTTAAAGATACTTTGCACTGAAAGCTTTTTTTTTTTGTAAACACATATTAACTGCATTTATAATTAACCAATAATCTGATTTGCTTTGTGAAGTAATTATAATACTGAGATCAATAAATCTTAGTCCCTCGTATCCAGGAGTCAGGACTGGAGAAGCCAAGTAACGTGGTTATAATCAATGGAAAAATACCATTATCAACAAACTAACTGTATTGGTTTTTACTACTCTATGAAGTTTTTTTGTGAGCGCATACATATATTTGAATTATCTTTTATATAACAAGATTCTTTATTACTAATCAGTACCAATGAATATTATTTTCTTATTTTTAACTAAATGTATAACAAATGTAAACTAATTTAATTGACTCTACTGTATTTTATTAGTTCTGACCTTTTGAACTATACATTTTAGCTAGGAATTCTACACTGTTAGTCAGAATATATCTGAAATGTACCCATGGCAATTTTTATTCTTATATTTTTGTATATTTGAAAATGTTAATAAAAATAAATATAAAAAAGTGTTCAAAATGGACAGGGGGCAGAGCACATTCATGTTAACTGAACACAGGTTCAAGTCCCACTCAAGATATTGAGGCCCATTTATCAAGCTCCGTATGGAGCTTGAGGGCCCGTGTTTCTGGCGAGTCTTCAGACTCGCTAGAAACAGCAGTTATGAAGCAGCGCTCTAAAGACCGCTGCTCCATAACCCTGCCCGCCTGCTCTGAGCAGGCAGACAGGAATCGCCACAATTCAACCCGATCGAGTATGATTGGGTTGATTGACATCCCCCTGCTGGTGGCCCATTAGCCGCGAGTCTGCAGGGGGCGGCGTTGCACCAGCAGCTCTTGTGAGCTGCTGGTGCAATGCTGAATATGACAAGCGTATTGCTCTCCGCCTTCAGCGAGGTCTGTCGGACCTGATCCGCACGGTCGGATCAGGTCCGACAGACCTTTAATAAATAGGCCTCATTGTGTGGTTTTATTATTATTTGTTTAATTGTGATGTAGCATAGCTGAGATTGAAATAATGTATGTGATAGATGCTACCGATGCAAAAAGGGTGTACAAATTCTGGTGTTACCCCACAAATATGCACTCTGGGACCCAGCATCACAGGCATTTAGGGAATATATATATATATATAAATAAATATATATTCCCTAAATGCTTGTGATGCTGGGTCACAGAGTGCATATTTGTGGGGTAACACCAGAATTTGTACACCCTTTTTGCATATATATCAGACCTGCACAAGCACTGCCCATGAGAGAGTGTCACCAAACACCAGCTCTGGAGGAGAGGTATACTGGACACGGAGAAGACAGGAGTGGTACAGGTCTTCACAGAAAGAGTATTAACTAGCTAATTATCTCACAAATATCACCAACCCAAAAACACAGAAAGATACTCACTAAATACAGAATCTCGCACCACCAACTAGAAATAGAGACTGGCAGATATCAGACAAAATGGAGGCCCAGTATAGCCAGACAATGCGCACAGTGTAACAGTGAGGACACAGAGACTGAAGCGCACTTCCTTTTGTACTGTACAAGATACAAACTCTTAAGGGAGAAATACTTCCCAGAAATAACAAAATAAATAACAGACTTCTCACAGATGTCTGAACAAGAAAAACTGTGTATAATTGCATTGTGTGCAGTTGCTCTTTTTGTTTAGATGTAAATTAACATTGTGTTAAAGGGCCAGTAAACCTAGAAAATAATGTTATATAATTCTACATATAGTGCAGAATTCTATAACATTATATTAGTGCTAGCTTTATATAACATAATATTGCCTGTGAATTTTTATTAAAAAAAGAGGGTTTTTCAGACCCGCCCTTTGTGCTCTACTGAGCGGGTCTGGTGTTCCCTCTGAGCGCATCTGGGCAGCTGTCTAGTCACAGCATGGCCCGGCCTCGCCATTACACTCAATGTAGCTCGCTCCTGCTCTGTCTAACTAAAGTATCCGACAGAGCACTGAATCTGAAGAAGGTCCACACATTGACCTCTTTACAGCCCTGAGGAGATGCAAGTGATTGTGAGGTGCCAAGTGACAACAAACCTACCGCTGTAGATGGTGCCTTAGAGCAGATGACGACCTATAAGAGGTGGATGTGGCAAGCGAGCTGGCATCAGTATATATTGACATCTACTTGTTCCCGATCCTACAAATTTTGGATGGCCAAAAAATACTTGACCCTACAAGCAGCGGATGATGTGACAGTTACCCTTTTGAAAGAAAACTTTTTGCCCACCTCTGAGAAAGTTCTGGGGCTTAGGGACACTGCAACCACACACAAGTTGATACCTTTTTTGTTGCTTTGCTCCTGGAGTCTGAGATATGTGAAACATGTTTATAGTACAGGTAGAACCGGGGTAGGCTAGTTATGTGATAGCTGTTATGACATATATGGCAGTCCTAGGAAACATTGCCTTATATATGCTGTATGTCTGTCTTCATAGCTAATATATGGAAGCCTATCCAACTAAATGACAACTGTTTACAGTTTGAGATATTTATACGTGTAAATTGCTCCTTACTACTAGTCTGTTTAATTTCTGTAGCCAGAAGATATTGGTTTTATTGTATCCCTACAAATTTTGTTAAAGCTCTGCGTATATTACTACCTATATTTAAGGAATAGTTCATAGGTGATTTGCCTTTTAGCTTTGTACAGTAAATACATGTCATGGGAAATATATCTGTAAGACCAGGAGTCAATCCAGCTATACTCCTACTTTTTATGGGTTATTAACTCTGATAGGATATTTACTATTTGGCTATGTAAAGTTGTCATTTATGAAACTACAGCTAATACTACACTTGCATATTCTTTTTTTTTTTTTTTTTTCTTTAAACTGTTCAGTTTCCTATATGTCATATTTTCTTCAGAGTTAGTGAATTCTGGTACACATTGTCTTCTATATCAGCCTACAGTTTAGCATAAATATCAAATACATCAAACCTATTATTTGTTCATTTCCCTAGATGGGCTACCGAGGGTCAAGCTGCCAGTGGCCGTGGCAGCGTGAATTTTACTTTCTGCAATATTAGTAGGTTATATCGTAAGCTAAGGAGCTCTATTAACGCTTATGGGGCCAATTGGGCTTGTTTCTATAACAATGGTTCAAACCATATATGAAGATATACAGCTGGTAATTTCTTCCTTAAGTTTCAGCTGCAAGTTAAATATTATTCTGCCCACCCCATAAATAGGAGCATATGGATGTTCCCAGCTCAGTCTGCAGCTATCTGAGCATCACTGTAGAATTGCAACTACAATCCTAGTTACTCCTGTTCTTCCCTTAGATTGTACCTACCCCTATGTTAATCAGACCTGACATTACATATCTGCGTTTAGCTGGAAAATTCAGCTTTCCTTAGCTAATACAAGGTTTATTTTCCCTGATACATGGTAAACACTCTATTTCTATCTGTTGTCATCTCCAAGACGGTACCCATATCTAGTAATGGTAAACTTTAGTGGTTCCCACATTCCCACATTACACCAACTTTTCAGGGTCCAAAAGTGACCCTTTGGTTATATTCACTGTTCAATTATGTTTAATTTTCTCTTCTACCTAGCATATTGTTTTATATATAGCAACAACCAGGATTCTCTGTAATGACAGGATTGAGTTATATATCTTAATTTATGAGAAAAGATGGTGAAAATGATGTTATACCTCTTTCCAAATAAGATCTGTTCTATTTCCTGGGACTATAAGCGTGCCACTGGTTGGCTACCTACAACTGTTATACTTTGTGCTGATATGTTGTTATGTATATTATTATTACTCTTTTCAATGAATGTACCATAATGACATAATGCAATAAAAAAATTTTAAAAAAGCTCCTTTTTCCTCTTTTACACCTAGTTGAGCTGGGGGTAATTTTTCTAAATGTATCGTCAGCCTCTGATAGTGTATTAACAGTTTGCGCTTTCGTTGGAAACCTGGTATAGTTTATAGATTAACAGCTTCTAATGTGCAATGTGCCTCTCTTAAGCCTGCTAGCAATGCTTGCCTCATGAAAGCAACATCTATCCGGCCTGTTGTGTTGTTGTGCGTGAGACTGTGTGGTGTGCTTATACTGGACATGCTGCAGTCCCCAGGCCACAGTGCTTCTGTGTTTGATCCGCAGTGGATTTTGAGCATTCTGTAGTAGTTATTACAGTGTTTGTTTTTTTTAAGTATCAATCCAAAAATATGACATATCTATGTAATGAATCCAATTTCAAACATGTTATCTCACAATTATAGTTATTTTAGAATTCAAGTGTGTGTGTGTGTGTACATGTATGTATGAGTTTGTGTGTCTGTGTGAATGTATGAGTTTGTGTGTGTATATATGAGTTTGTGTGTGTATATGCATGAGTTTGTGTGTGTGTATGAGTTTGTGTGTGTGTGTGTGTGTGTATGTATGAGTTTGATTATGTGTGTGTGTGTATGTATATATGAGATTGTGTGTGTGTGTGAATGAGCTTGTGTGTGTGGGTGTATGTATGAGTTTGTGTGTGTATGTATGAGTTTGTGTGTGTGTGTATGTATGAGTTTGTGATTGTGTGTGTGTGTGTGTGTATGTATGAGTGTGTGTGTGTATGTATGAGTTTGTGTGTGTATGTATGAGTTTTTTTGTATGTATGTGTATGTACAATTTTGTTTGTGTGTATGTATGAGTTTGTATGTGTGTATGTATAAATGAATTTGTGTGTGTGTGTTTGATCAGCTCTTTTGCCCTTAAAAAAAGTAAAATATTCGGGGGCGCGTCCAAGCAGCGATCGGGAGCGGTCGCACTCTCTCAGAGCTCCTGTACAGCATCCAAGAATCTGACGATTTAGGAAGAATCAAACAGCAAAAATCAACATCAATACTTATCTTTGCTGCTTCGTACAGCAGCCTGCACTAAATTGTGACCTCTGCTGTGTTTTTGACACCAAGAGCACTGATTTGGACAGTACTCCAAGGTTCTTGGCCTGGAACGAACATAACATTGCTCCCATTCAAACCGGATTGATATCTACCTAAAAAGATTAAAAGAGGAACACAACTGAAAGAGAGATGGCAATAACTATAGACTGCACAAAACATTATACAAATATGGCTGCGGAAGGGATCTTGTTCCTATCAACAGATGGAGAAGTTTGAGAGTCTGATGCGGGGCTTAATGGACAGAGCTCCGTTAGACTATATGAGGAAGCAACTCTCCCTGATACCACATACCATCACTAACTCCATTGCAGAAGAATCGTCAGCGCTCGACAAGCCAACAGCAACTGCTGAAATAATGGCATCATCAGAAGACTGAACAACTGCTGACCATAATGGAGTCACGCAGTACAATGAAGCCCCTGAAAGAGACCTGTCACACTCCTATCAACGACCAAAGCCTGGCCAACTCAGCCCTATATGCAGGCAATCAGCGTATCATTTAATGAATCATGAAACCTGCCCCTGCATAAAACATACCCCTGCAAGCATGCTGGACGTCCACGGTGGACGGGTCGTCTTCACGGGAGCTCGGGGGGGACTCCTGGGGGGCTGCGGCCAGTGGAAAAGCATATTCGCTGACTGTAAACAACATCCAGCTAGGTAAGCAGGGCATTCCCATTCCTAAGCCAGAAGCTTTCACCAGCTTGCAAGAATCAAAGTGGCATAAGGCCTTGTTGGAAGCGCTACTGACCCGCAGTGTAATGACTCATTCAACATATTTGAAGGGCTCCTTTCAGATGCGGACAAGAAATGAGACTTTCCTACAGTCTAAATCCTGGGGCAAAAAGTATATTTATAACACATTCTCAATGTTGTCTACAACCTTCACGAGATACTTAACTGTACCTTGACTTACTTTGTGTCACATGTTTATATGCCCTTATGTTTTATTGTTTTATAGTATATCTATACCAATTTTCTAGTTATCTTCCTTGGGAAGAATTTTTGAGATATTGACTATCATACTGCTAACATGCCTTATCACATTATCCCATATCATTTAAGGCCTATTATAGATAAAGTAATGGAACGAGTGCACTATTATAATTTTCTTATTCTTTACTAGCTTTACTACATCTGAGTAGATGCATATGGAAAAGAACATCACAAGGAGCTAAATATATTATTCGCAAAAATAGTTTGTTAAGCTCAGGCATCCCAAATTCATATCAGATAATACCCAGTTATAATCTCCCTGTTTCTCCCTTATAATACCGCCATACCATTTATATATAACATTGGTTTAGACCCAAAAGTGGTTTGTCTACTTATCAGTGGGGAAAAAAGTCCAGAGATGGCTGCAAAAAAGGAGTTTATTATAAAGCACACACAGAGAATAGCAGAGCAACTTTTCGGTAGTAATCCTTTTGTCAAGCTAATTTCACACTGTTCAAAAACCTCAATTTATACACAGTCCCCACAAGGGGGCGCAAAATACATATAAATAAATTAACGCTATCATGCCCAAAATCCATTCATTACATATAATAGTGAAAAATTTAATCTACATACAAACATATCATCAGAGATTCAAACACATGATAGAGAATATAATAATTACACAATTCCTACATGATTACAGAAAACAGAAAGGCAAAAATTCATCTATATACATTTTCAAATTTCCTATGAATTACATCCAAATTTAAAATTTAAAATTTTTGATTTTAAGTTTTTAAATACCAAATTAGAAAGAGTTACTTACAGAAACACAGAGAGATCCAACTCTCTATTTAATCCCGATGGCGCTAAGGTGCCAAGTTTATGAATCCAAAAGGATTTGCGCTGTTTTAATAAATGTTCTCTATTGCCACCACAACGGGGTCTGAGAACACATTCAATAATCTGAAACCTAAATTGGTTTATTGCATGACCCATTTTTAGAAAGTGATATGCAACAGGGGCTGTGTCTTTTTTAGTTCTTATATTACTTTATGTTCGATTATCTCATCACAGATACATATAGTGGTTTCGCAAATATAGCTCCTCTCACACGGGCATTTAATAATGTATACTACAAAAGTAGTTTGACATGTAAGATATCCATTAATGCTATATTTATGTCCCATTGTAGGATGATAGAAAACAGATCCCTTAATAAGATTTCCACAACATGAACACCTTAAACAGGGAAAGCAACCATGATTCTTTTCTGTGATAAAGCTTTGGGGGCTACCTTTTTTACTACTGCCAATATCAGCTTTAGTCAGATGTTGTTAGAGATTGGGCCCTCTTTTATACGCGGGCATAGGGATGGTTTTAAATTCTGATATTTCAAGATTACATTTTAATAATATTTCCCAATGTTTCCTAATGATTTTGTGTATGACATGGATTTGTGAATTGTATTCTGATACAAATGCCATCCTCTGATCATCATTAACATTGCTCTTATCTTTCTGTAATTTACCCAACTCAGGACATAACAATGTTTCTCTTGGGGTAGATAAGGCAAATTGTTTCTCAATTTCAATGATGGTCTCAGGATAACCACGTTCTAAAAATCTATTGCCCATTTCATTTAGTTTGATATTAGAAACCTCTTTATCAGAAACTATTTTTTGAACCCTAAGAAATTGACTTCTAGGGAGGGCTTTAAATAAAGAGGGGGGGTGGGCACTGTCATAACGAAGAAGACTGTTATGATCAGTTTCCTTTCTGTACAAATCTACCTGCAAACCTGTTTCAAATGTAATAATTTTAGTGTTAAATAATACTATACTCTCTTTGCTCCATGACAGTTTAAACTTAATGCGACTAATAGTCATATTTAAAGGGACACTATACCCAAACATTTTCTTTCATGATTAAGGTAGAGAATACAATTTTAAACAACATTCCAATTTACTTATATTACCTAATTTGCTTCATTCTTTAGATATACTTTAATGAAGAAATAGCAATGCACACAGTGAACCAATCACACGAGGCATCTATGTGCAGTTACCAATCAGCAGCTACTAAGCATATCTAGATATGCTTTTCAGCAAAGAATATCAAGAGAATGAAGCAAAATAGAAAATAGAAGTAAATGAGAAAGTTGTTTATAATTGTATGCTCTTTCTAAATCGTGAAAGAAAAAATGTGGGTTTCATGTCCCTTTAAATCCTCAACAAAAACCAACAGGGATTCAACGTCGCCTAACCATACACTGAAAATGTCATCGATATAGCACCACCAGCAGGCGCCATATTGAATAAATAATTTGTGAGAAAAAATAAATTTTTCTTCGTAGACATTCATAAAAATATTAGCATAATGGGGGGCAATGTTGGATCCCATGGCTGTGCCTTGCACTTTCAGGTAATAGTCGTCTCCAAATAGGAAATAATTACAGTATAGAATAAATTCAAGTAATTGAATAAAAAAATCAACCTGAACAGAATCATATTTACCACTTGTGTTAAGTACCATTTTAACTACACCTAGTCCACTCTCATGGGTTATGGACTTATACAAGCTCTCAACATTGAGGATAAATAATAGATATTTGTTGGTAGGTAAATCCAACGTTTCAATTTTCCTCAAAAAAATTCTAGTGTCTTTTATAAATGAATTGGACTATTCCACATATGGTCACAGATCCAGTGCTTGCAACGATTGGGCAGCCAGGGGGCTTATTGTATAATTATTATTATTATCATGTATTTGTATAGCGCCGCCAAATTCTGTAACGCTGGATATATTGTCACAAATACCATCAGATTGATAATTTGCTTAACATTTCTAGTATTACTATATCACAAAGAGAGACTGGAATGTTGAATAAGGGCTTAACATTTTGCTCCAAAAGAGATTGTAATTTTTTCAATTTGCAGAAAGATTTGTACCGTTTGTTTTCTAAATATAAGATTAAAAGTAATGGGATTTAATAAAGTTAATGCAATGATGTAAATGATGTCTCTAATACTATAAGACTGCATGAGATGGTTTTGTGCAATAAAAGTTCTTATATCCCTCCTCAGAATAACCATAGTGTGGAGACTTTTATAAGTCTTGTAAATAATGAGGTAGAACTTTTGCAGCCCAATCTCCATAATAAACACAGAAAAAGCAAGAATATATCTCAAAATTTGCTGATAAGCATGGAGCTATTGTAGCTTTAGAGAGATTGTATTATAGTAATGAGATAAAGGAACAACTAAGTGCCAATAATGTTTATAAAAAGCTCTCATGCAATCCTGTGATTTTGACACAGAAAGAAATCAAATGTATAACGTGTAAGGCTCTGTCTAATAACTTTATTGACAAAGAAGTGTTTACTTTGTAAATGTTGAATATCCTCGCACCCCTGTATTAAACACCCTCCCAAAGGTGCATGCAAATGCTAATAAGCCCCCTGGTCACCCAATCGTTGCAAGCACTGGATCTGTTACTACCAATGTGTCAACTTTCCTGGATTTTTTTATGAAAATTGACACATTGGATTTACCTACCAACAAATATTTATTATTTAGCCTCAATGTTGAGAGCTTGTATACGTCAATAACCCATGAGAGCAGACTAGGTGCAGTTAAAATGGTACTTAACACAAGTGGTAAATATTATTCTGTTCAGGTTGATTTTTTTATTCAATTACTTGAAGTTATTCTATACTGTAATTATTTCCTATTTGGAGACGACTATTACCTGAAAGTGCAAAGCACAGCCATGAGATCCAACGTCACCCCCAATTACGCTAATATTTTTATGAATGTCTATGAAGAAAATTTTATTTTTTCTCACTAATTGTTTATTCGATATGGCGCCTACTGGTGGTGCTATATCGATGACATTTTCAGTATATGGTTAGGCGATGTTGGATCCCTGTTGGCTTTTGTTGAGTATTTAAATATGACTACTAGTTACATTAAGTTTAAACTGTCATGGAGCGAAAACAGTATCACCTAGATTTGGAGTTCTGCGTTAGCCTTAAAAAGCAGCGTTAAGGGGTCCTAACACTGCTTTTTAACGCCCACTGGTATTACAAGTCTGGCAGGTACAGGTGTACCGCTCACTTTTCTTCTGCGACTTTTGGCCACCGCAAATCCCCTTACGTCAATTACGTATCCTATATTTTAATGGGATTTACCTAATGCTGGTACTATGAGTCTTAGAAGAAGTGAGCGGTACAGCCTCTACCTCCCAGACTCCTACTGCATAAAAAAGTCAGTAGTTAAGAGTTTTATGGGCTAACGCCGGAACATACAGCTCTTAACTAAAGTGCTACAAAGTAGTACACTAACACCCATAAACTACCTATTAGCCCCTAAACCGAGGCCCCCACCACATCGCAAACCATATAATAAAATTATTTAAACCCTAATCTGCTGACTGGACACCGCCGCCGCCGCCTACATTATAGCTATGAACCCCTAATCTGCTGCCCCTAACATCGCCGACACCTACATTATATTTATTAACCCCTAATCTGCCCCCCAATGTCGCCGCCACCTACCTACACTTATTATCCCCTAATCTGCCGACCGGACATCGCCACCACTATAATAAATGTATTAACCCCTAAACTGCTGCACTCCCGCCTTGCAAACACTATAATAAATTTTATTAACCCCTAATCTGCCCCCCCAACGTCGCCGCCACATACCTACAATTATTAACCCTAATCTCCCGCCCCCAATGTCGCCGCTACTATAATAAAGTTATTAACCCCTAAACCTAAGTCTAACCCTAACCTTAACACCCCCCTAAGTTAAACATAATTTAAATAAAACAAACTAAAATTACTATAATTAAATAAATTAATCCTATTTAAAACTAAATACTTAGCTATAAAATAAACCCTAATATAGCTACAATATAACTAATTGTTACATTGTAGCTATTTTAGGATTTATATTTATTTTACAGGCGACTTTGTATTTATTTTAACTAGGTACAATAGCTATTAAATAGTTAATAACTATTAAATAGCTACCTAGTTAAAATAATTGCAAAATTACCTGTAAAATAAATCCTAACCTAAGTTACAAATACACCTAACACTACACTATCAGTAAATTAATTAAATACATTAAATACAATTATCTAACATAAAATACAATTAAATAAACTAAACTATATTACCAAAAAAAAAACAAGCACTAAATTACAAAAAATTTAAAAATATTACAAGAATTTTAATCTAATTACACCTAATCTAAGCCCCCTAATAAAATAAAAAAGCCCCCCAAAATAATAAAATTCCCTACCCTATACTAAATTACAAAAGTAATCAGCTCTTTTACCAGCCCTTAAAAGGGCTTTTTGTGGGGCATTGCCCCAAAGTAATCAGCTCTTTTACCTGTAAAAAAATAAAAAGATCCCCACCAACATTAAAACCCACCACCCACACACCCCTACTCTAAAACCCACCCGATACCCCCTTAAAAAAACTAACACTACCCCAATGAAGATCACCCTACCTTGAGCCGTGTTCACCCAGCCGGGTACCGATGGGCCAGAATAGGACATCCGGAGCGGCAGAAGTCTTCATCCGATCGGGGCAGAAGAGGTCCTCCATCCAGCAGAAGTTTTCATCCAAGCGGCATCTTCTATCTTCATCCATCCGGCGCAGAGCGGGTCCATCTTCAAGACATCCAGCGCGGAGCATCCTTCCTGGCCAACGGACTAACGACGAATGAAGGTTCCTTTAAATGACGTCATCCAAGATGGTGTCCCTTGAATTCCGATTGGCTGATAGGATTCTATCAGCCAATCGGAATTAAGATAGGAAAAATCTGATTGGCTGATGTAATCAACCAATCGGATTGAAGTTCAATCCGATTGGCTGATTGGATCAGCCAATAGAATGCGAGGTCAAGTCTATTGGCTGATCCAATCAGCCAATCGGATTGAACTTCAATCCGATTGGCTGATTAAATCAACCAATCAGATTTTTCCTACCTTAATTCCGATTGGCTGATAGAATCCTATCAGCCAATCAGAATTCGAGGGACGCCATCTTGGATGATGTAATTTAAAGGAACCTTCATTCGTCGTTAGTCCGTCGGCCAGGAAGGATGCTCCGCGCTGGATGTCTTGAAGATGGACCCGCTCCGTGCTGTATGGATGAAGATAGAAGATGCCGCTTGGATGAAAACTTCTGCTGGATGGAGGACCTCTTCTGCCGTGATTGGATGAAGACTTCTGCTGCTCCGGATGTCCTATTCTGGCCCATTGGGTGCCCGGCTGTGTGAACACGGCTCAAGGTAGGGTGATCTTCAATGGGGTAGTGTTAGGTTTTTTAAGGGGAGATCGGTTGGGTAAAAGAGCTGATTACTTTTGTAATTTAGTATAGGGTAGGGAATTTTATTATTTTGGGGGGCTTTTTTATTTTATTAGGGGGCTTAGATTAGGTGTAATTAGATTACAATTCTTGTAATATTTTTTTATTTTTTGTAATTTAGTGGGGTTTTTTTTGGTAATATAGTTTAGTTTATTTAATTGTATTTTAGTTTAGATAATTGTAGGTAATTTATTTAATTAATTTATTGATAGTGTAGTGTTAGGTGTATTTGTAACTTAGGTTAGGATTTATTTTACAGGTAATTTTGTAATTATTTTAACTAGGTAGCTATTAAATAGTTATTAACTATTTAATAGCTATTGTACCTAGTTAAAATAAATACAAAGTTGCCTGTAAAATAAATATAAATCCTAAAATAGCTACAATGTAACCAATAGTTATATTGTAGCTATATTATGGTTTATTTTATAGGTAAGTATTTATTTTTAAATAGGAATAATTTGTTTAATTATAGTAAATTTATTTAGATTTATTTAAATTATATTTAACTTAGGGTGGTGTTAGGGTTAGGGTTAGACTTAGGTTTAGGGGTTAATAATTGTATTATAGTAGCGGCGACATTGGGTGCGGCAGATTAGGGGTTAATATTTGTAGGTAGGTTGCGGCGACATGGGGGGGCAGATTAGGGGTTAATAAAATTTATTATAGTGTTTGCTAGGCGGGATTGTGGCGGTTTAGGGGTTAATACATTTATTATAGTGGCGGTGATGTCCGGTAGGCAGATTAGGGGTTAATAAGTGTAGGTAGGTGGTGGCGACGTTGGGGGGGACAGATTAGGGGTTAATAAATATAATGTAGGTGTCTGCGATGTTAGGGACAGCAGATTAGGGGTTCATAGCTATAATGTAGGTGGCAGCAGTGTCCGGAGCGGCAGATTAGGGGTTAATAATATAATGTAGGTGTCAGCAATAGCGGGGGCGGCAGATTAGGGGTTAATAAGTGTAAGGTTAGGGGTGTTTAGGGTGTTAGGTGTAGATAGTGTTTCCCCATAGGAAACAATAGGGCTGGGTTAGGAGCTGAACGCTGCTTTTTTGCAGGTGTTAGGTTTTTTTCCAGCCAGCTCAGCCCCATTGTATCCTATGGGGAGATCGTGCACAAGCACATTTTTCCAGTTTACAGCTACCGTAAGCAACGCTGGTATTGAGGGTAGAAGTGGAGCTAAATTTGGCTCAACGCTCACTTTTCTGAGGCTAATGCAGCCATTCAGAAAACTCGTAATACCAGCATTGTTTAAAGGGAGCGGTAAGAAAAAAAGAAGCGTTAGCCCCGCAGGTTTTTACCGACAAAACTCTAAATCTAGGCGAATAGTATTCCTTGACACTAAAATTATTAAATCTGAAATGGGTTTGCAGGTAGATTTGTACAGAAAGGAAACTGATTGTAACAGTCTCCTTCGTTATGACAGTGCCCCCCCCTCTTTATTTAAAGCCCTCCATAGAAGTCAATTTCTTAGGGTTCAAAAAATAGATTCTGATAAAGAGGTTTGTAATATCAGACTACATTAAATGGGCAATAGATTTTTAGAACGTGGCTATCCTGAGACCATCATTGAAAGTGAGAAACAATTTTTGTTATGTCCTGAGTTGGGTAAATTACAGAAAGATAAGAGCAATATTAATGATGATCAGAGGATGGTATTTGTATCAGAATACAATGCACAAAGCCATGTCATACAAAAAATCATTAGGAAACATTGGGAAATATTATCAAAATGTAATCCTGAAATATCAGAATTTATAACCACCTGTTGCCCGTGTTTAAAAGAGGGCCCAATCTCCAACAACATCTGATTAAAGCTGATATTGGCCGTAGTAAAAAAGGTAGCACCCAAAGTTATATTACAAAAAAGAATCATGGTTGCTTTCCCTGTTTAGGGTGTTCATGCTGTGGAAATCTTATTAAGGGATCTGTTTTCTATCATCCTACACTGGGACATAAATATAGCATTAATGGATATCTTACATGTCAAACTACTTTTTTAGTATACATTATGAAATGCCCGTGTGGAAGGAGCTATATTGGCAAAACCACTAGATGTATCCGTGATCAGCTAATCGAACATAAAAGTAATATAAGAACTAAAAAAGACACAGCCCGTGTTGCATATTACTTTCTAAAAATGGGTCATGCAATAAACCAACTTAGGTTTCAGATTATTAAATGTGTTTTCAGACCCCGTCGTGGTGGCAAAAGAGAAATTTTATTAAAATAACGCAAATCCTTTTGGATTTATGGATTCATAAACTTGGCACCTTATAGCCATCAGGATTAAATAGAGAGTTTGATCTCTCCATGTTTCTGTAAGTAACTCTTTCTAATTTGGTATTTAAAAACTTAAAAATGTAACATTTTAAATTTGGATCTAATTCATAGGAAATTTGAAAATGTATATACATGAATTTTTGCCTTTCTGTTTTCTGTAATCATGTAGGTATTGTGTAATTATTATATTCTCTATCATGTGTTTGAATCTCTGATGATATGTTTGTATATAGATTATTTTTTTCACTATTATATGTAATGAATGGATTTTGGGCATGATAGAGTTAATTTATTTATATGTATTTTGTGCCCCCTTGTGGGATTGTGTATAAATTGAGGTTTTTGAACAGTGTGGAATTAGCTTGACAAAGGGATTACTCCCGAAATGTTGCTCTTCTATTCCCTCCTATTTTTGCAGCCACCTCTGGACTTTTTTTATGTTGATTTGGGAGTTTTGTGGAGCTCCTGTGGCTTGCAAACAGTACTCTCAGTGTTGGACATTTGCTACTTATCAGTGGAGTCAAGATTAAAAATGAGGTTCAGTATCTAAGTATAATAGCCATGATCCTGCCTATATTCTTATATTACGCTTGTTTTTCTATATCTTGAATTTCATGGTATATTTGCCTTTGAAGCAGGGCACTGCGCCTGCCATTACCTTTTTATTGAAGCTTGAATTAAGGCTTGTATTTCATTATTTTTCTTTGTATTGCTACTTATACCTCAATAAAATACAAAAAATTGAAAAAACTAAAAAGTTAAATATTCTAAAAAAAAAATATCCTGAAAAAATTGTCATTTGAAGCCCATTTTGTAGGGCATTGTCCTAAAGCACTGGTTTTCAAACCTGTCCCCAGGCCTCCCTAAAAGTCCAGATTTTCAGAATTACCTTGGGTGACAGCAGGTAAAATAACTATGTTTACTAATCAGCTGATTATTTCCCCTGTGCTTTAGTTCAGATATCCTACAAAATCTGTATGTGAGGGGATGGGGTTGGGGGGCAGGTAGTGACGTGAGAGGACATACAGTACTATAAGGGCAGAGACTTCTTCCTCAGTAACAGGGGCGAATGATCTCAATGTATGGTTATGTGAGTTATATCTGAAGACAGGTTTGAAAACCAGTGTCCTAAAGTGATCAGCTCTTTTGCCTTTCACATTTTTTTTTATAAAAACCCATCCCTAAACTCTTTTGCTAACCCTAATCTAACCCCCTCAAAATAATAATAAACCCCGCCAACAACAAGAAAGTGCCATGTCTCCACATATGAAGCAGAGTATACAGTGTGCAGATTGTCTGAGTATGATTGTTTATAGGGAAAACATTTTGTGGCAATAACAATACTGTAGGCAAGAAACCACTGGAGCCACATTGCTGTGAGTGGCATAATGTATTGCTGCAATGCTGTTAGAAAAATTGCTGCAAGATTTGCAGACCCTTACAAACCTTTTTTAGCAATCACAAACATCCCTTTTCCTCTTTCTGACCATCATCTCCTTACTGCAACATCACATCCCTCCCTACAACTCTTCCTCCTTTTACCCCTCACACCAACTTCACAGTAGCATTAAGTCATTAGATCAGCAACAGTTTGCTAGCTCTCTCAAATCTCTACTTTCTTCCATCTCCTCCTTTTCCTGCCCTGACCAATCTATCTGCCACTATAATTCCACCCTTACATCGATCCTTGACATTTTTGCCCCTCCTACCATAGTTCGGAAATCACACTCTCATCTTCAGCCCTGGCATACTCCTCTGACACGGTACCTATGCATATGTTCCCATACTGCTCAGCAACACTGGAGAAAATCTCAGAGTTCAGCTGACTTTCTTTACTGCAAGTTCATCTTTAACTCCTACTATTCTGCCCTTAACCTTTATAAGCAAATTTACTTCTCTACACTTATCTCTACTCTTTCTTCAAACCCAAAATGTCTGTTCTGCACTCTTCTCCACCCACCCCCACCTCCTAATACAACTTCTCTCTCAGCTCAAGATTTTGCCAGCCACTTCAATAACAAAATCAACTCCAACATCTCTCAACATACTACCAGTTTCCCACCCCCTCAAACGCTCGCAATCAACCAAAACCCACATAGCCATATATTTAGCTAATTTGCCCGTGTTACTGAGGAATAATTTTCCCTTATAGTATGTCCTCTCACCTCACTACCTGCCCTCCCTACCCCATTGTCTCACAGCTACTCCCCTCCCTCTCTTCTACCCTTACCCCTATGCTTACACACATTTTCAACTGCTCCCTTAGCACCAGTATATTTCCCTCATCTCTAAAATATGCACTGGTCACATCTATCCTCAAAAAACATTTTCTCTATCCAACCTCCCAATTCTACTACCACCCTATTTCCCTACTCCCTCTTGCCTCAAAGCTTCTTGAAAAACTAGTATATGCACATCAATCCCATTTATTTACATTGAACTCCCTCCTTGACCCACTGCAATCTGGATTTCGCTCCCATCACTCCACAGAGACAGCAATTATTAAGGTTATCAACGAACTACTTACAGCAAAACCGAAAGACCACTTCTCTCTGCTTAGCCTCCTTTATCTGTCTGCAGCCTTTGATACTGTTGACCACCCTCTTTTGCTCCAAACCCTCCAATCCTTCGGCATTTGCGACACAGCCCTCACGTGGTTCTCTTCCTAACTGTCTAACTGTACCTTTAGTGTAGCCTTCTCTGGGGCATCCTCTGCCCTGTTACCACTTTCTGTTGGGGTACCACAACGCTACATCCTCGGTGCCCATGTCTTCTCAATATACATGTCATCATTAGGTTCCTTTATAAATTCTTCAGATGAAACCCAAATCTACCTCTCTCCACCAAACCTATCTCCTTCCTTGCTAACCCGTGTCACTAACTGTGTTTCTCATATCTCTTCCTGGATGTCTTTTCACTACCTTAAGCTAAATCTCTCCAAAACTGAGCTCCTTATTTTCACTCCTTCTTCCAAAATCCCCAACCCCCATTTTCTATAACTGTCGGTAATTTCAGTATTACCCCTACCCCACATGCCGATGTCTTGGGGTCACACTTGGATCAGATCTTTCTTTCACTCCTCACATTCAGTCCTTGACCATATCCTGCAGCTTCCACCTTATAAACATCTCTTAAATTATACATTTCATTTAACAAGACACAACTAAGATTTTAATCCACTCTCTAATCCTTTCCCACCTCGACTACAATGCGATCGTCTCTGGTCTTCCTAGCTGCCGCCTAGCTCCTCTAAATCCATAATGAATGTCTCTAACAGGCTAATCTTCCTTACAAGTCACTCCTCATCTGCTGCACCTCTCTGTCAATACCTTCACTGGCTTCCTCTTGCCTCCAGGATTAAACACATAATTCTGACTCTGACATACCAGGCCCTCAACTGCACTGCTCCCCCCTATATTTCAGAACGTGGCTCCAGATACTCTCCCGTCCCCTTCACTCTGCTCATGACCTCCAACTCTCCTCTTCTCTTGTTACCTCCTCACATTCCCATCTACAGGAATTCTCCTGCATCTTGGGGAACTCTCTGCCTTGCTCCACAAGATTCTGCCCTAGTTTTGAAAGCTTCAAGCGCTCCCTAAAGATTCTACTGTTCAAGGATGCATACAACTTACACTAACCTTTCCTAACCCCAGTTTCTCTCCTCCTTTGCAATCCCCTTGAACCCTCTTAGAATGTAAGCCTATGAGCCCAGCTGTTTGCAGATCACCTTCAGAGGAGCTGACTACAACAGTGCAACTCTCAGCAGGGTCCTCTACCGAGAGCGGAATCTGTTGGTGCTCTACAAATAACTAATAATAATAATCCAGAGAAGGATGTAATCCTATGAGTAAAAAATACCCTAAATCAAAGCAAACCAAAGCCCTAACCACACTGTTACCACTCACTTGCCTTGAGATGCATGATCAGGGCACTGTAAATTAACTATCTATTGCACACTGATCTCATACCAGTGTAGATATAGAATCCATCAATAGTAAGTCTAGAAGAGCTAAAATCATCTTATCCTAACTAGGGAGGCTCATGAAGATAATATGATGACCGAGTTTTGAGTTCTGACCAAAAAAGGGTCTGCCTTTAAAAAATAACTATTTCAGAAGTCAGAAGAAGAGCGCACATCCCCCTTTTGTAGTAATTCTGAATTGGTCTAAACAGTTGGCAAAATAGTAATTATTTTAAACCTTAGTATTTCATTGTAAGGCAGAAATCTGTCTTAGACAATTTATAGATATAATTCAGATAATACTCTAAGTATTGAAAAAACTACCATCCTAACTTTAACTTAATTATATGTTTGCCATAGTTTTCCCTATGAGTTCTAGTTTTCATCACCACAGGAATTTGAATAGTTGTCTGTGGTGTAATTTTTAAGAAAATAAATTATAGTGTTGTCTGGCTGTCTGGTTTTACAACATAATGACGATGAAGCAATGAGATGTTTAGCTCATTGAATCAAGACTGAGACCTATAATTTCAACAATCTAACAGAATTGTGTATCAATGTGATATTTCAGGTTAATATAACCCTACTCCTTAGACTAAAAATATCACAGGATTCTAAAAAAAACTAAAAACTTAGATGATCATTAATGTTAAGCTCAAATTTTTTAAAAGGGGCATTGTTTTGTGCTAGCGCTGGGGAAGCGCACACTAGTTGTCATTATATTACTGCAAAAGGGAAAATACAATATAACAATAACAGTGTTTATTATGAACTTATTGTAATAACACAAATCAGTAATCAACTTATAAATGTATCAAAACTAAGCAGTTATAATATAGTAACACAGGTCAGTGATTAAACTATAAGCGCATTACTTATTTTCGGGTTTCAGATAAGGCATTAATAACATGCAACAGTGCTGAGAGTCATCATTCAGTGGAACAGGCAGCAAAATTCCACAGGTGCTGTATCCGACTTCTCTCCAAGATGTTACCCAAAGACTCCCTTTCCCCCGTAAGCAATTCTAATCATTAAACTTTCAGTTTAGATGGTGTGTCTAACATTATGTCAATCATATTATTTCAATTAGAAAGTGTTTTAGCAAAATAAGAATGTATATCATAACAAGCAAATACTCTCATAACTAACTTCAGGTTAGTGCCTAGCACTATCATTCACTGAAATGTCACATCCCCCTCTTTCTAAATAAGAAAATTTTCTACAGCAGAGTACAGGAAAGCAGAGTGAAAACAAGTAACATTCACCTAGATTACATGTTGTGCACTATACTGGTGCGTTAAGCTCCATACTGCACAAAAGCCAAGGGCTGAGTTTACGTGCTCGTGCACGCTTTCCCCCATAGACATCAATGGGGAGAATGTGTTAGAAAAAAACTAACACCTGCGTTTACGGAATGGAGATCGCCGTAACACAATCCCATTGATGTCTATGGGGGAAAAAAGTTATGTTTAAACCTAACACCCTAACATAAACCCCTAGTCTAGGCCCCTAATCTGCCCCCCCTGACATCGCTGACACTAAATAAAATGATTAATCCATAAACCGTCGCCCCCGACATCGCAAACACTAAATAAAATGATTAACCCCTAAACCACCACCCCCGGCATCGCTGACACTAAATAAAATGATTAACCCCTAAACCCCCGGCCCCACATTGCAACTAATAAGCTAAACCTATTAACCCCTAAACCGCCAGCCCCCACATTGCTATTATGAAAATATATTAATCCCTAAACAGCCGGCCCCCCACATCGCAAAACACTAAATTAAACTATTAACCCCTAAACCTAAAAAAAACCCTAATTTAAATTAAAATTACAATATAACTATCTTAAAATAAATAAAAACTTACCTGTGAAATAAACAAAAACTAAGATTAAACTAAAAATTAACCTAATATAAATATTTTAATAAAATAAACTACAATTAAAAATTTTAAAAAAGTTTAAAAAAACCTAACACTACAAAAAAATAAAAAACAAAATTACAAATTTAAATAAACCTAACGCTACGAAAACATTTTTAAAAATCTAACATCACCAAAAAAACAAACACTAACATTATGAAAAATAAAAAAAAATCTAAGATTACAAAAATAATAAACGAAATTATCCAAAATAATAAAAATTACACCTAATACAATAGCCCTATAAAAATAAAAAAGCCCTCCCAAAATAAAAGTACCCCCTAACCTAACAATAAACTACCAATAGCCCTTAAAAGGGCCTTTGTACTGCATTGCCCTAAGTTAAACAGCTCTTTTACCTACAAAAATTACAAAGTCCCCCAACAGTAAAGCCCCCCACCCAACCCACCACCCAAAATAAAAAACTTAAGTCTAAAAAGCTACACATTGCCCCATGTATGGGCATTGACATTAAAAGGGCATTCAGCTCTTTTACTGCCTATCCCTAATCTTACACCCCCAAAAAAAAAAAAACACTAACCCCAGGAAATCTACTCACTGTTCCTGAAGTCCGGACATCCATCTTCATCCAGGAGGTGAGAAGTCTTCATCCAGATGGCGACATCTTGATCCATCACCGGGGGCATCATCTATCTTTATCACGGTGGCGCAGAGCTGTAGAGGCGTGGAGCATCGTCGTAACACAATCCCATTGATGTCTATGGGGACATCAACGTTTAAACCTAACACCCTAACATAAACCCCTAGTCTAGGCAACCCTAATCTGCCCCCCCCCCTGACATCGCTGACACTAAATAAAATGATTAACCCATAAACTGTCACTCCCAACATCGCCAACACTAAATAAAATGATTAACCCCTAAACCACTGCCCCCGACATCGCCGACACTAAATAAAATGATTAACCCCTAAACCCCCGGCCACACATCGCATCTAATAAGCTAAACCTATTAACCCCTAAACCGCCAGCCCCCACATCGCTACAGTGAAAATAAATGTATTAATCCCTAAACCGCCGGCCCCCCACATCGCAAAACACTAAATCAAACTATTAACCCCTAAACCTAAAACCCCCCTAATTTAAATTTAAATTTCAGTATAACTATCTTAAAATAAATAAAAACTTACCTTTGAAATAAAAAAAAACTACCAAAATTACAAATTTAAATAAACCTAACACTACAAAAAAAAATAAATCTAACATTACCAAAAAAACAAACACTAACATTATGAAAAATAAAAAAAATCTAAGATTACAAAAAATAATAAACGCAATTATCCAAAATAATAAAAATTACACCTAATATAATAGCCCTATTATGGGTGTCAATCAGCCCAATCGTATAGGATCGGGCAGATTGATGTCCGCCACCTCAGAGGCGGCAGACCAGTTAAGGAGCAGCGGTCATAAATGCTGTTTCCGGCAAGCCTTCAGGCTCGCGTGGAAACAGGGGCATCAAAGACCATTTGGCCCTTGATAAATCGGCCCCATGGGCTTCATGAGGGTGCCGGTGACATCACCATTTACGTACGTGGTGATGTCACAAAGGGGCTGAACCAGGATGCACCGGTAGCTGCAACGGAGCAAAAATTATACATGTCTTTACATTTTTTGCCACAACTATTTCACATGCCATGTATAATAAATATAATAATACTATATTGTAAATCTGCTGGGCCTGCTGATAAAAATAAAATACAATTTGTTTGGGTCACTCACTGAAATTTGACTGACAATAGGGTTTAAATGTAGGTAGGTAAAAAAAAAGCTCAAAATTGGCTCAGCAGTGGTTGTAAAAAAAAGCTTAGCAGTGAAAGGGTTAAGTGCATCAGAATAGAACAAAATGCTTCACATTGGCTTACAGACCCACAAATACAGTATCTCACAAAAGTGAGAACACTCCTCACATTTTTGTAAATATTTTATTGTATGTTTTCATGTGACAACGCTGAAGAAATGACACTTTGCTACAATGTAAAGTAGTGAGTGTACAGCCTGTATAACAGTGTAAATTTGCTGTCCCCTCAAAATAACTCAACACAGAGCCATTAATGTCTTAACCGTTGGGAACAAAAGTGAGTACACCCCTAAGTGGAAATGTCCAAATTGGGCACAAAGTGTCAATATTTTGTGTGGCCACCATTATTTTCCAGCACTGCTTTAACTCTCTTGGGCATGGAGTTCACCAGAGCTTCACAGGTTGCCACTGGAGTCCTCTTCCACTCCTCCATGATGACATGACAGCTGGTGGATGTTAAAGACCTTGCTCTCCCCCACCTTCCATTTGAGGATGCCCCACAGATCCTCAATAGGCTTTAGGTCTGGAGACATGCTTGGCCAGTCCATCACCATTACCCTCAGCTTCTTTAGCAAGGCAGTGGTCATCTTGGAGGTGTGTTTGGGGTCGTTATCATGTTGGAATACTGCCCTGCGGCCCAGTCTCCAAAGGGAGGGGATCATGCTCTGCTTCAGTATGTCACAGTACATGTTGGCATTCATGGTTCCCTCAATGAACTGTAGCTCCCCAGTGCCGACAGCACTCATGCAGGCCCAGACCATGACTCTCCCACCACCATGCTTGACTGTAGGCAAGACACACTTGTCTTTGTACTCCTCACCTGGTTGCCGCCACACACGCTTGACACCATCTGAACCAAATAAGTTTATATTGGTCTCATCGGACCACAGGACATGGTTCCAGTAATCCATGTCCTTAGTCTGCTTGTCTTCAGCAAACTGCGGGCTTTCATATGCATCATTTTTAGAAGAGGCTTCCTTCTTCCACACCTGCTTCCCATTCACACTTGAGACCTTGTAACACTAACGAGTCACATGACCCCGGGGAGGGAAAATTACTTATCGGGCTCAATTTGGACATTTCCACTTAAGGGTGTACTCACTTTTGTTGCCAACGGTTTAGACATTAATTGTTGTGTGTTGAGTTATTTTGAGGAGGCAGCAAATTTACACTGTTATACAGGCTTGTGAGATATTGTACATGGATGTTGTGCTCAGAAATTGTGAAAATACTAACATACAGAGTCACAAAGAGATAAAGTGATATAACTCGAGAGTTACTGTATATTATTTAGGGGGGGAAATGACATTATATTGTATAGTATTTTAACACTATTTTTTTTTTTTAATTAGCTCCTAATTTCACTTCATTATATATTCTATATTTGCATGCAGACACTGCTGAATAAGTAAAATGTGTTGTGCTTTTTTTTTTGTTCTTAGTTTTTAAAACTTTCCTCAAATTTTACCTTTTCTTTGATGGGTTATCATTAATTCATTACAAGGAATGGGCTTGGCTAGAAAGACACAAATGATTCGATTAGTCATAAAAGAAAGCAACAAAAAATGCCTCATAAAACAAAAAAATAAATGTGACACGTTAAATTATATGGCTCAGCTGGTATAAACAAGTTTTAGCATGACCAAATGACATAATGTTTCCATCAAGATTTTCTCAAAATGCAAAGTTTTTATGAGTTCAGTATTTGGGAACAACTTTCAAATTAGTAAAGTGAAAGGAATGTGCTACAATTACCAATCAATACAGTGTTATGATATGAGAGAAAGGAAAATAAATACATTTGAACTTGTTAGAGGGAAGGACTTTGGACATGATCTGTAATATCTGACAAATAACAGTATAAATAAAGTTAATTGATACTGACATATAAAAGAGGTTATGGTGTACCACAATATGTGAAACAATTAATTATGGCCATAAATCATAAAACAAAATATATAATATACTCTTTATAAGTTTATTCCTTTCTTTTACATACCCAATATTCTTGTTTTTTTAGAATAAAACAGTATAAAATAAATAAGTTTATACTTATAACCTTTAAGATAAAACAGGGTTTGAAAAATATAAGAGAGAGCATGTGCATGTTTCAGAGGCAGGTTGCACAGTTTATTAGGCTGCTGTTGGCTGCTCATCATATAATGTAACATCCCCACTTATCGGGCAGAGGGCCAACAGCAGGAGGTAGAATAGGACACAGCAGTTGTAGCCCAAGACTCTGAAGCATAAGTACCAGGTAAAATGTTAAAGGCACCAAGGGCACACAGGCTCTTGGGATAATCAAAGCCTGACAAAATGTCATCTGCCTGCATAGCATGGTGTTTCAATAGAAAGGTGGTTGTTTGTTAGAACATATAAACAAGTTAGTTTTCATGACCTGACTCTCATATGCACTGATTACAAATATATATATATATATACTCATATAAAAACAATAAAAAATAGTCAGCTAGATTACGAGTTGTGCGTTCGTCTTTTAACCCTGAAAATAATGGCATTTTCAGCGTTAAAACAGCACCGCAGCCAGGGCCAGTGCTAGGATTTTTGGTCACACAGGTGAGGATAAATTTTGCGCCCCCCCCCCACCCATTACATACCATATACCATTTCTGATTTTTACAAAATGTTAAAAAGATGTACTAAAAAACCCTAAAGATAATTATATACACAATATATATATATATAAATATATATATACATATACATATATATATATATATATATATATATATTAATATACACACATATATACTATATATACATATATGTACTATATATATATATATATATATACTATATATATATATACACACACACTGTATATATATACAGTATATGCTGTATATATATATATATATATATATATATATATATACACACACTATATATATATATATACACACTATACATATATAACAGGTTACATTGCCAAATGCCATCCCATGATCCCACAGCAGGTACTGACAGAGCTCGAGTTCCCTAAGTAACAACCCGGTCTTCACAGAAGGCTGGAGCCTGGAGGACCGTGGAGAAGGGTTACATGCGATCAGATCAAGACATCTTCTTGAAGAAGTTGAAGGCAGCCCCCCAATAACCAGACTGCTGTCAGTAGCTAGCTAGTGTGTAACAGTGCACTACAGACAGTGAATGAAAGCTGGACGTGCCGCCGGGGAGAGTGGGATGAACATTTATAACCATGAGTAGTCTGTCACTATCACCATCAGGGTAACAGAGGGAGCGCCATGCACGCGGGTTGGAGGAGGAGGAGCTAACGGCACTGACTGAGGCACCTTACTTAGAATTGGAACTTGGAAGTTAGGAACGGTGCTGGCCTGGGCCCTCGCAAGTGGCGGATCTCCAGGGCCCGGTGGCCACAACAAATTTGTGACCTTTGGGACCCTGGAAGTCCGCCACTGATAAAGTATAAAAAAAAAAATAAAAAAAAATGTAAAAAAAATATATATATTTTTTTTCCTTAAAAAAAAATCACTGCTCTGCCCTCCAATTTTGCGCCCCACTGCTGAGGTGCCCTTAGGCGGTTGCCTAGTTTGCCTTCTGCAAGCGCCGGGCCTGACCACAGCCATTACAAAGTCTTGTCGGTATAGGTGTACCGCAAGCCTTTTAGCCTGTAACGCAACGTCAGTCCCGCACTCGTAAAAATGATGTTTTTTCATGGGACTTCCATAGCGCTGCCATTACGAGTTTTGAGGCTAAAAAGCTTGCGTTACAGCCTAAAATGACAAGATCTGTAACTCCATCTAAAAGCAGTAGTTATGATTTTTACGCAAGAAAACTGTTACATAAAACTCATAACTAAAGAGTTACACTAAACACTCATAAACTACCTATTAGCCCATAAACCGAGGCCCTCCTGCATCGCAAACACTATTTTAAATTTATTAACCCCTAATCTGCTGCTCCCGACATCGCCGCCAATAAAAAAAATATTAACCCCTATTCCGCCGCTCCCAAACATCGTCACCACTATAATAAACATATTAACCCATAAACCGCCGCCCTCCCGCATCGCAAACACTATTTAAATATAATTAACCCCTAATCTGCCGTCCGCCCACATCGCCCTCACTATACTAAAGTTATTAAGCCATACACCGCCGCCACTATAATAAACCTATTAACCCCTAAACCACAAGCCCCCCACAACGAAATATACTAAAGTAATCTACTAACCCCTAACCGAAAGCTCCCCACATCGCAATAAACTAAATTAAACTAGTAACCCCTGAACCTAACACCCCTAACTTTAGATTTAAATTACAATTTCCCTATCTTAAATTAAATTAAATTAAAACTTACCTGTCAAATTCAAAAAAACTAACGCCTATATTACGAGTTTGGCGTTAGCCTTAAAAAGCAGCGTTGAGAGGTCCCAACACTGCTTTTTAACGCCCGCTGGTATTACTAGTCTGGCAGGTACAGGTGTACCGCTCACTTTTCTTCCGCGACTTGAGGCTATCGCAAATCCCCTTACGTCAATTGCGTATCCTATCTTTTTAATGGGATTTGCCTAACGCTGGTATTACAAGTCTTGAAAGAAGTGAGCGGTACAGCCTCTACCTCCAAGACTCCTACCGCATTTAAAAGTCAGTAGTTAAGAGTTTTATGGGCTAACGCCGGAACATAAAGCTCTTAACTAAAGTGCTACAAAGTACTCTAACACCCATAAACTACATATTAACCCCTAAAACGAGGCCCTCCCACATCGCAAACACTAAAATAAATTATTTTAACCCCTAATCTGACGACCGGACATCGCCGCCACCTACATTATACCTATGAACCCCTAATCTGCTGCCCCTAACATCGCTGATACCTACATTATATTTATTAACCCCTAATCTGCCACCCCCAACATCACCGCCACCTACCTACAATTATTAACCCCTAATCTGCCGACCAGACATCTCTGCCACTTTAATAAATGTATTAACCCCTAAACCGCTGCACTTCCGCCTCGCAAACACTAGTTCAATTTTATTAACCCCAATCTGCCCCCCAACGTCGCCGACACCTACCTACAATTATTAATCCCTAATCTTCCGACCCCAATGTCGCCGCTACTATAATAAAGTTATTAACCCCTAAACCTAAGTCTAACCCTAACCCCCCCAACTTAAATATAATTTAAATTAAACGAAATTAATTTAACATAATTATATAAATTAATCCTATTTAAAACTAAATACTTAACGATAAAAATAAACCCTAAGTTAGCTACAATATAACTAATAGTTACATTGTAGCTAGCTTAGGATTTATTTTTATTTTACAGGCAACTTTGTATTTATTTTAACTAGGTACAATAGTTATTAAATAGTTATTAACTATTTAATAACTACCTAGCTAAAATAAGTACAAAATTACCTGTAAAATAAACCCTAACCTAAGTTACAATTACACCTAACACTACACTATCATTAAACTAATTACCTAAACTACCTACAATTAATTACAATTAAATGAAATAAACTAAATTACGAAAAAAAACACTAAATTACAGAAAATAAAAAAAGAATTACAAGAATTTTAAACTAATTACACCTAATCTAATCCCCCTAATAAAATAAAAAATCCCCCAAAATAATAAAATTCCCTTCCCTATACTAAATTACAAATAGCCCTTAAAAGGGCCTTTTGCAGGGCATTGCCCCAAAGTAATCAGCTCTTTCACCTGTAAAAAAAAAAATACAATACCCCCCCAACATTACAACCCACCACCCACACACCCCTACTCTAAAACCCACTCAATCCCCCCTTAAAAAAACCTAACACTAACCCCCTGAAGATCACCCTACCTTGAGCCGTCTTCACCCAGCCGGGCACAAGTGGTCCTCCAGAGGGTCCGAAGTCTTGATCCGATCGGGGCAGAAGAGGTCCTCCAGATGGCAGAAGGCTTCATCCAGACGGCATCTTCTATCTTCATCCTTCCGGAGCGGAGCGGGTCCATCTTCAATCCAGCCGACACGGAGCATCCTCTTCAAACGAAGTCCTAACGAAGAATGAAGGTTCCTTTAAATGACGTCATCCCTTTAAACAACGCTCCCTTTAAACAGCCAATCGGAATTAAGGTAGGAAAAATCCTATTGGCTGATGTAATCAGCCAATCGGATTGACCTCGCATTCTATTGGCTGTTCCAATCAGCCAATAGAATGCAAGGTCAATCCTATTGGCTGATTGGATCAGCCAATCGGATTGAACTTCAATCCGATTGGCTGATAGCATCAGCCAATATGATTTTTCCTACCTTAATTCCGATTGGGTGTTTAAAGGGAGCGTTGTTTAAAGGGAGCAGTAAGAAAAAAAGAAGCGTTAGCACTGCACAGCCTTACCGACAAAACTCGTAATCTAGCCATTAGTTTAAACTAACAATTAAACTAATATAATTATTAAACTAAAATTAAACTAACTACCAATTAAATAAAACTAAACTACACATTAAAAAAAATCCTAACACTACTCTAAAAATTACAAAGTATCTAATTACAAAAAAAAGACTAAATTACAAAAAATAAACACTAAATTACGAAAAATAACAAATGAAATTATCAAAAATAAAAAAGAATTACACCTAATCTAATAGCCCAATCAAAATAAAAAGGCCCATCCAAAATAAAAAAAATACCCTAGCCTACAACAAACTACCAATAGCCCTTAAAAGGGCCTTTTGTAGGGCATTGCCCTAAGTTAAACAGCTCTTTTACCTGTAAAAAATAAATAAATACAAAGACCCCCCAACAGTAAAACCCATCACCCAACCAACCCCCCAAAATAAAAAACCTAACTCTAAAAAATACCTAAGCTACCCATTGCTCGAATCAGCCAATAGAATGAGAGCTGCTTAAATCCTATTGGCTGATTTGAACAGCCAATAGGATTTTAGGAGGTCTAATTCCTATTGGCTGATTCAAAATTTTCAGCCAATAGGAATGCAAGGGACACCATCTTGAAACGGCTCCCTTGCTTTGAAGATTCAGTGTAAGGCGGCGACCGTATGAACAGGGTGCTCCGCTCCGGATGTCTTCTGCATGGACCCGCTCCTCGCCGCCGGGATCAAGATAGAAGATGCTGCCTGGATGAAGACTTCTCGCCGATTGGATGAGGACTTCACCGCCGGGATGAAGATTGAAGAGGCCGCCTGGATGAACACTTCTCGCTGCCTGGATGAGGACTTCGCCGCCGGGATGAAGATCATTCAAGCGGGATGGCTCTGCCACTGGGGAGAGAGACCGACTGACTCCTCTCCCTGCTTCTGGCTCTGCCACTGTGGAGAGAGACCGACTGTCTCCTCTCCCAGGAAGGGGTTCTGTGTAAGGGGAGGGAGGACAACTACCTCCACTCCCAGGGGATGGCTCTGCCGCTGTGGAGAGAGACCAACTGTCTTCTCTCCCGACTCCTGGCTCTGCCACTGGGGAGAGAGGCCGTCTGTCTCCTCTCCCAGGAAGGGGTTCTGCCCAAGGGGATGGAGGACGACTACCTCCGATTCCAGGGGATAGCTCTGCCGCTGGGGAGAGAAACTGACTGTCTCCTCTCCCTGCTCCTGGCTCTGCCACTGGAGAGAGAGACCAACTGTCTCCTCTCCCAGGAAGGGGTTCTGTGTAAGGGGAGGGAGGACGACTACCTCCGCTCCCAGGGGATGGCTCTGCCACTGGGGAGAGAGACCAACTGTCTTCTCTCCCAGTTCCTGGCTCTGACGCTGGGGAGAGAGACCGACTGTCTCCTCTCCCAGGAAGGGGTTCTGTGTAAGGGGAGGGAGGATGACTACCTCCACTCCCAGGGGATGGCTCTGCTGCTGTGGAGAGAGATGGACTGTCTTCTCTCCTGGCTCCTGGCTCTGCCACTGGGGAGAGAGGCCGACTGTCTCCTCTCCCAGGAAGGGGTTCTTCGTAAGGGGAGGGAGGACGACTACCTCTGCTCCCAGGGGATGGCTCTGCCACTGGGGAGAGAGACCGACTGTCTTCTCTCCTGGTTCCTGGCTCTGCCACTGGGGAGAGAGACCGACTGTCTCCTCTCCCAGGAAGGGGTTCTGCGTAAGGGGAGGGAGGACGACTACCTCCTCTCCCAGGGGAATGCTCTGCTGCTGGGAGAGAGACCGACTTTCTCCTCTCCCTGCTCCTGGCTCTGCCACTGGGGAGAGAGACCGACTGTCTCCCCTCCCAGGAAAGGGTTCTGTGTAAGGGGAGGGAGGACAACAACCTCCGCTCCCAGAGGATGGCTCTGCTGCTGGGGAGAGAGACCGACTGTCTCCTCTCCCAGGAAGGGGTTCTGTGTAAGGGGAGGGAGGATGACTACCTCCGCTCCCAAGGGATGGCTCTGCCGCTGGGGAGAGAGACAGACTGTCTTCTCTCCCGGCTCCTGGCTCTGCCGCTGGGGAGAGAGACCAACTGTCTCCTCTCCCAGGAAGGGGTTCTGCGTAAGGGGAGGGAGGACTACTACCTCCACTCCCAGGGAATGGCTCTGCTACTGGGGAGAGAGACTGACTGTCTCCTCTCCCTGCTCCTGGCTCTGCCGCTGGGGAGAGAGACCGACTATCTCCTTTACCAGGAAGGGGTTCTGTGTAAGGGGAGGGAGGGCGACTACCTCCTCTCCCTGGTTTCCTGGAGCTGCTGCAGGGGCTGGGCAGAGGACGGTGGCTCTCTGCCCTGTTGCCAGTGCTTCTGCTGGGGTGGCTCCCTTGTCCAAGTCCATAAGCTCGGGGCCAGGCTGCTGATCTGTATCTAGCAGCTCATCGTCGCTTATGCTCTGTTGCCACTCCTCAGAGGCCAAACTCCATGATTCCCAGACTGCTGTATCATAGCTCCCTGCAGGCTCTGTGGCCACATATATAATCCAAATTGTCTTGCAGCCAGGGTACCCCTGAGAGACTCAGCAGGCTCTCTCGGTACTCACAAATGTCCTTAAATCTCCACTCCTCCTGATTCCAAAAATCTGGGTCCTCTGCCATTAGTTCAAATAGTAATCCAGGGCTGCCGTAGCTTAAGCCCTCTGTGGGGACAACATCACCCAGCCATGACCACACTTGCATAGCATACCATCGGGTAGCTGTCATCCAGCACCATCTCATTCTGGACCAGTCCATTTCATTCAGACAGCCATTCCTCCCTGGGCTGTCCTCCCAGGCAAGGTACTCGTAACTTAACTAACTAGTCTATTTACTAACTAGTCTATCTAGTTAAAATAAATACAAACTTACCTGTGAAATAAAAATAAAACCTAAGCTAGCTAGAATATAACTATTAGTTATATTGTAGCTAGCTTAGGTTTTATTTCACAGGTATGTATTTAGTTTTAAATAGGTATTATTTAGTTAATAATTGTAAGTATAATTTAGCTCTATTGTAATTATGTTAAAGTTAGGGGGTATAAGGGTTAGGTTTAGGGTTAGGTTTAGGGGTTAATATTATTATTATTATTATCAGGTATTTGTAGAGCGCCAACAGATTCCGCAGCGCTGTAAACAATATACAGGATAGCTTTTGCAGGGATCAAGTGGGTAGAGGGCCCTGCCGAGAGTTTCACTGTTGTAGTCGGCTCTTATGAAGGCGATCTGCAAACAGCTGGGCTCATAGGCTTACATTCTAAGGGGTTCAAGGGGAAAGCAATGGAGTTAGGAAAGGTTAGTGTTGGTTGTAAGCAGCACTGAATAGTAGAGTTTTTAGGGAGCGCTTGAAGCTGTTAAAACTAGGGGAGAGTCTTGTGGAGCGAGGCAGGGAGTTCCACAAGATGGGGGCCAGTCTGGAGAAGTTCTGTAGACAGGAATGTGAGGAAGTAACAAGAGAGGAGGAGATCCTGAGCTGATCGAAGGGGACGGGAGGGAAAGTATCTGGAGACAAGTTCTGAAATGTAGGGGGGAGCAGTGCAGTTGAGAGCTTTGTATGTCAGAGTGAGGATTTTGTGTTTAATCCTAGAGGCAAGAGGAAGCCAGTGAAGGGATTGGCAGAGAGGTGCAGCAGACGAAGAGCGACGAGTAAGGAAGATGAGCCTGGCAGAGGCATTCATAATGGATTGTAAAGGAGCTATGTGGCAGCTAGGTAGACCAGAGAGGACGGAGTTGCAGTAGTCGAGGCGGGAAAGGATGAGAGAGTGGATTAAAATATTAGTTGTATCTTGTGTAAGGAAATGTCTAATTTTAGCAATGTTTTTAAGGTGGAAGCGGCAGGCTTTAGCCAAGGACTGAATGTGAGGAGTGAAGGAAAGATCTGAGTCAAGTGTGACCCCAACACATCGGGCATGCGGGGTAGGAGTAATGATGGAATCAACAGTTATAGAAATTTTGGGGGTGGAGACATTGTAAGAAGGGGGAAAAATAAGGAGTTCAGTTTTGGAGAGATTTAGCTTAAGGTAGTGAGAGGACATCCAAGATGAGATATGAGAAAGACAGTTAGTGACACGGGTTAGTAAGGAAGGAGGTAGGTCTGGTGCAGAGAGGTAGATTTGGGTGTCATCGGCATACAAATGATATTGAAACCCATGGGACTTTATTAAGGAACCTAATGATGACGTGTAGATTGAAAAGAGAAGGGGACCGAGGACAGAGCCTTGAGGTACCCCAACAGAAAGTGGTAACGGGGCGGAGGATGCTCCAGAGAAGGCTACACTAAATGTACGGTTAGTTAGATAGGAAGAGAACCACAAAAGAGCTGTGTCACAGATGCTGAAGGATTGGAGGGTTTGGAGCAGAAGAGGGTGGTCAACAGTGTCTAAGGCTGCAGACCGGTCAAGGAGGATAAGCAGAGAGAAGTGGCCTTTGGATTTTTCTGTAAGTAGGTTTTTGGTAACCTTGACAATTGCTGTCTCTGTAGAGTGATGGGGACGAAATCCAGATTGCAGTGGGTCAAGAAGAGAGTTTAGTGTAAGGAAATGGGATAGACGTGCGTATACTAGCTTTTCTAGGAGCTTTGAGGCAAGTGGGAGTAGGGAAATAGGGCGGTAGTTGGATGGGGAGGTTGGATCGAGGGAAGGTTTTTTGAGGATAGGTGTGACCAGTGCATGTTTTAGAGATGAGGGAAATATACCAGTGCTGAGGGAGAGGTTGAAAATGTGTGTGAGTATGGGGGGTAGAAGATAGGGAGGGGAGTAGCTGTAAAGGGATGGGGTCGAGGGGACAGGTAGTGAGGTGGGAGGACAGTATAAGGGCAGAAACTTCATCCTCATTAACAGGGGCAAAAGAGCTGCATTTTTTGATATTTGGGTTTTGGATGATTGTGAGTTTTTGAGGGGGTAGGAGATTGGTAGTATGTTGAGAGCTGATTTCACTTCTGATTTCACTTCTGATTAATTGTTTAATTTAGATTTTTGCGATGTGGGAGGCTGGCGGTTTAGGGGTTAATAGATTTATTTAGTGGTAGTGATGTGGGAGGCCAGAGGTTTAGGGGTTAATAACTTTATTTAGTTGCGGCGATGTCGGGGAGCAGTGGAATAGGGGTTAATAGATTTATAATAGTGTGGGCAATGTTGGTGTGCAGGGGAACTTTCAACTTGTAATATAAGCGCAAGAATAGGAGCGCTATTGATTTAACGTGCCCGGTGTTTGCGTTTAATAGCAAGTTTTGCACTCCACTTGTAATCTAGGCCTTTATTTGATTTCCAGGCTTGAGCCTGGTGAAATTCCCTAAGACACTTTAATTAAGTTTACATCAGACTTGTATCATAGCACAAACATTTGAATAAACAAATTTTATAGTCTTGCACACTTTTTTAACCATTATGTGACATAGTTTGTGACTCTCTTATGTCGCCATAATTGGTGAATGTAGGCCAACATCCATACATTTAGAAAAGTCAACTAGTACCTATCAAAAGTACCTTCTCTCAGTACAGACAAAACCTGCAACCAAGATACAGTTATATAAATCTAACTATAGGTGCATAAGCAAGAGAGTGCACACAAATAATGTAGGACTTCTCACCTCAGAGCTATACAATGGTATTAGTTGTGAGAATTATATGAGAATGTTAGGAGAAAACAATTTGATCTTATTGCTTTACCATTAATACAAAAGCAGAACAAAGGCAATTAAGACATACTTGCAGCTGCATATGATGCTCACACTCTGTTACTCTGACCCCCGTCTCTAGAACACACAAGACCACATTGCTCACTCATACAAAAAAAAACAACTCTCCCTAGCTGCCCCCTTAAATTCCCTTGACCTGCTTATTCCAGCCAGCACCAAAACCCCCACACACTACTAAACCGTGTTTTGCAATAAAGATTAGATTTGCAATCGTAGAACATAATACTCCTGAGAGTTCACTACATGTTCCATCTTTTATTTGAACCCATGCAACATTTAATTAATTATACATTTTGTTGTAATTAAAGGCCCCTTATGATGGGTAGCCTGTAGGTAGTGCTTGAATCCTGACTTTGAAGATGTTCTTGATTTTCCTTTTATTCCCTGGCTGCTTAGCTAGAGGGAATCATTTCACTAAATGTATTTTGTTTTGTGTATATTGTGTGTTTCTCACTGTTTCAGTCACACTCCTTTCTCATTTCATATTATCCAGTGACTCTCCTTATAATATCCTTTCATCAGTTGTCTCTAGTGTAACCCTCTCACAATCTTTCTCTCTCCCCCCTTTTAAATCTCTCTACCACTTCTCCCCCTCCCTTTACTCCTCTTCTCTTTCCCCCTCCAGCTCTCCCTATGGCATCCCCCCCTGTCTCTCTAATACTCCACCTCTCTCACCACCTTTCAATCTCCCCCTCTCTCAATCCCTTTGTCAAAAAGTGTACCTCAATAACACCTAAAACTCTATTTAATAAACATTTAAACTTGCATGATTGGGGGTATATATATGTGTGTGTGTAGTTGTGTAGACGTGTGTATGTTCTTGTGTAAACATGTGTGTGTTTTAATATTTATAATAATAATCATTGAAACATTAAAGGGGCATGAAACCCATTTTTTTCTTTCATGATTTAGAAATAAAATTCAATTTTAAACAACTTTCTAATTTACTTCTATTATCTAATTTGCTTCATTATCTTGATATCGTTGCTGAAAAGCATATTCTAGATAGGCTCAGTAGCTACTGATTGGTGGCTGCACATAGATGCCTTGTGTGATTGGCTCACCCATGTGCATTGCTATTTCTTCAACAACGGATATCTAAAGAATAAAGCAAATTAGATAATAGAAGTAAATTGGCATTTTTGGGGTTTAATGTCCCTTTAAACTGTGTTAGGTCTAGCCTGTGTGTCACACTCAGTGGAATCACAACTACAGATCTAATGCTCATCTCATCAACATAAAACAGTGTATACATTTTTGATGATGTAGTTGTCTTTCATTGGCTGCTTAGAATTTCCTGCAGTTATGGTATGTGAAAAGCTCAAGAAAACACTGGAGTTCCATAGCAATCAAATCCAACAATCACCTAAGAGTAACAAAATGCATTTGCACACCAAATTGTACACATTTTGGGGAAGACAGAGGTTTTAAAGTATAAGGTATATCAGTTTGAATTGCTTTCTAATCTTTCCTAATGAACTCAGCAAAATAACATGAACATAAAGAATAAAAGCAATAGGAGATCTGTATTTATGACTAATTAATCATTCATGAAGCTACTCTATTTCTTTCAGGTTCAGAAGGTCACACATTTATTGAGACTTTTGCTAATGCAGTCATTTTACTGATTTCACATAAGTTAATATGATTACTGAACTTTCATCCTGTTTAGGAGCATTATACAGTTTTCTAAGTAGTCATTAGCAGGCTATAACTTACTAAGAATTGTTACTGGCAGTTTGCCCAGGGTAAATATAGAATTTCATGCCACAACATGTAACAAGCATCATATACGTTTCTTACAGAACACAAACTGAATGCATTCACTTGTGCACTTTCAGTTCTGGTGAACTTAAAAGGTTTTATCATGTTTGTGTTGCCTGGAAACAAATGTGGTGTGAATACAAGTTATCACTTATCTCAAGCTTGTTTTAGTTTGTACACAGTTTTGTATACTTTAAAGGGACACTAAACACATTTCATGCACCTTCCTCTAATCGAGTGCTGCCTTATGAACCTAGGTTACACCTCAGGTATCTGAAGTAGAGTTGCTGCACATGTGCAAACACATCAGCATTGAAATGTAGTAAAAACTAGATTTCAATATGGCGGCACCCATGACTAGAGAGAGGCTGGGAATAACCTCAGTACTATGCTTATGTATTTAGTTTTTAATGTCCCTTTAATCTGAGACATGAAGTCATGTATATTAACATAACAATATTAATTAAGTGTATCATAGTGGTTAATTAATTTATGTTATATAATTCATACTTCTAGCAGGAATGAATGGCTGCCAATTTATTATTATGATTTACATTTATGAACTTTAATCTTTTTTTCCCCCTTTATTTTAAAAATATATTTTAACAAATACAAGTACAAAAAATATACATTAATGATCCATTGCATCTAGTACAGGTTCCAAAACTTAGTAAATCCAGAGAAAAATGAAAGAAAAAAAAAACAATATAGTTAATTAATCCATAAGGTCATTCCATTTTCAAAGGTCAATTGATCAAACAAACTACCAATCGTGTGCTGCCCGCAAAAATCAGAGATCTTGTTCTCAAAATCCCTAGTTGAATAAATTTAGTATTTGATTTCCAATTTGGATTTTTAGTAAGAAAAATTATGTTTTCTCGTGATAGAACAATCTTGAAGTCAAGAATACGGAATAGTAAGTATTCCACTTTAGCCCATACCTGACATAACTTAGGGCAGGCATATATCAAGTTTAGCAAATTTGGGTTGCCTTTTGAGAACTTCATACACTTATTCTCAACTTACTTTTTCCATTTCTGTACTCTACTTGAGGTCATATAGTCTTGATGAATAAGTCTAAAGTGAGATTCCCTATTTCTAGCCTATTTATCTAAGCACTGCAAAACATCTAAGCTCTTTTGTATAGTACTTTTATTGTTGACTATGGGAAAATTGTATTCCATTTGTCATATAGATCACTCATTTGTTGCTGTTTTACATATAATTGATAAAGAGCCTTCCCTTTCTTTAGGGTGTTCCAAAAGTGGGTGACTTTGGAAAAAGTCAGGAGTCAACTGGATGACTGAGTTTAAATAATGTTTAGCTTGAAGAAAATAAAATCTATTGCTATCGGGAAGTTTATATTTCTCCTAAAATTCTTTAAAATTATAAACATGTTTACTCAAAGGATAAACCAAGTGGCCTAGGTTAGTCACTTGGTATTCCTTCCACTTTTGGAATGTTTGATTTTGTAGGCCTGATAAAAAATAGACTATTCCCTAAAAGAGGGAGCCACTTAGAACTTTTAAATTCTACCTTCAAAACTTTCATTGAGGTTCTCCAGGTTCTAAGAATATCTCTCAACAATGGATGGAGAAAAACTTTTCGGCTCAGTTCTTTATTGGATGCATGAAGGATAAAGTTGAGGGAGAGAGGTTCACATATTCTTTCATCCATATTAGGATTGGTGTATTTAGCAGATTGAAATATCCAATTGAGTTGAAGTTTCAGAAGTGTAGCATGGTTATATATTGTTAGATTGGGTAATTCCAGCCCTCCTCTATTATAGGGGAGGAATAGCTTTTCCATTTTTATCCTAGGCTTCCTTGCCTGCCAAAGGAAATATCTCAAAGCTTTTGAGAAGTTTTTGATATCTTGATTTTTAATTAACAGAGGAAGCATCCGTAAAATGTATAATATTTTAGAAAGAATAAACATTTTAAAAATAGTGACTCTGCCCAACAGTGAAAGAGGGAGGTTGGCCCAATTCTTAAATTTGTTATTAATGTTCTGTAAGACTTTCATTATATTTTCCTTAGACCGGTTATCAGGGGAGGCAGACAAATAAATCCCCAGATATTTTAACGGTAATGTTTCCATAAATTAATGTTTTTGATTTGGGTTAGTTCTCTTTAGCAACAAAACCTTAGATTTTGAAAAATGTATTTTGTATCCTGAAACCTTACCATAGTTTTCAAGAAGATTTATGATTCCCTTTATTTGTTTGTCTGGGGAGGTTACACATAACAATTAGTCGTCTACAAATAATGATATCTGAAAAACCTCCTTGCCTAGTTTACAGCCTATTAAACTGTCTCTCAATTTTGTAGCAAGTGGTTCTAAAACCAAGTCAAAGATAAGTGTCTAGTCCCTCTGTGTAGGGGGAAAGAAGGGGATATATTGCTGTATATTGCTGTTAATCAGGAGAGTAGCACTATCATCAAAGTAAACATTAGAGATTAAATCCAAAAAGTTACCACAAAATCCAAAATTGGCCAAGGCTTCACACATAAAACTACACTCTACTCTGTCAAAGGCCTTCTCTGCATCTAAGGATAGGAGAAAGGCCTAAAGTAGACATTCTTCTCCAACTCTGCTATGTAATGGCAGATAACATGTTGGATCCTTCTAATTAGGGTTGCACCAATACCATTTTTTTATGACTGAGTACAAGTACCGATACTTGTTTTCAAATACTCGCCGATACCAATTACTAATACTTTTTTTTTTTATGTCATGTGACAGTTTACCAAGCACAATACAGACTAATTAGTTAAGATTCCTTCTTTATAATTATAAATGACTGTAATTCAAGAGACATTATGAAATAATAAAAAAGTTCAGTGAACATGTTTATAAATAAAAAATATTACAATAAAATATTAAATTTAAAGGGGTTATACAATTGGATTGTAGGGCTGTTATATAACATCAATCTGACATTTGTATGGAGGTTCGACTCTAAGTTGAACAGTCTTTCACTTTCCACACTACTGCATGGGGCAGAAAGATATTTTTTGGGCTATTTTAGCCAGAGCTGGAAATCTGTTTATTAAAGGGACAGTCTACCATAGAATTGTTATTGTTTTAAAAGATAGATAATCCCTTTATTACCCATTCCCCAGTTTTGCATAACCAACACAGTTATATTAATATACTTTTTACCACTGTGATTACCTTGTATCTAGGAACCTTCTTCCAGCCTCCTGATCACATGACTGTGACTCTTTATTATCTATTGTCTTAAATGTAGCATTGTTTTGTGCTAAATCTTAAATAAACCCCTGTGCCTGAACACAGTGTTATCTATATGGCCCACGTGTACTTTCTGTCTCTTTGTGTTGAAAAGATATTTTAAAAGCATGTGATAAGAGGCAGCCCTCAAAGGCTTAGAAATTAGCATATGAGCCTACCTATGTTTAGTTTAAAGGGATACTGAACCCTAATTTTTTTCTTTCATGATTCAGATAGAGAATGCAATTTAAAGCAACTTTCTAATTTACTTCTATTATCAATTTTCATTCTCTTGCTATCTTTATTTGAAAAAGAAGGCAACTTAGCTAAGGAGCCAGCGAATTGTTGGTTCAGACCATGGACAGCACTTGTTTATTGATGCTGTCCAATCAGCAAGGACAACCCAGGTTGTTCACCAAAAATGGGCCGGCATTTTTATTTTTTTATTTTTTTATTTTAAAATATTGTTTATTGAGCATCATAAGGTAGAAGATACAACATTTTCAAAAAGGTTACAAAATGGAGTGAATAAGTGCAAGGATATATGTTAACACCTTTTAACATAGATTAACTTTGTATGGCAATATATGAATGCTGAAAGTCTCTGGGCAAATCCCTGGGAGGTCCATATCATAGTCCCATAGTTCTGTTTCCTTGTAATTCCCTTTAATAGGGGGACCAACCAAGCCCATATGTATCGTATATATAGCCATTTCCGATTAATATGCTGCACCTTCATAAACATGGTGCAGAGATAACTATAATATTCGTTTTTTGGATTGAGTCTAGAGCCCAAGAGAAGGGATCAAGACTAGAAATAGTGCACTTAGGCAGCACTCCGTCCCTGATTCGAGTAAATAATAATAATAAACTCACATTCAGGACCAAAAAGTTTCTATTCAAAAAGGATTTACTTAAAACATAACTTTTATTCAACAATAGTTATAAAATCAATATGTGTGTGTATGTGATTTAAAAACACATAGGAACTGGATTGTAAATATTGGCTAATGGTCAATTTGGCAACCTAGTTATACTATTATAGAGGGCACCTCTGAGGGATCCCACTCTTGTATAGGTGCTTGTTTGTATTTTATATCATGCGCTAGGGGTGGATTGGAGTGTTTCACAATGGGTTCACACCTAGGTGCTGTGTATGGCACTTTCTAGGTTTGTGGTTAGACTAGTCAAATGTCTAATTCTGGTTTTACAAATAAGATGTCTGATATAATGGTTGTCAGATTAACTTTTTCCAGACCTTATACTCAGGTCTGGTTTACCCAAATAAAATACCCTTTATCTGTTTAGCTAAATTTGAATTAGACATACATTACTCTTAAAGCTGAATCGTGAAGTAACTAGTTGTGCGTGTTGTAACTGATTTTTGTGGCTGTTTAACTTATATATTAATTTTTTTTTAAAAAGAAAAGAAAAAACTGTATCTTAAGAAAGGCCTTATTTTGGCCTTATTTATCATATATTAGATCGAAAATTCCAGTTCAAATCTGTGTATCCTTTACATCTATTATATCTCTGGCATATAGCACAACTATCAAAATACCATGAGGGTCAGTATATGGTTACTCAAATACAATATACTTAATAAAGTTTGCAGTTATCATTAACTTGATATCATATAGCACCCGCACTGCTTGGAATGCTGTGTGCTGAAATAGCGTAATATGAGTCTTATAGTAATTCTCAAACAGTGTCTATTAGAATTAGGTGTTGGCTTGTCTAGTAAATCTGAAGAAATATCTTATTTTGCCATCTGTGGTTTATAGATTACGCTTCTACAGTTTAAAGGACCACTCTTAAATGTTCGCTATCCCCAAACTGATACCTCTAGCGTGTCACCGAATTACTGAATGTAATTCTGACCGTTCCGGTCAATGAGCTATGGCTGCTTTTTAGCGAATATAACTATATATATTAAGGTTTTCCTGATTGCCAACTTATTAGATTAAATAAATTTGTATAACCAGTTCCTATGCCATTTTAAAAAACGACTAATTGGGGTGTTTGTTAGACTATTCCCCCCCTGACATGTTTCGCCGATACTGTTTCGGCTTTCTCAAAGGTGACGCGCGCCGGCGTCTGGGGCTTTTTAAATGTCTTGAACGAAAATGATTGGTCCCTATCAGCCAATCATATTACTCTGAAACGGAGGTGTGTGAAATTCGAGTACTGACGTCACACCTCTACTATGTTGTGCTGCGTGATCCTCATAGAATTTATGAGCGGTGTGAAATCTGAATAATACTGATACAATGGTTAGTCTCCGATAATTTTGCTCAGATGTAAAGTTTATAACCGACCTGGTTGCTTATTAATATTAAGGTATTGAAACCGAATGAAACAATACAGAAATAATAGGATATAATATGGCTAATATTTTATCCCTATTTGCTAACGATCATGATTATATATCAGGTTACTGAAAACCTACTATCAACTGTATTGATCTGGATGTTTTTTTAGGGGAGTACAATGGGATGATCCATGAAATAATATTATGTATTATTTTTTGTTTTTTGTTTTTTATTTTTTAAGAGACAAACTAGAATTGAGCAAATTAAAATGCACTGGGTTGCTAGTACTTGAACATGAGTGTACTTTGACAACCCAAGTTGATTCATATCAGCTTAGTGAATGTCGTGTGTTTCAATACTTAGGAGAAGAAGAAAGCTTTTTATAAATAGATAAATACTTTGATACGGTTGACATTGTGAGATAGGGAAGGGAATTGTGAGGTGGTGCAAATAGAAAAGACGTGAAACATTGTTGGATATGATGCATTAACATTATGGAATCAATAAAGAGTGGGACTCATTGGCTAGTGCTTGTTGTCTTATAAATAATAAAAATGGATAAACGATAAATAAATAGATAAATAGATATTTGGGGAGAAAGATCTCTGGTATACATGTGTGACATGATAATCCCTAATATAAAGAGTGATGAAAAGTGTGAAATGCTGAGTGAGAAAGGAACGTGAATTCTTTAAATTATACAACACTAGTGTTTGTTATTCTGATGTGCATTAGGAATGTGAATAGAACATGGGTGAAATTGTGTAAAATTGTGTATATAAGAGCAAGTGGATCAGTTGGTAATGTGATCAGTATATTGTTCAAACTCCTTGAACATATTACTGTACTAAAATAAAATGTATTAAAGAGGGGGTTAGTGTTGGCCCAGTGCCTAACTTGTGTCTCTTAACATAGAATAAAATAAAAACAAAAATAAATATAAAAACAATAATATTAATCATAATAATGAAATACTGAATGTGTATTGAATGAAACACATTTGGTTATCTGGTTTAAAATAAAATAGTAACCAATCATGATGTCTGGGTCTGCAGTGGTGACCTTGTTTTAACCTAGGCTGGTTTGACTGTTTCTATTGTATCTGAAATTCAGATCTACATGTCCCTAAAGGAACATGGAGTAGTTGTTTTGTTCATTCATACCCTTAGGGTATACTGAGTCCATTAAGTAGATCCACCTGGTTTCAGCCTTTAGGAGGGCTTTTTCCAGGTCACCACCTCTTAGACCCAAGGATATTTTTTGGATTCCATAGCACTTAAGTTCAGAAGTTTTGGATTGGTGATATCTGAAAAAGTGAGATGCGACAGACGTGATCTTTCTATCTTTAGACAAGTCAGATGGGGCATTTCGGATATTTCGCATGTGTTCCATCAATCTTGTATGTAACGTTCTTGTTGTCATTCCTATGTAGATTCGGGGACATTTGCACTGAAGGGCATAAATTACGCCCGAGGTGTTACAGCTGATATATGTCTTGATTTTGTGATGATGTCCGAATCTATCCATTATAGATTTCTTTTTTATCATATTACTGCAAGATGAGCAGTTTCCACAGGAAAAAGATCCTTGTTCTACTGGTCGTGTTTTTCTGGACTTATGTACGTAATGGCTGGGACTAAGTATTTCTTTCAGATTTTTGTTTCTTCGATAGCTTAATTGGACTCGGTCTCCTATTAGATCTTTAAGTACAGGGTCAGCTTGAAGAATATGCCAATTTTTCTGGATTATATTTGTGATTAAATGGGTGTCTTGATTGTGCGTTAGCACTAATCTGGTTTTTGTATCACCTTTCTTGGCTTTGGTCTTTAAAAGATCCGATCTTGGAGTTTTAAGCGCTCTTGTTTTCGCTTTCCGAATGGATCTTTTGCTGTATCCTCGTTGTATAAGACGCTTCTCCAATTCTGTAGCTCTTGTTTTAAAAGTTTTGTCTTGAGAACAGTTTCTCCTTAGCCTTAGGAATTCACCTATTGGTAAGGATTTAGCAGTGTTGGGAGCGTGGGCACTGGTAGCAAAAAGGACATTGTTAGTAGCTGTCTCTTTTCTAAATAGGTCCGTACTTAATGATCCATCTGCTTCCTTTTTGATTAACAGATCCAGAAATGAGATGTCAGTTTGGCTCTTATGATGTGTCAGCCTGATGTTAAGATTATTTTGATTTAATTTTGCAAGAAAGGTTTCAAGATCTTGTTCAGTTCCTTCCCATAGAAACAAAATGTCGTCTATGTACCTGATCCATAATGGGATCTTCATGCAATATTCATCATTTGTGTCTGTGAATACCTCGGTCTGCTCCCACCATCCTAAAAACAGATTAGCGTAGGTGGGGGCGCAAGCGGTGCCCATCGCTGTTCCCTGCGTTTGCAAGTAGAATTTGTTGTTAAAAAGAAAATAGTTTTTGGTCAATACAAATTTTAATAGGTCAAGTATGAATAGGTTATGGTCAGGGCTTTCTTCTGTGGACATTTGCAGAAAATGTTTTACAGCCTTCAGTCCTAGATTGTGTTCGATGCTAGTATACAGGGATTCCACGTCACTGGTGACTAACCATGTGTTCTCTGTGATGTTAATATCTTTAATTATTTGCAGAACCTCCATTGTGTCTCTCACATAAGATGGTAATTGAGTTAAAAAGGGTCTTAAGCGTAAGTCTACATACTGACTTGCTTTTTCGGTCAAGTTTTCATTCCCGGACACAATCGGTCTGCCCGGTGGTTCTTTACTGTTTTTATGAATCTTTGGAATTAAATAAAACGTTGCCGTTTTTGGATGGGTGACCTGTAGAAACTTCTTTTCTTTGTTGCTTAGGAGCCCTTTCTTGCTGACTGTATCAATCAATTTATTATATTGGCTGTGGAATTCTGTAGATGGATTTCCCCATAGTTCTTTATAGCACGTCTTGTTTTTTAGTTGTGTATTTGCTTCCTTCAAATACATGTCTCTTGGCCATAGTACAATATTGCCGCCCTTGTCCGCGTTGCGGATAATAACATCATTCCAAGATTCCAATTCAGTTAGGGCCTTCTTTTCCTGTTTTGATAGGTTAGATGGTTTGAAATTAGTTTTCAGATTGTTAATACTTTGACATACAATTTGATTAAATACATCAATATTGGAGCTGGTGTTAGTCGAGGGGACGAACTTGGATTTAACTTTCAGTGTTTTCCTCCAATTGGGTTGTTCATTCGATCCTTGTTCTGATATTAAATCTTCTAAAGTCTGAAGTGTTTCCAATTCATCTTCCGACCAAGTAGTTGGTGCACCATCATTGTCCTTGTTGTCAAAATGCTTTTTCAGAAGTAGTTTCCTCAGAAACAGTTGCACATCTTTTATTGCTTCAAATTTATCTAAAGGGGAGGTGGGGCAAAAGGACAAACCTTTAGAAAGAACCTTGATATGATGTTCATTCAACATTTGATTTGATAAATTGATTATTCTCAATTTTTCATCCTCATTATTGAGAATGGGCTCGGATTGCGTTTGTGTTGTTTCGCTGTCTGGGATTTGTCCTTTGGATTCTTTTTGTTTCTGGTTATTCTTTTGTTTTTTCCACCCACCTCTCCTGGTGGTTCTGAATCTGTGCTGTTTTCTTCCTCTAAAAAAGACTTCCTCTTTCTGTTTTCAATGGAAACCTGGTTGGTTGAGGTTGAGGGTACACTGGGTGTTTCCATATCATCTGTGTCGTCCGCATCAGTATCTGAGACATCTGTCTCTACTAGGTGGATTCTTCTCTGTGACCTGGTGTTAGAGTTGTTAAATCTATTTCTCCATTTATATACTTTATTATCTTTAAAGTCCTGTATGTCTCTTTGTAGTTTGCCCTTCTTGGTCATCTTGATTTCACTTTCATACTTGTCCAATTCTTTCTGATATTTCTTGTACATATTTTCAAATTCTTGCATATTTTCACACTGCTTTAGTTGTTCATTTTGTGTTTTGATCTGCTCTTCTAATCTATCATATTCAGAGGAATCGTGTTTTATGAGTATTTTCATGAGTTTCTTAGAGCATTCACTTAGTGCCTCTTCCCATTCAATACTCAAGTTCTTCTCTTTGAATTCAAAGGCTGGAAAAAGTTGTATTCTAAGGCCTCTCGGTATTAGATTCCTCTCAATATACTGTTCGCAGAATTGCTTGTCCCACCAGAGTTTATCTTGCTTGTATAGATTTTTGTGCAATTCTCTTAACAGAGTATCCAGATTATTAGTTGTAGAATCAATTTTAGTGGATCCAGGATTATTGAACACTTCGTTCATATCTGCCAATCTTTTTTGTTCCCTGGTCTGCCTGTCACTTTCAAATTTGCTTGTCATGTCTGAGATCAAATATGTGTGCTTTAACTGTGCCTGAATCCTACACTTGATGTAGGAATGAGTAGCAATGTTGAGAAAAAGAGGGAATGGCACTAGCACTACAATACTGTTAATACAGGGTTGCTCAAATTAGATTAGATTGATATCTGTTTATGTACGTATATATTTATCTATGCACATGCATACATCTGTACACACGTTCAAGTCTGTGTGTATATCAATCTTATAAGTATAGCTTGTGGTGAGCTGGGGTGCTTGTGCACAGGAACAACTTTTGGATTGAGTCTAGAGCCCAAGAGAAGGGATCAAGACTAGAAATAGTGCACTTAGGCAGCACTCCCGTCCCTGATTCGAGTAAATAATAATAATAAACTCACATTCAGGACCAAAAAGTTTCTATTCAAAAAGGATTTACTTAAAACATAACTTTTATTCAACAATAGTTATAAAATCAATATGTGTGTGTATGTGCTTTAAAAACACATAGGAACTGGATTGTAAATATTGGCTAATGGTCAATTTGGCAACCTAGTTATACTATTATAGAGGGCACCTCTGAGGGATCCCACTCTTGTATAGGTGCTTGTTTGTATTTTATATCATGCGCTAGGGGTGGATTGGAGTGTTTCACAATGGGTTCACACCTAGGTGCTGTGTATGGCACTTTCTAGGTTTGTGGTTAGACTAGTCAAATGTCTAATTCTGGTTTTACAAATAAGATGTCTGATATAATGGTTGTCAGATTAACTTTTTCCAGACCTTATACTCAGGTCTGGTTTACCCAAATAAAATACCCTTTATCTGTTTAGCTAAATTTGAATTAGACATACATTACTCTTAAAGCTGAATCGTGAAGTAACTAGTTGTGCGTGTTGTAACTGATTTTTGTGGCTGTTTAACTTATATATTAATTTTTTTTTAAAAAGAAAAGAAAAAACTGTATCTTAAGAAAGGCCTTATTTTGGCCTTATTTATCATATATTAGATCGAAAATTCCAGTTCAAATCTGTGTATCCTTTACATCTATTATATCTCTGGCATATAGCACAACTATCAAAATACCATGAGGGTCAGTATATGGTTACTCAAATACAATATACTTAATAAAGTTTGCAGTTATCATTAACTTGATATCATATAGCACCCGCACTGCTTGGAATGCTGTGTGCTGAAATAGCGTAATATGAGTCTTATAGTAATTCTCAAACAGTGTCTATTAGAATTAGGTGTTGGCTTGTCTAGTAAATCTGAAGAAATATCTTATTTTGCCATCTGTGGTTTATAGATTACGCTTCTACAGTTTAAAGGACCACTCTTAAATGTTCGCTATCCCCAAACTGATACCTCTAGCGTGTCACCGAATTACTGAATGTAATTCTGACCGTTCCGGTCAATGAGCTATGGCTGCTTTTTAGCGAATATAACTATATATATTAAGGTTTTCCTGATTGCCAACTTATTAGATTAAATAAATTTGTATAACCAGTTCCTATGCCATTTTAAAAAACGACTAATTGGGGTGTTTGTTAGACTATTCCCCCCCTGACATGTTTCGCCGATACTGTTTCGGCTTTCTCAAAGGTGACGCGCGCCGGCGTCTGGGGCTTTTTAAATGTCTTGAACGAAAATGATTGGTCCCTATCAGCCAATCATATTACTCTGAAACGGAGGTGTGTGAAATTCGAGTACTGACGTCACACCTCTACTATGTTGTGCTGCGTGATCCTCATAGAATTTATGAGCGGTGTGAAATCTGAATAATACTGATACAATGGTTAGTCTCCGATAATTTTGCTCAGATGTAAAGTTTATAACCCACCTGGTTGCTTATTAAAATTAAGGTATTGGAACCGAATGAAACAATACAGAAATAATAGGATATAATATGGCTAATATTTTATCTCTATTTGCTAACGATCATGATTATATATCAGGTTACTGAAAACCTACTATCAACTGTATTGATCTGGATGTTTTTTTAGGGGAGTACAATGGGATGATCCATGAAATAATATTATGTATTATTTTTTGTTTTTTGTTTTTTATTTTTTAAGAGACAAACTAGAATTGAGCAAATTAAAATGCACTGGGTTGCTAGTACTTGAACATGAGTGTACTTTGACAACCCAAGTTGATTCATATCAGCTTAGTGAATGTCGTGTGTTTCAATACTTAGGAGAAGAAGAAAGCTTTTTATAAATAGATAAATACTTTGATACGGTTGACATTGTGAGATAGGGAAGGGAATTGTGAGGTGGTGCAAATAGAAAAGACGTGAAACATTGTTGGATATGATGCATTAACATTATGGAATCAATAAAGAGTGGGACTCATTGGCTAGTGCTTGTTGTCTTATAAATAATAAAAATGGATAAACGATAAATAAATAGATAAATAGATATTTGGGGAGAAAGATCTCTGGTATACATGTGTGACATGATAATCCCTAATATAAAGAGTGATGAAAAGTGTGAAATGCTGAGTGAGAAAGGAACGTGAATTCTTTAAATTATACAACACTAGTGTTTGTTATTCTGATGTGCATTAGGAATGTGAATAGAACATGGGTGAAATTGTGTAAAATTGTGTATATAAGAGCAAGTGGATCAGTTGGTAATGTGATCAGTATATTGTTCAAACTCCTTGAACATATTACTGTACTAAAATAAAATGTATTAAAGAGGGGGTTAGTGTTGGCCCAGTGCCTAACTTGTGTCTCTTAACATAGAATAAAATAAAAACAAAAATAAATATAAAAACAATAATATTAATCATAATAATGAAATACTGAATGTGTATTGAATGAAACACATTTGGTTATCTGGTTTAAAATAAAATAGTAACCAATCATGATGTCTGGGTCTGCAGTGGTGACCTTGTTTTAACCTAGGCTGGTTTGACTGTTTCTATTGTATCTGAAATTCAGATCTACATGTCCCTAAAGGAACATGGAGTAGTTGTTTTGTTCATTCATACCCTTAGGGTATACTGAGTCCATTAAGTAGATCCACCTGGTTTCAGCCTTTAGGAGGGCTTTTTCCAGGTCACCACCTCTTAGACCCAAGGATATTTTTTGGATTCCATAGCACTTAAGTTCAGAAGTTTTGGATTGGTGATATCTGAAAAAGTGAGATGCGACAGACGTGATCTTTCTATCTTTAGACAAGTCAGATGGGGCATTTCGGATATTTCGCATGTGTTCCATCAATCTTGTATGTAACGTTCTTGTTGTCATTCCTATGTAGATTCGGGGACATTTGCACTGAAGGGCATAAATTACGCCCGAGGTGTTACAGCTGATATATGTCTTGATTTTGTGATGATGTCCGAATCTATCCATTATAGATTTCTTTTTTATCATATTACTGCAAGATGAGCAGTTTCCACAGGAAAAAGATCCTTGTTCTACTGGTCGTGTTTTTCTGGACTTATGTACGTAATGGCTGGGACTAAGTATTTCTTTCAGATTTTTGTTTCTTCGATAGCTTAATTGGACTCGGTCTCCTATTAGATCTTTAAGTACAGGGTCAGCTTGAAGAATATGCCAATTTTTCTGGATTATATTTGTGATTAAATGGGTGTCTTGATTGTGCGTTAGCACTAATCTGGTTTTTGTATCACCTTTCTTGGCTTTGGTCTTTAAAAGATCCGATCTTGGAGTTTTAAGCGCTCTTGTTTTCGCTTTCCGAATGGATCTTTTGCTGTATCCTCGTTGTATAAGACGCTTCTCCAATTCTGTAGCTCTTGTTTTAAAAGTTTTGTCTTGAGAACAGTTTCTCCTTAGCCTTAGGAATTCACCTATTGGTAAGGATTTAGCAGTGTTGGGAGCGTGGGCACTGGTAGCAAAAAGGACATTGTTAGTAGCTGTCTCTTTTCTAAATAGGTCCGTACTTAATGATCCATCTGCTTCCTTTTTGATTAACAGATCCAGAAATGAGATGTCAGTTTGGCTCTTATGATGTGTCAGCCTGATGTTAAGATTATTTTGATTTAATTTTGCAAGAAAGGTTTCAAGATCTTGTTCAGTTCCTTCCCATAGAAACAAAATGTCGTCTATGTACCTGATCCATAATGGGATCTTCATGCAATATTCATCATTTGTGTCTGTGAATACCTCGGTCTGCTCCCACCATCCTAAAAACAGATTAGCGTAGGTGGGGGCGCAAGCGGTGCCCATCGCTGTTCCCTGCGTTTGCAAGTAGAATTTGTTGTTAAAAAGAAAATAGTTTTTGGTCAATACAAATTTTAATAGGTCAAGTATGAATAGGTTATGGTCAGGGCTTTCTTCTGTGGACATTTGCAGAAAATGTTTTACAGCCTTCAGTCCTAGATTGTGTTCGATGCTAGTATACAGGGATTCCACGTCACTGGTGACTAATCATGTGTTCTCTGTGATGTTAATATCTTTAATTATTTGCAGAACCTCCATTGTGTCTCTCACATAAGATGGTAATTGAGTTAAAAAGGGTCTTAAGCGTAAGTCTACATACTGACTTGCTTTTTCGGTCAAGTTTTCATTCCCGGACACAATCGGTCTGCCCGGTGGTTCTTTACTGTTTTTATGAATCTTTGGAATTAAATAAAACGTTGCCGTTTTTGGATGGGTGACCTGTAGAAACTTCTTTTCTTTGTTGCTTAGGAGCCCTTTCTTGCTGACTGTATCAATCAATTTATTATATTGGCTGTGGAATTCTGTAGATGGATTTCCCCATAGTTCTTTATAGCACGTCTTGTTTTTTAGTTGTGTATTTGCTTCCTTCAAATACATGTCTCTTGGCCATAGTACAATATTGCCGCCCTTGTCCGCGTTGCGGATAATAACATCATTCCAAGATTCCAATTCAGTTAGGGCTTTCTTTTCCTGTTTTGATAGGTTAGATGGTTTGAAATTAGTTTTCAGATTGTTAATACTTTGACATACAATTTGATTAAATACATCAATATTGGAGCTAGTGTTGGTCGAGGGGACGAACTTGGATTTAACTTTCAGTGTTTTCCTCCAATTGGGTTGTTCATTGGATCCTTGTTCTGATATTAAATCTTCTAAAGTCTGAAGTGTTTCCAATTCATCTTCCGACCAAGTAGTTGGTGCACCATCATTGTCCTTGTTGTTAAAATGCTTTTTCAGAAGTAGTTTCCTCAGAAACAGTTGCACATCTTTTATTGCTTCAAATTTATCTAAAGGGGAGGTGGGGCAAAAGGACAAACCTTTAGATAGAACCTTGATATGATGTTCATTCAAAATTTGATTTGATAAATTGATTATTCTCAATTTTTCATCCTCATTATTGAGAATGGGCTCGGATTGCGTTTGTGTTGTTTCGCTGTCTGGGATTTGTCCTTTGGGTTCTTTTTGTTTCTGGTTATTCTTTTGTTTTTTCCACCCACCTCTCCTGGTGGTTCTGAATCTGTGCTGTTTTCTTCCTCTAAAAAAGACTTCCTCTTTCTGTTTTCAATGGAAACCTGGTTGGTTGAGGTTGAGGGTACACTGGGTGTTTCCATATCATCTGTGTCGTCCGCATCAGTATCTGAGACATCTGTCTCTACTAGGTGGATTCTTCTCTGTGACCTGGTGTTAGAGTTGTTAAATCTATTTCTCCATTTATATACTTTATTATCTTTAAAGTCCTGTATGTCTCTTTGTAGTTTGCCCTTCTTGGTCATCTTGATTTCACTTTCATACTTGTCCAATTCTTTCTGATATTTCTTGTACATATTTTCAAATTCTTGCATATTTTCACACTGCTTTAGTTGTTCATTTTGTGTTTTGATCTGCTCTTCTAATCTATCATATTCAGAGGAATCGTGTTTTATGAGTATTTTCATGAGTTTCTTAGAGCATTCACTTAGTGCCTCTTCCCATTCAATACTCAAGTTCTTCTCTTTGAATTCAAAGGCTGGAAAAAGTTGTATTCTAAAGCCTCTCGGTATTAGATTCCTCTCAATATACTGTTCGCAGAATTGCTTGTCCCACCAGAGTTTATCTTGCTTGTATAGATTTTTGTGCAATTCTCTTAACAGAGTATCCAGATTATTAGTTGTAGAATCAATTTTTGTGGATCCAGGATTATTGAACACTTCGTTCATATCTGCCAATCTTTTTTGTTCCCTGGTCTGCCTGTCACTTTCAAATTTGCTTGTCATGTCTGAGATCAAATATGTGTGCTTTAACTGTGCCTGAATCCTACACTTGATGTAGGAATGAGTAGCAATGTTGAGAAAAAGAGGGAATGGCACTAGCACTACAATACTGTTAATACAGGGTTGCTCAAATTAGATTAGATTGATATCTGTTTATGTACGTATATATTTATCTATGCACATGCATACATCTGTACACACGTTCAAGTCTGTGTGTATATCAATCTTATAAGTATAGCTTGTGGTGAGCTGGGGTGCTTGTGCACAGGAACAACTTTTGGATTGAGTCTAGAGCCCAAGAGAAGGGATCAAGACTAGAAATAGTGCACTTAGGCAGCACTCCCGTCCCTGATTCGAGTAAATAATAATAATAAACTCACATTCAGGACCAAAAAGTTTCTATTCAAAAAGGATTTACTTAAAACATAACTTTTATTCAACAATAGTTATAAAATCAATATGTGTGTGTATGTGCTTTAAAAACACATAGGAACTGGATTGTAAATATTGGCTAATGGTCAATTTGGCAACCTAGTTATACTATTATAGAGGGCACCTCTGAGGGATCCCACTCTTGTATAGGTGCTTGTTTGTATTTTATATCATGCACTAGGGGTGGATTGGAGTGTTTCACAATGGGTTCACACCTAGGTGCTGTGTATGGCACTTTCTAGGTTTGTGGTTAGACTAGTCAAATGTCTAATTCTGGTTTTACAAATAAGATGTCTGATATAATGGTTGTCAGATTAACTTTTTCCAGACCTTATACTCAGGTCTGGTTTACCCAAATAAAATACCCTTTATCTGTTTAGCTAAATTTGAATTAGACATACATTACTCTTAAAGCTGAATCGTGAAGTAACTAGTTGTGCGTGTTGTAACTGATTTTTGTGTCTGTTTAACTTATATATTAATTTTTTTTTAAAAAAGAAAAGAAAAAACTGTATCTTAAGAAAGGCCTTATTTTGGCCTTATTTATCATATATTAGATCGAAAATTCCAGTTCAAATCTGTGTATCCTTTACATCTATTATATCTCTGGCATATAGCACAACTATCAAAATACCATGAGGGTCAGTATATGGTTACTCAAATACAATATACTTAATAAAGTTTGCAGTTATCATTAACTTGATATCATATAGCACCCGCACTGCTTGGAATGCTGTGTGCTGAAATAGCGTAATATGAGTCTTATAGTAATTCTCAAACAGTGTCTATTAGAATTAGGTGTTGGCTTGTCTAGTAAATCTGAAGAAATATCTTATTTTGCCATCTGTGGTTTATAGATTACGCTTCTACAGTTTAAAGGACCACTCTTAAATGTTCGCTATCCCCAAACTGATACCTCTAGCGTGTCACCGAATTACTGAATGTAATTCTGACCGTTCCGGTCAATGAGCTATGGCTGCTTTTTAGCGAATATAACTATATATATTAAGATTTTCCTGATTGCCAACTTATTAGATTAAATAAATTTGTATAACCAGTTCCTATGCCATTTAAAAAAACGACTAATTGGGGTGTTTGTTAGACTATACCCCCCCTGACATGTTTCGCCGATACTGTTTCGGCTTTCTCAAAGGTGACGCGCGCCGGTGTCTGGGGCTTTTTAAATGTCTTGAACGAAAATGATTGGTCCCTATCAGCCAATCATATTACTCTGAAACGGAGGTGTTTGAAATTCGAGTACTGACGTCACACCTCTACTATGTTGTGCTGTGTGATCCTCATAGAATTTATGAGCGGTGTGAAATCTGAATAATACTGATACAATGGTTAGTCTCCGATAATTTTGCTCAGATGTAAAGTTTATAACCCGCCTGGTTGCTTATTAAAATTAAGGTATTGGAACCGAATGAAACAATACAGAAATAATAGGATATAATATGGCTAATATTTTATCTCTATTTGCTAACGATCATGATTATATATCAGGTTACTGAAAACCTACTATCAACTGTATTGATCTGGATGTTTTTTTAGGGGAGTACAATGGGATGATCCATGAAATAATATTATGTATTATTTTTTGTTTTTTGTTTTTTATTTTTTAAGAGACAAACTAGAATTGAGCAAATTAAAATGCACTGGGTTGCTAGTGCTTGAACATGAGTGTACTTTGACAACCCAAGTTGATTCATATCAGCTTAGTGAATGTCGTGTGTTTCAATACTTAGGAGAAGAAGAAAGCTATTTATAAATAGATAAATACTTTGATACGGTTGACATTGTGAGATGGGGAAGGGAATTGTGAGGTGGTGCAAATAGAAAAGACGAGAGAAAAATGAATAACATATGCAAGGCCATCTACCTTGCTCACATTTCGGTGAGAAATTAAGTACACAATCTGAGGTATTATTTGTAACAATGATTTGAAAAAAGCCTGACATACAAGATTCCCGGACGGGCCCCGGGCAGGTCCCCTCTCCTCCTCATGCCTGAAACCCAGTCTATAGAGTTCCACGACCAGCGTGGTTAGCATGCTGTCCTCCCCCCCACATTGTCAGCATTGCCTCATATATGTCTAACTGACCTGTTAACAAGTAGTAATATCTCTCCAGCTGTAGAGTGGTGTTTACTTTCGCTCTCCACTCTGACAATGTAGGTATATGAGTGGACTTCCAATTGAGAGGAATTAAGATTTTGGCACAGGAGAGGAGGAGTATAAGTAATGTTTCTGAGCTTGTGTTTGTAATTTGAATGGGAAATGAAGTAATAGTGTATCTGGGGTTTTGGGGATCGTCATATTGGTGGTAGAGTTTATTTCCCCCCAAACCTCCTCCCAGAAAGGGCTTAGTAGCGGACAATCCCACCACACATGTACCAGATTACCCTCCATTCCACATCCCCTCCAACATTTCCCCGTTGTATTTGGATAGATCTTTTTTAATCTATACAGAGTGAGGTACCACCTGCTCAACAATTTGTAGTGGGATTCCTGAGTGCGTGCAGAGACAGACACCTTCTTCCCTAGGAGGAACATATGGTTCCATTCCTCAGGTGTGAACGTATATCCCAACTCTTTGTGCCATTGTGAGGTATATTGTGGGAGGGCGTCCTCAGAGGGCATCAGAATGATTTTGTATATGATCGAAATCACGTGTTTAATCACCAGAGGCGACAAGCATAGTTGCTCAAATTTTGTCAGATTCCTGCCAAAAAGGTGCTTGAATTTATGAGACCTGATGTAGTGTTGTATTTGAGAGTATGTGAACCAGGATTTGGCCAGGGCAGGGTGGTCGTCCTGTAGTTCCTGAGGGGTTTTGAGTCTTCCTTGAGTTAGTAAGTTGCCTATACAATTCAGAGGGAGTTGTGGGGGGTCAGTTGTCATCGTCATATGTAGGGGTAGGTTGTGGTTATCATAAATAGGTGTAAGGGGCGCATAACTGGTGGAGATACGTGAGTCTGTGGAGAGTACTTTATCCCATTCATTAAGTAGTTCCTCTAGCAGTGGTAATTTAGATATGTCATTTGGTCTGTGTTTTTTGTCAGTCCAGAACAGGGTGGCTAGATTAGTCTTATGTAAGAGGTGTGTGCCTATTTGTTTCCATGCTTTATCTTATGTAACCCAGCACCATTCAACAACTCTTTGGAGTAGGACCGCCCTCCAATATGATTGGATGTGAGGTATTCCCAGTCCCCCCTGCTCCCTGGGAAGGTATAAAGTTTGTCTATTAATCCTTGGCCTAATTCCTTTCCATATGTAGTCCTTGATTAGGGTCTGTAAAGAGGGGATATAGGAGTGTGGGAGGGCTATAGGCGCAGTTTGAAGAAGGTATAGTATTCTCTGCAGGACGTTCATTTTAATGACCCTGACCCTGCCGAGCCAAGAGATGGATTTATTTTTCCATTCGGAAAGGTCTCTGGCTATCTCCCCCTTCAACTGCACATAGTTTGTGTCAAAGACCTCTGTGTGAGATCCCGATATGTGAATACCCAGGTATTTTAATGAACTGTTTTTTTGCAGAAAGGGAGAGTGGCCTCTAAGCCAGGACAATGTTTCAGATGTGAGGGAAATGCCTAAGAGTTCTGATTTTGTGAGATTGAGCAAGAAATTGGATACAATCCCAAATTTCATAAATTCTGACAGTACTGCTGGGATAGATGTCTCTAAGTCAGTTATGGTGAGCATTAAGTCGACAGCGTACATGGCTAGTTTGTTTTCAATGGGTCCTGTCCATATGCCTTTTATTTCAGGGTTATGTCTGATGTTGCTGGCTAGGGCTTCTATAGCGATGGCAAATAATGCCGGTGAAAGTGGGCACCCCTGCCTAGTTCCGTTCTTGATTTGGAAGGGCCTGGAAAGGATACCGTTGACCTTTATATGTGCGTTAGGTTGAGAGTAAAGGGCAAAAACAATCTTTAGAAACTTGTCCCCAAACCCCATCGCAACCATTGTTCCTCGCAGGAAGGCCCAGTCTACCCTATCGAAAGCTTTCTCCGCGTCCGTGGACAGCAGAGCAAGCGGGATCGACTGGGTCTTTGAGAAAGCCATTAGGTGAAAGATTTTTAAAGTGTTATCCCTGGCTTCTCTGCCAGGGATAAATCCCACCTGATCAGTGGATATCAGTTTTGGGAGGTATGAGTTAATGCGTGTTGCTAATGCCTTAGCCAGGATTTTAATATCGCTATTAAGGAGGGATATAGGCCTGTAGTTCTCTGGCTTATCTGGTGCCTTCCCGGGTTTTGGTAATACTGTGATATATGCTGATAGCATGGAGCCGGGTAAGAGGCCAGTGTCTGTTAAGTTATTAAACAAATTTTGCAGGTGGGGCAGGAGCATTGGGAGAAAGGTCTTGTAATATTTATTACTCAGTCCGTCAGGGCCTGGGCTTTTCCCATTCGGGAGAGCTGTTATCGCCTCTGCTATTTCTTTTTGAGTCAGGGGGGCTTCTAAATGATTAGATTCTTCCACAGTCAATGTCGGTAGTATCATGTGTCCCAAGTAGTCTTGTATGTCTTGTGTGTGATTTACTGTGCCTCCCCCAGTAAGGTTGTATAGCTTATCATAGTAATTACGGAATATTTGGGCTATATTATGACTGTCTTGTCTTGTCTGTCCCTGCTCATCTTTCATGGAGTATATGTACGATTTTAGTCTCTGGCGTGTGAGGGCTCTCGACAATAATCTGCCTGCTTTGTCACCCCCCTCGTAGTATTTTTGCTTGAGTTTTAGGGCAGAGCGCTGGTTTTCTTCTTGTAATAGAGCTCTAAAGTCAAGTCTGGCCTGGGAGAGTTCCCTTTCTAATACTATATTTGTAGTGTCCTTTTTGTGTTTTTCCTCTAACGCATGGATAGTGTGTAGTATAGAGTTATATTAATCTCTGCGTTGTTTGTTTAGTTTTGATTTATGTTTGATTAAGATGCCCCGGAGGACGCATTTGTGTGCCTCCCACACTGAAGTAAGTGGGAGGTCGTCTTGTGTGTTAATTGTGAAATATTCAGTCATGGATTTTTCTATATCGGCTCTTATTTCTGGGTTATCTAAGAGAGTGTCTTCCAATTTCCACAAAAAGGGTGTGCTGGGTGAATTTGGCCAGACTATGTCGCATGAGACAGGTGCGTGGTCCGACCAAGTTATCGACAAAATGTCGCTGCGTGTAACATATGATATGCCCATGGAGTCTGAGAAAAGGTAGTCTATTCATGAATACTTCTTGTGGGGGTTTGAATAAAAGGTAAAGTCTCTGTCAGACGGGTGCAGTGTTCTCCATATGTCGTGTACTAAGAGATGTTTAAGTAACGAGTTAATTTGTTTCAATGTGTGGTGTGATACACTCGACACTCCATTAGAGGTATCCGACAATGGGATTAAAGGTGCATTGAGGTCCCCACCCATGAAAAGAGTGCCCCTCTACACTTCCTGAACTGTTTGAGTGAACTTTTTTAAGAAGTTATCCTGCTTAGTGTTGGGCGAATAAATGTTAACTAGTGTGATTAAGTTGCCATATATTTGGCCTACGAGGATTATGTATCTGCCATCTCTATCTTTTTCCTGTCGTATCAAGTTGAATGGCAGGTTACGGTGGATAAGGATCCCCACCCCATTCTGTTTGTGTGGGCCTGAAGATAGGTACATGTTGGGGTAAACATAATTATGCCATTTGGGTTCTTTAGCTCTGATAAAGTGGGTCTCTTGAAGAAATAAGATGTCCCCTCCCATCTTTTGTAAATCCCTCGCCACTATAGAGCGTTTGCCCGGATTGTTAAGGCCCTTAGCATTTACTGTTAATAGTTTGATCGGATGTGTCTTAAGTGTGGTATGAGACCCCGCCAACCCAGGGCCCCCCCGTTGGTTGTGTTGCATGTTGGTTGGGATGTGGCAGGTGTAGGATTGTTCGGGGGGACAACCAATGACCAGAAACTTATTTCCGGGGCCCGCCCAGGATGTCATCCCTATGCTGGTAATACAAGTATACAAAAAAAGCAAATACATGAAATCGACTGTGTACAATTACTTTACAAAAAAAAGTAAATCTAGCAGGCTGTGCCCTGTTAGGCCCGTAGAAAATTAAAGTAAGGAAATTTAACTGAGCCGCCTGTAAAATGAGTAGATCAAAACCATATTGACCTATATGTGCAGGCCGTGACCATGTCACAGACTGTTGCTTGTTTCACGTGACACAGTGGGGATCCCTCATTAGTGGATTTAATGATATGGAGGTGGGTGATTAGGCATCACAATCGCCTCAGCCAGCTACGCACAAATCGTGTATCCACATGATGAGAGTTAGATCATCAAAGTGTTCCATGAGGGTACATGTATATCTATAACAATAACCTTAGAACAGCTAGTCTTATCTAAGCAATAACTTACAGTAAACAATGGAGAGTGTGATAAACAGATGTAAGGCTTAAGCCTTGATTACACTGATATTTATGTCATTTTCAAAGAGTCTGTTCAACCAAAAACGTATGCAAACCTGATCAGCAAACTTTATTCAGATTCATGAGGAAGTCTTCATGGCCTGTCCTTATCGGTGCCTTGGCTATTAGAGTTAGTAGATGTGTTTGTAGCTCTCTCTTCCTGGGGTGGGCCAGGTACAGGTGGAGGTCTAAGTCCCAAGGATTTAAAGAATGGAACAAGATCTTCCATGGTCCTGTAGATAGCTGTATAGTCCCCTTTGGTAGCGATTATACTAGTGGGGAACCCCCAACGATAGACAATCTTGTGATCCTGAAGGACACTTGTAATGAACTCCCTCCTCTTTTGTAGGGTAGTTGGACTTAGGTCCGAGAAAATCTCTAGAGTCACTCCGGCATGGGTGATCGGGTGTTTGTTTCTGCTGTGTTTTAAGATTTCCTCCTTGTCTTTGAAGTTCAACACCCGGAGAATGACATCCCGCGGAGGGGCTTTCGCTGATGGTTTAGGGCGGAGGGCTCTGTGTGCTCTCTCTATTTCAATAGCAGGGGACATTGGTGTACCTTTAAGAGTTCTAAATAGATCCTGTAGATAACCCTGGAGAGCTGTTGGTTGTATCGCCTCTGGAATACCCCTAACCCATAGGTTATTCCGCCTGCCGCGGTTGTCCAGATCTTCTACTTTGTCCATGAGACTGTGTATCATATTAGTATTGTATAGTGCCCTGGATGATGTATCTTTCACCTCCTCCAAGATATTCTCATGAGTTTGTTCCACACTGGTGACCCTGTTTGACAGGTCTTTGATGTCTTTCCGAAGTTCGCCAAAAAGGCTCTTAACTTCTTCCATGACCCCCTTAATGTCTTCCTTTGAAAACAGTGTTTTCAGATCTTCCTTAGTGACGTACGATGAGGGTATAGCAGTCATTTCATGTGTCTGTGTGCAGGCTCCCTGTCTTGCTTCTGTGTGTGAAGTTGTTAAATCTGTTGTAGGAGGGTCAGTATGTTTGAGATAATGATTCATGTTTCTTGATTTGGAGGTTTTTTTCTCCTGCTGTATTCCTCTTTTGGGGCATTTCAGATTGGTATATCTGTTGTGAATTGCTGTCTTATACTCTGCTCTGCAGATATACTTTTGTTGTCCCTAGACCGGATCAAGGTAATTTATTTCTTTATTTTGGGGGTCATGAGCCCTCCTGGGTTGTTAAGAACTGTCCCCTAGGTGTTATTAGGGGCCCAAGCTATGACAGAGCGCAATGCAGGGCCTGTTATGCACAAAAATACTGCGGCCCACAAACTGTGCTGTAAAAGCAAAGATGGATGCGCTGCCTGTGTTTTATAATATGCAGCGTGTAGCTTTTAAGGTATGATCGGTCTGGTATCGGATATCCCCACTGCTCTGTTTTTAAAGCCTTGTGTGTAATTAAACCTTCTGCTAATGTGGGATCATTTATCTGTGTTTCTTTACAGGAAGCCTCTTACCGTGATGCAGATGCAACAGGCCTTTCTAGCTCCGGGCGCAGTTTTCTGACTACCTCTATGGGGCTGGCTGCTTGCGGTGCCGTGTTGAGTCCCACTCGTGATTCTCGGTGCTTCCTCTTGTGTGACCGCTGTGGTCGGGGCACGCAGATCGACTCCTTCCAACAGCCGTTTCTGTGTCTGGTAGGTGTGTTAGCAGAGCCCACGCGGTAGTGTTCCTTATTAGGCTCCGGTTGCGGTTTGTGTTGCGCACTTTGGCCGGGAGGTCTGCAATGACCAGGGGTTACCCCTCGACCTCCTCCGATCTGTTAGGTGGTGTTTCCCCACTGGGTCCTCGTTATTTCCAGCGACTCAGCTAGTCCCTAAATGGCTGATTAAAAGTTATGGGCCTAAACAATAAGCAGGAGCTCTAAGCTACTGTGGCCATCTTCCAGCGCGGCCAAGCTCCACCAATGGGCCGGCATTTTAACTTACATTCTTGCTTTTCAAATAAACATACCAAGAGAATGAAGAAAATTTGATAATAGAAGTAAATTAGAAAGTTGCTTAAAATTTCATGCTCTATCTGAATCACGAAAGAAAAAAATTTGGGTTCAGTGTCCCTTTAAACTAAGAATACCAAGAGGAAAAAGCAAATTTGATGATACAAGTAAATTGGAGAGTTGATTAAAATTAAAAGTCCTATCTGAATAATGAAAGTTTAATTTATACTAGACTGTCCCTTTAACTGCCCAGTACTTCAGAGGTTTGTCTGAACGAGGTACAGTGATCTCTCCCTACAATAATACAAATAAGAGCAATTTGTATTGGCAGAACAGTAGTAAACAATTTTTAGTTTAGTCTCCACTCCAGTTTAAAATGAAATGGGAACATGCAGTTTTAAAAAAACGCCACAAGATAGCATATTGGTAGGAAGTGGAGGTATTGGTTTAAGTATTGGTGCATTTGCACGAGTACAAGTACTCATGCAAATACTTGGTATCGGTACCGATACCGATACTAGTATCGGTATCGGTGCATCCCTACTTCTAATATTACTTTCCGAGGTTCTACCTTTCACAAACCCACCTGGTCAGAGTGTATTAATTTGAGAAGTATTGTTTTTAACCTGTCTGTCAATAACTTCATAAATATTTTGTAATCCATATTTAATAATGATATGGGTTTATAAGAAGTAACCTTCTCTGGTCTTTGTCTTCCTTTGGGATTAATATAATGTTTGCTGCTTTAAAGTGTTCTGTGATCTTATGGTTATGGCAATATTATCTGTTTGTATAGAGCTTTCAAAGTTGTAGTAATCTCCTCTCCCATTAAAGAGTAGAATTTCAATGATAAGTCATCAGGGCCGGGCGCTTTCCCTTTCCTCATATTTTTAATTATTTTATTTATTTCTTCAACCGAAATTGGTTTATTTAAGAAAGTCTAAATCTTCTAGCGAGATCTTAGGGAGATTTAGTTCCTGAAAATATTTCATTATATCTACTTTTAAAGGATGCTTAAGTATATAATTCCCTATAGTATTTTTGAAATAGAGTTTCCACATTATTAGTGATTCTTAATCCATCTCTTATAGTCTGAATGGGTTTATTTTTTATTAGCCTTTTTAAATAAACTGGGTCTTCTTACCTTGTTCCGAAATTTATCAAATTGCGCCATGTTTTTATTAATGGATTCTTGAGCGGTACTTTTTGCTTGAAAAGTATTTATTCCTATTTATTCCTATTGCTTTTAGTTGGATTTGTTTTAAATGTTGAATAAGCTAAGGTGAGGCTTGTTGCAAAAATATTACTACTAGCATGTTGATCTTCTTTCAATTTAATCACATACAACATTTTCCCGCCTTTAGCGTGGCCTTAGGTGCTTCACAAAAAATTGGAATATTGTCTTTATATTTAGCATTATTAATACAAAATTCCTTCCAACTCTGTCCTAAGAATGTTTTAAATTTGACAAAATTCTGGAGATAATGCAGGTAAAAAATGTATTATTAGATATATGATTCTCATTTAGTGTTAAAAGAATCAGCGCATGATCTGATAGGGTAAATTCAAGTATCTTAGACTCTTTAACTCTAGAAACGTAAGAATCTGATAATAAAAAGATATCCTAACCTGGATAAGGTGTTATGAGTCTTAGAAATGCACTTATATTCTAGGCAATTGGGGTTAAGTAGTCTCCAAACATCCACCAGATTAAATTGAGATGAAAAGGAGGGGGAAAAAATCTTAGCTTCATAATGTAACTGTGTTTTCAATATCTTACTTAATTTCCTTGTGAGAGAAAGTTTTTTCATGTCCAGATGGCCATTGGGAGTAGCGTTAAAATCTCCAGATAATATCATTTTAACATCTGGTAATTTGTTTAAGATATTATAGATCTTCATCCAAAACTTCCAATCTGAGCCAATTGGACTATAAATATTTCTCACAAGGAAATCGGTTCCTTCTATAGTTAATAATAAGAACAGAAATCTACCATCCTTGTCTTTCACCGTTTGTTTTATTTTAAATGCTAACGTTTTATTAAAGGACCAGTAAACACAACAGATTTGCATAATCAACAAATGCAAGATAACAAGACAATACAATAGCATTTACTCTGAATTTCAAATGAGTAGTAGATTCTTTTCTAACACATTTCAAAGTTATGTATATTTCCACTCCCCCTGTACCATGTGATAGCAATCACCCAATCACAAATGCATATACGTATAGTCTGAGTTCTTGCACATGCTCAGTAGGAGCTGGTGACTCAAAAAAAGGGTAAATATAAAAGACTGTGCACATTTTTTTTAATGGAAGTAAATTGGAAAGTTGTTTAAAATTACATGCTGTATCTGAATCATGAAAATTTAATAAAACCTGAGTGTCCCTTTAATTAAAATGGCTACCTACCCCTCTGGCTGCCTTAGAAAAGGAAGCAGAAAAAACGTCTCCAATCCATTTTGCTCTAATTTTATTGCTATTTATTATTTATTATTTATTTATTATTATTTCTGAAAGGTGCGTCTCTTGCAAGCATCCTTTTTATTACTGAAATAGGCCCACTATGTAAAAAATAAACATACAAATTAACAAAGCAAAATGCATATAACTTTGCTTAAAGTGATGGTAAATTCGCCCCAACAGTTTCACATATTATGAAAGGTCTTCTCCTAACTAGCATATCGATATGCTTATTTAGCACAAAAGTCAACAGTACTTAAATTTACCAGCGTTTTATTAACGCTACATTTCCTCATCTAATGCAGCCTCTCACTACGATTTTCATTTAGGCTTACTTGACTGGCAGCTGTTGTAGCCAATCATAGCCTCAACATGCGCCCCATGGAACTCTGCTTGTAATTTAAAATGCGCATGCGCTACCCTCTATGCTATTTGCGCAACATAAACAGTGACGCTGCTTAGCATTAACAGTAAGCAGCATGACTGTTTATGTAAGGAAGGGCATATGAACTGTGATTTCACTTGTGTTTGAATTCTGTATGTCTCCAGTTCAGATTACAGTCTCAATTACTGAAAGGGATAGGAAACTCAAAATTAAACCTCCCCGAGTCAGATAAAGGATGTCATTTTAAGGCACTTTAAATAGATATGTGCATTTGAGCTTTGGATTAATGCAAATTTGTCTGAATTTTGCTGATTTGTCAAGTCATCATGCACAAATAGCCAAATACATTATTGGATTAAAAGGACAAACAAATGATTGCTTGACAAACTTGATTCATTTGTGCTGTTTGGCATCAGAAAAGGTGCATGTTTATATCCCTTTAAGTATAAAATAACAGTTCTATAGTAGAATATGACAAGATGTTCAGAGATCTAGCCATAAAAGAGAAAGCCAACACAAGGGTTATGTTTCCATTCTAATATAAACTGAGCAGGTTTTGTAGGTAGAAATAAACAAAGAATGATAAAAAAAAAACAAAGGAAACAGCATAAAAAATATTATTGCATTAAACAAGATGTTAATTTGTTTAAAAATGTTTAGAGCTGATTGATGTTATTCTAGAGCAAGAAAGCAGAAATGTCTTGTAATTACAAGATGTTTACTGTCCTTTGAAGTAACCCCTTTCCCCCTTTCATACTTAATATTGCACCCTTTCCCCCTTTCATACTTAATATTGCACCCTTTCCCCCCTTTCATACTTAATATTGCACCCTTTTCCTCTTTCACTTTGATGTGTTATCATAAAAGATACTCTAGGATAGGAATACAAAACGCTTCACAACTAAGTAAGAAAAGCTGCTAACTCTGATGTACTGTACATGTCAATGTTTGTAACAGATGATACCTCCAGGTCATAAGGAGCAAATGCCACATGTTTGCTTGTTTTCCTCAGGGTGCTAATCCTAAACATACTCAGGGAGAATGTCAGAGGTATTGAGTTAAAATTCAAAGTGCAGTTTCTTTAAAACCCTATTTGTCAGGAATAAATACATTTGTAACTTAACTATAATCAAGTTAAATCACTACTGCATGACAAACTTACAGCAGTGATATATTTAATTGATTGATAGAAAGAATAGGTTGGAAAGCTGATCTGTGGCAGAGTGCTTGTGGGATGATGGGAATTGTAGTTTCTATGGAACTACTATTCCTTTACAGCAGTGCAACAAGATGTGAATGCACCTTATTTAAAGGGACAGTCTAGTCAAAATTAAACTTTCATGATTCAGGTAGGGCATGTAATTTTAAACAACTTTCTAATTTACTATTATCATCAAACTTTCTTTGTTCTTTTGATATTCTTAGTTGAAAGCTAAACCTAAGTGGGCTCATATGCTTATTTCTAAGCCATTGAAGACTGCCTCTTATCTGAATGCATTTGACAGCTGTTCGCAGCTAGATGGCGTTAGTTCATGTGTGCCATATAGATAACATTGTGCTCACGCCTGTGAAATTACTTACAAGGGCACTGATTGGCAAAAATGCAAGTCTGTCAAAAGAACTGAAATAAGGGGACAGTCTGCAGAAGCTTAGATACAAGGTAATCACAGAGATAAAAAGTATATTAGAAAATAAAAATAGCATAGCGCAGAATTAAAAACCTCCTAAAGCCACTTTCCTGGTCCTATCTTCTTCCTAGATAGGCTAATTTACTAAATAATTTGCACAAGGGTGGAGAGGGCGCAACAGCACTTAGGGGGTGCTACCATAAAATAGGTATTCTCATAAAAGATCCTAAAATAAACAGACTAAATTATAAAAAATAGACTACAATGAAGGATCTCCTCTGCGCACCTTGGATGAAGAATTCGGCTCGGCTGGGTGAAGACGACTCAAGGTAGGATGATCTTCAGGGGGTTAGCGATAGGTTTTTTTAAGGGGGGTTTGGGTGAGTTAGAGTAGGGGTATGTGGGTGGTGGGTTGTAATGTTGGGGGGGTATTGTATTTTTATTTTCAGGTAAAAGAGCTGATTACTTTGGGGCAATGCCCCGCAAAAAGCCCTTTTAAGGGCTGGTAATAGAGCTGATTACTTTTGTAATTTAGAATATGGTAGGGAATTTTATTATTTTGGGGGGCTTTTTTATTTTATTAGGGGGCTCAAATTAATAATAATAATAGTAATTAGTTTAAACCTCTTGTAATTATTATTTTTTTTGTAATTTAGTGTTTGTTTTTTGTATTATAGAATACTATTAATAATAATAGTAATTAGTTTAAACGTCTTGTAATTATTTTTATTTTTTTGTAATTTAGTGTTTGTTTTTTGTATTATAGAATAGTTTATTTTATTGTATTTTAATTTAGCTAATTGTAGGTAATTTATTTAATTAATTTAATGATAGTGTAGTGTTAGGTGTATTTGTAACTTAGGTTAGGATTTATTTTACAGGTAATTTTGTACTTATTTTAACTAGGTAGCTATTAAACAGTTATTAACTATTTAATAGCTATTGTACCTAGTTAAAATAAATACAAAGTTGCCTGTAAAATAAATATAAATCCTAAAATAGCTACAATGTAATTATTAGTTATATTGTAGCTATATTAGGGTTTATTTGATAGGTAAGTATTTAGTTTTAAATAGGATTAATTTAGTTAATTTTAGGAATATTATATTGTTTGATTTAAATTATATTTATGTTAGGGGGGTGTTAGGATTAGGGTTAGAGTTAGGTTTAGGGGTAAATAACTTTATTAAAGTAACGGCGACGTTGCGGGCGGGAGATTAGGGGTTAATAATTGTAGGTAGGTGGCGGCGATGTTAGGGAGGGCAGATTAAGGGTTAATACTATTTATTATAGTGTTTGCGAGGCGGGAGTGCGGCGGTTTAGGGGTTAATACATTTATTATAGTGGCGGCGAGGTCCGGTCGGCAGATTAGGGGTTAATAAGTGTAGGTAAGGTAGCGGCGACATTGGGGGGGCAGATTAGGGGTTAATAAATATAATATAGGGGTCGCGGTGTTAGGAGCAGCAGATTAGGGGTTCATAGGTATAATGTAGGTTGCGGCGGTGTCCGGAGAGGCAGATTAGGGGTTAATAATATAATGCAGGCGTCAGCGATAGTGGGGGCGGCAGATTAGGGGTTAATAAGTGTAAGGTTAGGGGTGTTTAGACTCGGGGTTCATGTTAGGGTGTTAGGTGCAGACTTAGAGAGTGTTTCCCCATAGGAAACAATGGGGCTGCGTTAGGAGCTGAACGCTGCTTTTTTGCAGGTGTTAGGTTTTTTTTCAGCCCATACTGCCCCATTGTTTCCTATGGGGATATTGTGCACGAGCACGTTTTTCAAGCTTACCGCTACCGTAAGCAACGCTGGTATTGAGGGTTAAAGTGGAGCTAAATTAGGCTCAACGCACCCTTTTCTGAGCCTAACGCAGCCCCTCAGACAACTCTAAATACCAGCGTTGCCTTAAGGGTGCGCTGGGAAAAAAAGCAGCATTAGCTACGCAGGTTTTTACCGACAAAACTCTAAATCTAGCGGACAGTTTTTATACTTATGAAGCAATTTCATCAAAGTCTCTAGAATCATTATATAAAGGCACAATTTCCCCCCACTAAAAAGAAATGGGGCAAAAGAAAGGGCTTTTTAGCACTTAACCTCTAACTGTAAATAGACTAAATAAAATATAACTTTTATTCCAATAAATAAAATGTCCAGGACACCCTGGTACACTTTCCCCCACCACACTAAAAACAACACTCAGTCGGTTCAACACCTCCCTGTTTCCTGGCCAATAACAGCATACATCAGCATCAGATGCTAGAGGTGTAAGAACCACTAAAACAAATGCGTTTCGGCCTGTGAACGGCCTTTCTCAATGTTCCTAAATTTTACTCTAAATGAAGACAAACCAAGCCAACATCAGACACTTCTTAAATATCTACCTGTAACAACAACTACCAATCATGACGTATTATGTCATGGCCCCTCCTTTATTTCCGTCTCCGTATCTGCAATGTAATTGGATATTGTGGGGCGTGTGGACCGGTCCGGTACTTGATTGGATTTTACTGGTATTCCGTTACAAAGCTAGCTTGCGTGTAATGTTTTGACAGTCATGTGTCTCTAAATTACAGCCTCGTGATCATCTGTATTGAGACACTATCAGCATAGCTTTCACCCATTAAACGGTACTTCTATGACTAATGTTAAACGGAAAACATCATGCACTAATTTCCTATACTTCTATTTTAACACCAACACTTATCATCATGCTGATAAAGTTTAGGAGGTCATTCCCAAACCAATACAGTTGCCAGAAATGGGTAGGAAACATTTACAATGACATATATGATTAAATAATTCTCTTACGTAAGAAAAGAAAGAAGGGGGGCTATATTATATGTGAGTGAAAATTCACTATTTTTTGACCACATATATAAGTATAGCTCATGATAGCCATCATAGTTAATGCCATATTTTTGTAATTAACCATACTAGGAACTAATATTAGGTTAGAATCATGGTAATAGTAGGTGTCGAAATAGTGAGTGACTAAATGTAAAAATAGATATTCCTGAATTGATTAATAAAACATTATAGACATATACAGTAGTAATAGGATTCGTTCTAAAACTACAGCTACCCATCACGACACTCTGCGTCATAGCTCCTCCTCCCTTCAATCAACTTATATGCAATGTGATTGGAAATCGAGGGGGCCTGCAGACCAGTCCGGTACTTGATTAGATTTACCAGTATAAGGTTGTAAACACAAACTTACATGTGTCTTTTTATACAATCATATGTCTCTAAGTAACAGCCTCATTATCATATGTGTTGAGACACTATTATCCTAACACTCCCCATGGAATCATACCACTATGACTTATAGTTAAACAAAACATCAGTACTTGGGGGGCGGAGCGTGCGGGCGTTCTGAATGGCCGCACCAGCCTAAAGCTCCTGCTGCAGTGGAGACGGAACTCTCCTGTGGGCCATCTATTAACCTCAACAGTGCCCTAAAATCGATACCCAGAGCGTTGGGAAGGACTAGAGAATGTAGTGCTATCACTTACTGGTCCCGGTGTGGACTACAGACCTCACACTCTGACAACGACATGGGCCGCGGCTGAAGCCTCTCTCTCGTAAACGCAAGGACAGAGTCCCGAGACCACATCTCAGCCCAAGCTCACCTAATCACCTGCAAAGAACACAGCACCTTCACGGACTGCCCAGAGACCGACACGCTGTAACACCCGCTCACTACGGACTTTTACACAGATCCGGTAAGCTGCATCTTTTACAGCACCCACATGGCAGTCGCCATCTTTAACGGGGCATGATAGCAGAGACCTCACAGCAAAGTGAAGGAGCCACACACCACCCCAAACACAGATAGCATTACTCGTTTCCTCATGAGAAGCATTTGTCTAGACAAATTCACAATACAGCACTAAGAGCACTACTTGTTTTGTTATGTAAAGAGAACAAGCTGTATGATGGTACAGATCTGATTTACTCCATTTTGCTGGAGGCGCACAGGCTCACTATCACGCTACCTGACAAGCATAACAGAAAGAGGTGAAAGGGGTAAAAAGAAAAGCAGAGACAAAAGTTTATTTCAAGTGCAAATCTATCTCAACCATGTCGCAGCGCAGGGTCACAAAACCAGACAAGGCTTTAAAATCCACATCTACATCGGGAGCTGTAAACTCCTTTTTCAAAAAGACAGATAGCACAAAAAAGAAAAATGATATGCCACAGGCCTCTAGCGAAGATGAAGATTTATGTGAAAGCCCACACGCTCAAGAGCCCTTGACATCACCTTCTAACCCACATTTACATCTTAAAGAAGCACCTGTAACATTAAAAGCTATGGAGGACTTAATTGACCAGGTGAAATTATGTATAAAAGCGGAGTGTGCAGACCTAAAAAGGGACATTAATGAGCTTGGATTTAGAGTGGAGACATTGGAAGATGACAGGGAAGAAATTACTAAGGAAATGGCAGAAATGTCACACTCCATAGAGGCCCAGCAATCACAAATCCTTGATTTAGAAAATAAGCTTGATGATGTCGAAAATAGGGCACGTAGAAATAACCTCCGAATACGCGGAATCCCTGAATCAATCAAAGGTGAAGATATTTCAGAATACTTACAAAACCTGTTTCAATCTCTGGCAATTTCTAACCAACGTGTGATTGAACCCATACCTTTGGAGAGAGCACATAGATCTCTGCGGCCGAAGCCAAGCGATAATCAACCTCCAAGGGACATTATAATCTGTTTCCTGAGCTATAAGGACAGAGAGAAAATTCTACAATTGTCTAGAACACAACCACATTTCTCTTATATGGGTGCAAAGGTCCAAATCTTTCAGGACTTGTCCACTAGAACGCTGCAACTCAGAAAGGGATTTACCATCCTTACCTCCCACCTAAGAACTCTACAGATCCCTTACAGATGGGGATTTCCCGTATCGCTGCAAATTATTAAAAATGGAAAACGTCATGAGTGCAGCTCCCCAGATAAAATTGAAGATTTCTGTAGACTGCTGGACATTCCTATTCCAGAAACCACCACTCCTCAGCACGAGACACGCAAACTACCACAACCAAAACCTCAGAGACGTCTCTGGTCCGAAATAGTTGACAAGAAAAACAGGAAAAAGATATGCCCAGATCCCTCCACCTCAATGGATAACACATGAGCGAATCTACCCTTGCCTTGAAATCCTATCAGTAATTCGGATTCAAGTTAACACTGAATCTTAGTTGTGCAATCGTGCACCAGTTATGGAAGTTATACTTGTGCTATCTCTCATTCCTTCTTGTTTGCTTGAAGGATTACAGAATGAAGAACTGACCGATTGTGTCCCCCCCACAGCGGACACGATCAGCCTTGACCTGGACTAACTACAAGTACCCTGAGGTCGTGAGTATAAGTAGTTAGATGCCATGATGGGACACTGTTGAATGACTATATAATGAGCTATTTTTCATCTTGTTTGTCTATGAGCTCATCTACCTCAGACTTTTATTATATATCTGTTTTTTCGTTTTTCCATTTTGCTTTTTTTTTTATGCCTATGTAACAGCGTGGGTAACATGTTAAGAGATGTGTAATATACTGTGATGCGCCCTCTTACAGGGCATCGGTTCATGTTGATGTCTTTGTTCTTATGTCTTTCACCCTCGGTCTATCGGGGGAGTTCCGTCATACTGTACTCATCCCCCTACTCAATCCTTCTACTTTATTCCCTAATTGTTTCTACCACCTATCTCCTTCTCACTTGCCTGCCCCCCTTCCCACCTTTCCCTTTTTTTCTTTCTTTCCTCCTTTCTTACTTTCCCCTCCCCCCTTACAGTTCAAGGAGTACCTGTTACAAGTTTTCATTTGTTGAAATAGTTATACCATACAAGTGTACTAGATAGTGAAGTATTTATCAGAGTGTATATTATAACAGGGTTGGTTTACTTCATATTTGTTGTAGAAAACAAAAGCACACCTCCATAAGCTTAGACGCTAACGCTAAGGGTCAAATGCCTGAACAAAACCAGCCTAGTCAATTTCGGTTAGCCACACAAAATGTTAAGGGTTTCCTGTCCCCTCAAAAACGCTCTATAGCATTTCACGACTTCCACCTGAAGAAAGTTGACATTATTATGACACAAGAGACTCACTTTAAAAAGACTAACGAGCCCAGACTTTCGCAGTTATATTATGATCAGCATTTTCTAAGTTCTGGCCCGACGAAACATAATGGCGTATGTATCTCTTTCAAGAAGGGTACCTCATTCACTCTACTAGACAAGTACACTGACGCAGAGGGACGAATTTTAATTCTGACAGGTCTTTACTTTGGTAGACCCATTACACTAGCAAATATCTATGCACCTATCCGCCCCAGACCTTCATTTTTCCGCAAGGTCATCAATCATATTTTAGATATCTCAAAAGGCCCAGTTTTCCTAGGTGGAGACTTTAACTTTCCAATCAACCCCACACTAGACACCTCCACAGGCCGCTCCTATATGCAAAATTCGCAGATAAAAGCTAACTGGCAGGCTATACGTAATATACCCATGTTTGACGCCTGGAGAGTGACACACCCAACTACAAAAGACTTTACATTCTTCTCTAATCCACAACGCTCATACACACGCCTTGATTATATATTATGCGAACAACGAACACTACCCTCACTATACAGCTCTAGACTTTTTCACACTGCCTGGTCAGATCATAGTATGGTGTGTACAAATTTTTTATGGTCGGCTAAACCACAATTTTTGCAACACTGGAGACTAAGTGACCAGATTTTCTTAGATCCATTGATCACAACTGATATAGAAGAAAAGACAACTGAGTTTTTCACTTTCAATACCCCCTCAGCCACCTCAGCAACCAATAATTGGGAAGCATATAAATGCTATATAAGGGGGGTGATAATGGGGCACACGCATAGACAACGTAAGCAAAGAGAGAGCCAACTTAATTCATTAACCTCTAATTTTAACAAATGTGAAAACGACCTAAAACAGAACCCTCAATCTCAACTTCTCCTACAGAAATCTCAACAGGCCAGGGAAGACCTACACCACTACCTAATTAAACATGCGCATATGAGAGCCATAGCCTCCGAATCAAAATTCTTTGTTGAAAGTAATAAAACTGGACGCCTTCTTGCTAGATCCCTGAAAAAGAAACGCTACAAAACCTTTATAGATAAAATTACAGGCCCAGATGGTACCACATTCACCACAAACACTGACATTGTCAACCAATTTGCAAAATACTACTCCTCATTATATAACCTCCCCTCCCTTGACATGGAAACTAAACTAGCTAAGATTAATAGTTACTTAACTAATATCCAGCTTCCTACATTACTTCAGGAAGACTGCGAAGCACTGGATGATGGATTCACTATTCAGGAACTTATGTTGGCAATTAAAAGCCTCCCCCAGGGCAAAGCCCCGGGACCTGACGGTTTTACACCCAAATTCTATCATCAGTTTAAAACCCTACTAGGCCCCCACTTGTTGAGCATGTACCAATCATTAGATGAAGAAGGTCAGCTAACCCCAAATCTCCTAGAAGCCACTATTTCTGTTATCCCTAAGCCAAATAAACCTGCTGATAAAGTAGCCAACTATCGCCCTATCTCCTTAATAAACATTGATATTAAGTTATATGCTAAACTCATTGCCACGAGACTAAACAAATATTTACCTTCCTTAGTGCACTCTGATCAAGTGGGATTTATCCCACGTAGGGAGGCTAAAGATAATACCATTCGAGTTCTTCACACTTTGTTTACCGCTTCATCTACCAAAATGCCCCTGATCTTGCTATCCACAGATGCGGAGAAGGCCTTCGACAGGGTGGACTGGGACTTTCTCTGGTCCATCCTGTCGAGGTTTGGATTCTCGCAGAAATTAATTACTCGCATTAAAATACTCTATTCTGCCCCTTCAGCGCGCGTTAACGCAAACAATACACTCTCACAAAAAATCCACATAAATAATGGCACACGTCAGGGATGTCCCCTATCCCCTCTCCTATTCGCTCTGGCGGTGGAGGCATTGGCGGCGCGAATCAGAAGCAATCCCCTAGTTCACGGAGTCACTTTTGGAGAGATTTGCCAGAAATGTCTTTTATATGCTGATGACATTATATTTACAATAAGCTCTCCACTTTCTTCTATCCCCACTATACTCAGAGAACTAGAAAGTTATAAATTGGTTTCCAACTTCTCCATCAACATGGAAAAGTCAATGATATTACCCTTACATCTCGCAGAGGACGAAATGCAGTATATAACAAATAACACCTCATTCCAGATAACTAGCAAAATTAGATACCTAGGGATAGACATATCTCCTAACCACACGGAATTGTTTCATCTTAATTATATACCTCTCCAAATAGAAACTAACAAATCCCTAGAGCACTGGAGTAAACAAGGCCACCTTTCCTGGGCCGGACGTATTAATACGATAAAAATGAACCTCCTTCCTAAATATCTATATTTGTTCCAGGTCCTCCCATTAGATCTCCCCACTCAATACTTAATGAAACAACAAAAAATGTTCGACTTATTTATATGGGATCGCAAGAGAGCCAGGGTGGCCAGGAACACCCTGTTTTTAAAGAGAGAAGATGGAGGATTGGGATCCCCTAACCTGATGTATTATTATAAAGCTGCACATATGGCTCGCATAGTTGCATGGAAACATTCCCCCCTAGAGAAACCCTGGATACAAATAGAAACATCTCTGGTGGGAGGCCTGAACCTGGGCGACCAGTGCTGGATCCCACACAGAAATAGACCTCCAGAAATTTGGGGAAATTACTATATAGCTTCTACCCTTAAAATATGGGATAAAACCCTAACTGAAGAGAATCAGATCTCGACTCCCATTTCCCCTCTATCCCCTGTGCTCAATAACCCCTTATTACTACAGGCACACACTTTTCCCTCGCCACGTCTAGATGGTAAACCTACAAACATACCAACACACTTGATACTCCAAAACGGACTTATTAGATCCCAAGCTGATATCCATCAACTCCTAGGTGCCCCTTTCCACCTTTGGTTCCCATACTTTCAAATTAGACATGCTATTCATAATAGTGCCCATACGGCTAAACTTGTCAGACCTCTTACCCCCTTTGAAACGCTGTGCACAACTACCACAGTCACTAAATCCCATGTGTCCATCATATATAAACTTCTCAGAGGAACTTTCCCCAGTAAAAAACCCACTTACATCATAAAATGGGAAAAAGAATTAAACATAGTATTCACTGACATCCAGTGGCAGCGGATTTTTTTAGAGACCAAAAAATCCTCCCTCTCAATGGTAATGGTGGAAACAAACTACAAACTCCTTTCGAGGTGGTATCTGACCCCCCACCGCTTACGTAGCATCTTTCCTAATTCGTCCTCACTTTGTTGGAGACATTGTGGGGGGGTGGGTACTCTTTCGCACATTTGGTGGTCCTGTCCATGCCTCCGATCTTATTGGGACAGCATAAATAAACATATTGATAGGGTGCTGGGTAGATCTGTAGTGCTCACACCTAGTCTGATACTGCTAAGTGATATCCCTAAAATTCCATGTGTATATAGAAAGAAATTATTACAATGTATGCTTAGCTGCGCCAGGCGCCTGATTCCTAGGTTCTGGAAGAAAACTGCTGTCCCCTCATACAATATGTGGGTAAAGGAGGTGAGCCACGTGCTGGAATTGGAAAAAGTATATTATGCATATAAGAGAAAACAGGACGCTATTGTAGATATAATTTTTATTTGGGAACAACAGACCACCTAAAACCTGAAAATAAGCAGAGATATACCCGAAAACTGTTAATACAAGCAATTATGACTGGTATGTGTGTTTTAACGTAATATGCTTACTACCTCTTCACTTGGCTTAATTAATCTTGAAATAGAGTGCTTTGAATAGATATCATAAAATGTTATATGACCCTAATGTATATGCTATTGAATACATGAGCAATGTTTGTACGCTTGGCAATACTCTCCTGTACACTTGTTATATGTGATTTTCAGTTTGATCTTGTTTTAAAAATAATAAAAATTATTTGATGGAAAAAAAAAAACATCAGTACTTATTTGTCTGTATTATTAGATAGCCTCAACACTATAACAAGTCATTATACAACTTAAGGTCCAGTTACTCGAGGATGGATAGTAGACATTCACAATCCCGATATGGATAGCTGATTATTTTACGTAGACAAGCTATATTGTGAGAAAAATCACTCAGATGCTGCATATATCATATATTCTAGCAGCACATCTAAAAAAAAAAATAGCGTGTGACCATTATGTTTTATACCATATCTTGTGTGATTTACCATACTTATAAACTAATATTAGGTTAGGACCATGGTACTAATGGGTGTGGAAGTAGTGAGTGCCTGTAATGTTACATTAGATATTAATTAATCAGTTCATGATGCAGCAATTAAATGTCTAATAGTTATTAGATTCGTTCATGCCTCACGGCATGACACTGTCCAATCAAAATATCCATTTAGTTTCCTGTTTAAGCAGCTGACTTTCCATGTTATCCCCTCTAATGCCAGGTTTATTTTTTTCCAAACCCCAGCATTTCATTGCCTGCGTATCTCCTCTATGGTGTTGTAAGAAATGTCTAGCAACACTTGTGATTTTCTTCTTTTTCTCTATATCCGATTTGGCGTTCCTGATATTACTCAGGTGTGCAGTCATTCTATTGCCAAGGGATCTCGTCGTCATGCCAAGATAGAACATATTACAGCTGCAAGAAATACAATGTATGACATTGCTGCTCTTGCAATTTATGTATTCGTTAATAGACCACTTTTTATTGAATCTGTCTATCATTTCCGTTGTCTTGATCATGTGTTGGCAGACTTTACAATGTCCACACTGAACTGATCCTTGGTAAATCGTTTTTTGCTTGGCATTTCTGTCAAAGTGACTACGTGTCAGGTATTCATTCAGATTTTTAGACATCCTATATATAAATGAAGGTTTTTCTGTGACCAGTTTCTTCAAGTGATCATGAACCCTAATGACATGTTAATGTTGATGAAAAATCTCTGAGATTTTGGCACTTTCAGGGTAATAGGTAGAGACAAATCTAATGGGGTTAGCTTTATTACGTTCTCTCTGTCTTAACAAATCTCTTCTATCTCTGTTTAAGGCCTTATGATGTGCTCTCGCCAATGACTTTCGAGAATAACCTCTCTCTAATAGTCTTAGGGGCCTAGTTATCAAGCCGTCAACCTCAAATACGCTGGAATTCCGCAGCGTATTTGTGGCGAGGCTGATACGCCTTAGTTATCAAAGGCTCGAGACCGGCAAAAGTAGAATTTTGTGACGTAAGCATCGATACGCCGGACTCAGTCCGACACAGATCGATTCTTACATCACTCCAGATGTTCCGCACACAAGTGCGGCACATTCTCACTACTTTTGCTAGTTATCAAAAAACTAGCAGGTACGCTCGGCACTTTTACGGCCCAGCGTACCTGTTTTTCAATCCGCCACCCCTGGAGGCGGCGGATCCCATAGGAATCAATGGGAGTCTGACCATAGCGAAAGTACAAGTTCGCTGCTGACAGACATCCCATTGATTTCTATGGGAGCTGTCTACACCTAACACCCTAACATGTACCCCGAGTCTAAACACCACTAATCTGTCCCCCCTACACCGCCGCAACTAAATAAATGTATTACCCCCTAAACCGCCGCTCTCGGAGCCCACCGCAACTATAATAAATGTATTAACCCCTAAACCGCCGCTCCCTGAACCCGCCGCAACCTATATTAAATGTATTAACCCCTATCCTGCCCCCCCCTACACCGTCGCCACCTATAATAAATTTATTAACCCCTAATCTGCCCCCCCTACACCGTCGCCACCTATAATAAATTTATTAACCCCTATCCTGCCCCCCACTACGCCGCCGCCACTGTAATAAAATTATTAACCCCTAAACCTAAGTCTAACCCTAACCCTAACGCCCCCCTAACTTAAATATTAATTAAATAAATCTAAATAAATTAACTCTTATTAACTAAATGAATCCTATTTAAAACTAAATACTTACCTTTAAAATAAACCCTAATATAGCTACAATATAAATAATAATTATATTCTAGCTATCTTAGGATTTATTTGTATTTTACAGGCAACTTTCAATTTATTTTCACCAGGTACAATAGCTATTAAATAGTTATTAACTATTTAATAGCTTACCTAGCTAAAATAAAGAGAAATGTACCTGTTAAATAAATCCTAACCTAAGTTACAATTACACCTAACACTACACTATACTTTAATAAATTATTCCTATTTAAAAATAAATACTTACCTGTAAAATAAACCCTAAGATAGCTACAATATAATTAATAATTATATTATAGCTATCTTGGGATTTATATTTATTTTACAGGTAACTTTGTATTTATTTTAGCTAGTTAGAATAGTTATTAAATAGTTATTAACTATTTAATAACTACCTAGCTAAAAGAAATACAAAATTACCTGTAAAATAAATCCTAACTTAAGTTACAATTAAACCTAATACTACAATATCATTAAATTAATTAAATAAACTACCTACAAATAACTACAATTAAATACAATTACATAAACTAACTAAAGTACAAAAAATAAAAAAAGCTAAGTTACAAAAAATAAAAAAATAAGTTACAAACATGTTAAAAATATTACAACAATTTTAAGCTACTTACACCTAATCTAAGCCCCCTAATAAAATAACAAACCCCCCCAAAATAAAAAAATGCCCTACCCTATTCTAAATTAAATACATTTCAAAGCTCTTTTACCTTACCAGCCCTTAAAAGGGCCATTTGTGGGGGCATGCCCCAAAGAAAACAGCTCTTTTGCCTGTAAAAGAAAAATACAACCCCCCCAACATTAAAACCCACCACCCACATACCCCTAATCTAACCCAAACCCCCCTTACAAAAACCTAACACTAATCCCCTGAAGATCATCCTACCTTTAGTTGTCTTCACTCAGCCGAGCCACCGATGGAACTGAAGAGGACATCCGGAGCGGAAGAAGTTAATCCTCCAAGCGGCACTGAAGAAATCTTCCATCCGATGAAGTCATCATCCAGGCGGCGCTGAAGAAAAGTCTTCGATCCGGCCGATGTCAACTTCAAAGAGGCGCTGAAGAGGTCTTCTATCCGGGCGAAGTCATCTTCCAAGCCGGGTCTTGAATCTTCCTTCCGCCGACGCGGAACCACCTTCTTCACCGACGGACTACGACGAATGACGGCTCCTTTAAGGGACGTCATCCAAGATGGCGTCCCCTCAATTCCGATTGGCTGATAGGATTCTATCAGCCAATCGGAATTAAGGTAGGAAAAATCTGATTGGCTGATGGAATCAGCCAATCAGATTGAGCTCGCATTCTATTGGCTTTTCCGATCAGCCAATAGAATGCGAGCTCAATCTGATTGGCTGATTGGATCAGCCAATCGGATTATTAAATTTATTATAGGTGGCGACGGTGTAGGGGGGGCAGGATAGGAGTTAATAGGTTTAATATAGGTTGCGGCGGGTTCAGGGAGCGGCGGTTTAGGGGTTAAACTATTTATTTAGTTGCGGAGAGGTGCGGGATCAGCAGGATAGGGGTTAATAATTTTATAATAGAGGGCGACGGTGTAGGGGGGGCAGGATAGGGGTTACTAGGTATACTGTAGGTGGCAGCGGTGTCCGGGAGCGGCGGTTTAGGGGTTAATACATTTATCAGAGTTGCGAGAGGGTCTAGGAGCGGCGGTTTAGGGGTTAATAACTTGATTTAGTTGCGGGGGCTCCGGGGGCGCCGGTATAGGGATAGAACAGTGTAGTTTAGTGTGAGTGCTTAGTGACAGGCTAGCAATAAAGCTGGGAAAAAGCCAAAGGGCAGCGAGATCGGATGAGTGATAACTGTCACAGTCCGCTACTCATCGCCCCGCGGCTTTTTGACAGCTTTATTTGATAACTTAGGCGTACTTTTTCAGGTCCGCTGCGGCGATGTGAGGCGAGCTTAGGCGGGCGTATTGGGCCGGCGAAGCCAGAAAAGTAGACGGCTTGATAACTACCCCCCTTAATCTTAGATCAAATGCTTAAAACCAAAGAAAAAAATCTACGATAAGAAGCGCTCAAAAAGAGCATAAGAGTACTGAAGGATTAAATTTAAAAGACAATTTATTCAATAATTTAATACATGAGTTGTAAATGTCACATACTGTACATAAATCTGTATTAAGAGGCATTAGAAAAGTACCTTTTAAAATGGGGACGTCTCCCCAATAATAATAAATAGAGGTATAAATATCTAGCTCAATACATGCCAAAAATTCAGAATTCACTGAAATAAAAAAATGCCAAGAGCATATTGCTAAGTGCATAATGTTAAAGTGCAAATATTTAAAGGGACAATAAAGTCCCAAAAAACTTTCATGATTCAAATAAGGCATGTCATTTTAAACAACTTTCCAATTTACTTTTATCACCAATTTTGCTTTGTTCTCTTGGTATTCTTAGTTGAAAGCTAAACCTAGGAGGTTCATATGCTAATTTCTTAGACCTTGCAGGCCGCCTCTAATCTAAGTGCATAGAAATATAGCAAAACTTAGATTAGTGTTTGATATCCAAATGCCTAGATAAATTATAAAACCAATTTATTACATGGATAATAAATATGTAAGTGTTGGGTAGTATGGCGTGGTAAATAAGTTATAATATGTCTCTTCTAACTCTAACAAAATGAAATAATGGGGTGAGGATGGGTACCTCTAACTATCAAAATGTCACAATGTTACACAATAATACACAATTTAAAAACTAGATAGATATAAACATGGCTAATAATGAGCCGTATCTGGATACAATATAGGTAACAAGTAACAATGCCGATATACTGCTAGTGCGAAAAGTTTAAAAGAGTATATCCACGGTTCCCAAGGGGGTAAAACAGACTAGTGTTTTCAGTAATCACAGGAGGGTTAAAACAGAATGACCTTGGAGTAGAAAAGGTGGCTTATATGGTCTAGCACAAACAGAAGTATGACAAGCTTCCCTTCTTGTATCTGTAGAGAATTTGAGTGGTGACCAGTACTGGTAAATATCCTCTCAAATGGTGTAATCCCACTAAGTAAATAACTTGGCAAATCTGTTGTATTACTTACGGAGCCTTGGTCACATTTGCGGCTTACCACGGCGTCCTAGCTCAGATCACACTTCCCAGTTTCCCGTTGGTAGAGATGGAGCTATGATGTAAATCTCTGCTGTCAATCAATAAAAGATCCTGTTGCATGCTGAAATAGTGATATTAGTACTGAAACAATAGAAATCATGAACGGCCATTCACAGTCTATTCAATCTTTCAAACCTCCGTCTGGGTTTCCAGACTCCTCGGGTTAATAAGAAAAGGTGCAAGTGCTGAAATCAATGCTGTAGTGGATAGTTGACGAGTTTCGCCCCTAGTGCAGGGCTTTATCAAAACATACTCTGGGTCATCTGTTTTTGGTTCTTAAATACCACTCCCTTGATGTCCATTGGTTCTTGTCATCTCTTCATTAAAGGTGGAATACTCTTTAAGGTGGATCTTTCTTTCCAATATGGTTTCTGATGCACATATCAATATAAAGAATAAAAACAATCCCAAACCAATAATACTCTTTGCATATTGGGAACATTTATCTTATCTAAAATACAGGGAATGTATAATCTATCTTAGAAAAATGTAAAAGAATTAAAGATATAAGAACAAAGTCGCTATAGAGACACATTAAAAATAGTAGGTGGGATATTACACACTATAATTGTCCGTTAGGATTTGTTCAATTTATATTACAAGAAAGGGTAACAAATCTAATTCAGAGTTGAGACCGGAAGTGTGTAAGGTCTGCATGTTATAAATGAGCTCTGCTTCTTTTCTCAAATTTTTTTGTTCAATGTTGCCCCCTCTCCAGTCTAAGATGACTTTTGAAATTCCACAAAATGTAAAAGCTTTTAGACTGTTTTTATGGACTTCACGGAAATGGTTATACAAATGGGTATCTAACTTTCCCTTCTCAAAACAATGTAGGTGCTCTCGTATCCATTCTCTTAGGATCCTAGTGGTCTCTCTAATATACTGTTTATGACAGGGACATTCGATAATGTAGATTACACCCTTATCCTTACATCTTATAGTTTCTTTTATTTTGTGTATATAACCATTTTGTCTGGATTTTATTTCTTTACATTTGGAGCTAAATTTACAAGATCTACATCCAAAACAGGGGAAAAACCATGCAGTAAATTCCCCTGTAAATCACTTTCATTTTTGGGAGGTTTTCCTTTCTTAAACTCACTAGGAGCTCGTATGCTTTTTATGTTTTCATGACTTAAGTCATAGCTCGGGAAACTGGGAAGCGCAATCTGAGCTAGGACGCCATGGTAAGCCGCGAATGTGGCCAAGGCTCCGTAAGTAATACAACAGATTCGCCAAGTTATTTACTTTGTGGGACTACACCATTTGAGAGGATATTTACCAATACTGGTCACAGGCAAAGCCGTAAGTACTACAACAAGAACCCCTCAAATTCTCTACAGATACAACTAGGGAAGCTTGTCATACTTCTGTTTGTGCTAGACCATATAAGCCACCTTTTCTACTCCAAAGCCATTCTGTTTTAACCCTCCTGTGATTACTGAAAACACTAGTCTGTTTTACCCCTTTGGGAACTGTGGATATACTCTTTTAAACTTTTCGCACTAGCCGTATATCGGCATTGTTACTAGAAGAGACACATTATCACTTATTTACCACGCCATACTACCCAACACTTACATATTTATTATCCATGTAATAAATTGGTTTTATTATTTATCTAGGCATTTGGATATCAAACACTAATCTAAGTTTTGCTATATTTCTATATATTTCAGACACCTGCACCTTAAATATTTGTACTTTAACATTATGCACTTAGCATTATGCTCTAGACATTTTTTTATTTCAGTGAATTCCGAATTTTTGGCATGTATTGAGCCAGATATTTAAACCTCTATTTATTTTTATTGGGGAGACATCCCAAATAAAAACAGGCGCCCTGTTTTTTCCATTTTTTATTTTTCAGAACAAATGCTGCAATTTTAACCCCTTAATGACCGGACCATTTTTCAATTTTCTTACCCTTAATGACAATGGCTATTTTTACATTTCTGCAGTGTTTGCATTTAGCTGTAATTTTCCTCTTACTCGTTTACTGTACCCACACATATTATATATCGTTTTTCTCGTCATTAAATGGACTTTCTAAAGATACCATTATTTTCATCATATCTTTTAATTTACTAAAAAAAATGATAAAATATGAGGAAAAAATGAAAAAAAACACACTTTTTCCAACTTTGACCCCCAAAATCTGTTACACATCTACAATCACCAAAAAACACCCATGCTAAATAGTTTATAAATTTTGTCCTGAGTTTAGAAATATCCAATGTTTACACGTTCTTTGCTTTTTTTGCAAGTTATGGGGCAATAAATACAAGTAGCACTTTGCTATTTCCAAACCACTTTTTTTCAAAATTAGCGCTAGTTACTTTGGAACCCTGATATCTGTCAGGAATACCTGAATATCCCTTGACATGTATATATTTTGTTTTAGAAGACATCCCAAAGTATTGATCTAGGCCCATTTTGGTATATTTCATGCCACCATTTCACCAAATGCGATAAAAAAAAAAAAAGTTCACTTTTTCACAAATTTTGTCACAAACTTTAGGTTTCCCACTGAAATTATTTACAAACAGCTTCTGCAATTATGGCACAAATGGTTGTAAATGCTTCTCTGGGACCCCCTTTTTCAGAAATAACAGACTTATATGGCTTTGTGGTTGCTTTTTGGTAATTAGAAGGGCGCTAAATGCCGCTGCGCACCACACGTGTTTTATGCCCAGGAGTGAAGGGGTTAATTAGGGAGCTTGTAGGGAGCTTGTAGGGTTAATTTTAGCTTTAGTGTAGTGTAGTAGACAACCCCAAGTATTGATCTAGGCCCATTTTGGTATATTTTATGCCACCATTTCACCGCCAAATGCAAGCAAATAAAAAAAAAACTTTACATTTTTCACAATTTTAGGTTTCTCACTGAAATTATTTACAAACAGCTTGTGCTATTATGGCAGAAATTGTTGTAAAAGCTTCTCTGGGATCCCCTTTGTTCAGAAATAGCAGACTTATATGGCTTTGGCATTGCTTTTTGGTAATTAGAAGGCCGCTAAATGCTGCTGTGCACCACACGTGAATTATGCCCAGCAGTGAAGGGGTTAAATTAGGTAGCTTGTAGGGAGCTTGCAGGGTTAATTTTAGAGATCAGCCTCCCACCTGACACATCCCACCCCCTGATCCCTCCCAAACAGCTCTCTTCCCTCCCCCACCCCACAATTGTTCCCGCCATCTTAAGTACTAGCAGAAAGTCTGCCAGTACTAAATAAGAGGGTTTTTTTTGTTTTTTTTTAAATAAAAATAATAAAATATTTTAGTTGTGATGGACCCCTGCCTTAGCACCAACCTCCCTGACCCCCCCCCCCCTCCAGCTCTCTAACCCTCTCCCCTACCTAATTACCGCCATCTTGGGTACTGGCAGCTGTCTGCCAGTACCCAGTTTGGCCCCACATACCAAAGTATTTTAATTTTATTTATAACTTTTATTTTCATTTTTAATTATTTCTGTAGTGTAGCAGCCCCTCCCCGATCCTTTTATATGTAAAAAAAAAAAAAAAACTTTTTTTCCCCTTCCATCCTTCATTGGTGTCAGTGTGGCTAATGCGTGCACGTGCACGCGCGCCCCAGTGCACGCATGCCCCTGTGCACATGCACGCCTGTGCACGTGCGTGGGCATCGTGCACGCGCACACACGCTCCCTCCTCCCACCCGGACAACGGCACCATGGCTACCGGTGCAGAGAGGGCCACAGAGTGACTCTCTCTGCATCGGAGGCTTGTAAAGGGGTATTGCAGGATGCCTCCATATCGAGGCATCACTGCAATACCCTCAGAGCTGCTGGAAGCGATTGTGATCACTTCCAGCACTCTGTTAGACAACTGACGTACCAGGTACGTCTATTGTCATTAACTGTAACATATCTCAGCCTAATGTCACTATCCCTTTAAGACTTCTTTCCCTGACTGCTGCATTTGGGCAGTATTCACATTCAGCTTGCTTGCCTGCCTGATTAATCATTCATGCACCTGATTACCTCAGCCTCTTTTTAAGCCTTCTCAGGTCTAATGTGCTTTGCATTAACATTGAAGTGTGATCCTGAACAACAGAGGCTTGTGTCAGTTTCCTGCTTGAACTTACCAACTATTCCAAGATACAGCAATTTCTTTTACCTATGCTAAATATCATCAAACCGCAAGTATCAAAAATATCTCCATTCTGTTTCCTGGACATAGCTACTTAACAATCTCTGAACTTTATTATAAATGAACTATGCTTTTGCTTACCATTACTCTCTAATTACAATAACATCACCTTACTCAGAACTTTATATCTATTTCTGTGCTTCTAGTTGTCATTGCTGAATTAACCTGCAACAAACCTAGTTTGATGAAACAGTAATTAATGCCTGAGACTTGTAACTTGTCTATCACTTGTGCTGCTCTGATTATACTGATATACAGCTTTACATAATTTAATGAACTGTGAACCTGCAACAAACCTTGGTTTGCATATAAATGCACAAAACAGTAATTAATGCCTAAGACTTACAATTTGTCTCATTTGTGTTACTCTGCTTATACTGATGTACAGCTCTACATAATATTATGAACTGTGAACCTGCAACAAACCTTGGTTTGCATATATATGCACAAAACAGTAATTAATGCCTAAGACTTGCAACCCGTTTATCACTTGTGCTGCTGTGTTTAACCCTGACATACAACCTTATAAAACATTATGTACTGTGAACCTACAACAAACCTTAGTTTGCATCTAAGTATCAAACTTCTACCTGTTTACTTTTGAGCCTGAACATTGCTATATATTTCTCTCATTGAATCCTGCAGCTACTCCTGTTAACTAATTATAACTCACAGTGAAGCCAGAATATATTGTAAACAAATATTGCACCCTCCATTAATTCTTCAATAACTTCTAGCAACTATGAATCACAGAATATCATCTATCCACGTCCAGGATACTCTTCCCCGGGTCAGGGGTCGGTGTCTTCAAATCCCTACCACTGCCCCGAGGGTCTGTTTCCTGAGCGCATGTACACCGGATCATGACATTAACAGTTAGTTTTTGCATGACGTACCTGGTACATCAGTTGTCATTAAGGGGTTAAAGGACTGATCAGTAGAACAAATCCTTCTCTTTCTGAGGTACTCTCCCACAGGTAACCCTCTTATAGTTGAGGGATAATGACTACTCTCAGCACCTAAAATGTTGTTGGTAGCTGTAGGTTTCCTAAAGGTATCTGTCTCTAACCTTTCATTTATGTTCTCAATAATCAGGTCTAAGAATTCCACTTTCTCCTTACTAGCTGTATATGTAAGGTATGGATTTTGATTAAGAACTTCTAAGAAATCAATTAGCTCCCCTTGTGGTTCATTCCAGATAAAGAAAATGTTGTCAATATATCTGAAACAGTGGGATATATATTTAGTGTACATATTGAGAGAGTCATGATTGACAACAGTTTCCTCCCACCACCGCAAGTATATATTGACGTACGTTGGGGCACATGATGTGCCCATCGCTGTACCACATACTTGTAAATAGAATTTACTTTACTCGGTTTGTTTCCCCCTGCCCCTCCTTGTTCTCCTTCTAAAGGGACATTTTCTTGGTTATTATGTGGTTTAATTCTATTCCTTAAGATGGGTTTAGGGGTTCTTTCCTCCTCTGAATTCTCAGCTTTAGTATTATCACAATCCATATCTGAGATATCAGAAATGTCAGAATCAATGCCTCTTGTTTTATTTCCCCCCCAAATATACACTTTTTTCTCTGTATAATCACTCAGGTCTCTATCTATTTTCCTTTCTTTTTTCTCTGCAATGAGCCTAGGAATTTTTTCAACTTCCCCTTTAACTTTATTGTATGATTTTTGGAAGTCTTCCTTCATTTCATATTGTTTAAGTTCATTGCTTAGTAATTTCCTCTTTGATTTCGCCTCGTTTTTTCCATTTCGTGTTCTATTAGGTAGCCCATTAATCTTAATGAACAATCGGTTAGTGCCCCTTCCCATTTTGCTTAGAATTCTGGTTTATAATCACTGAATGCTGGAAATAATTTCAAACGTAAACCCCTAGGGATAATAATATTATCTTTATAAAAGTTATACATTCCTATATTCCATTGATGTTTGATTTGTTTTTTCCTTCCTGAGTATTCTTATTTTTTAAGTCTGAAGTTAACTTACTAATATCATCTAACCATTTGAGCATCTCAGCTGCTAAATCAAAAGAGGCCATAATGAATTTACGTGCTCACGTAAAAAGAAAACGGCAAGTTTAAGTACCTAACCTATAATAATCAGTAACATAGAAAAGAAGGAATTACTGGCACTGTGAATAATGTAAGAGGATAGGACCTAATAAATATAGGCCCGGTGCTGACCTTAAATAATACTAAATACAGAAATACCCCACTAAAAAGAAATGGGGCAAAAGAAAGAGATTTTTAGCACTCAACCTCTAACTGTAAATAAAATATAACTTTTATTCCAATAAATAAAATGTCCAGGACACCCTGGTACACCTTCCCCCACCACACTAAAAACAACACTCAGTCGGTTCAACACCTCCCTGTTTCCTGGCCGATAACAGCATACATCGGCATCAGATGCCAGAGGTGTAAGAACGACCTTTCTCAATGTTCCTAAATTGTACTAAATGAAGACAAACCGAGCCGACATCAGACACTTCTTAAATATCTACCTGTAACAACTACCAATCATGCCGTATAACGCCATGGCCCCTCCTTTCTTCCGTCTCTGTATCTGGAATGTAATTGGATTTTGCAAGGGCGTGTGGACAGGTCCGGTACTTGATTGGATTTTACTGGTATTCCGTTACTAAGCCAGCTTGTGTATAATGTTTTGACAGTCATGTGTCTCTATATTACAGCCTCGTGATCATGTGTATTGAGACAATATGAGCATAGCTTTTACCCATTAAACTGTATTTCTATAACTAATAATGAACGGAACATCATGCTCTAATTTCCTATACTGTACTTCTATTTTAACACCAACACTTATCATCATGCTGATAAAGTTTAGGAGGTCACTCCCAAACCAACAATACAGTTGCCAGAAATGAGTAGGAAACAAATACAATGGCATATATGATTAAATAAGAAGGGGGGCTATACTATATGTGAGTGAAAATTCACTTGAGTACGATATATTTTTTGACAATATATATATATATATATATATATATATATATATATATATATATATATATATATATGTATTGCTCATGATAGCCATCATAGTTAATGCCATATTTATGTAATTAACCATACTAGGAACTAATATTAGGTTAGGATCATGGTAATAGTAGGTGTGGAAATAGTGAGTGACTAAATGTAACAATAGATATTCCTGAATAGATTAATAAAACATTATAGACATATACAGTAGTAATAGGATTCATTCTAAAACTACAGCTACCCATCACGATGCTCTGCGTCATAGCTCCTCCTCCCTTCAATCACCTTATATGCAATGTGATTGGAAATTGAGGGGGATTTTGTCAATCTTTGATTCTTGCACCCACACGGCCATAGACTATAACAACTGCAGAGCTTTCCATTAAATCTACAGAAGTAACTCAGACATCATAGTCAGGACTATCCATAAACTGTGCAAGCACATTTTGCACTTTATTTTATACTACGATCAAGCTCAATATATTCGATAGAACCACTTGGTCCCCAGAATTAGCTTAGAGTATCACAAATTGTATAGAGTATTCTTTATTTGATCAGATTTTTATATATTGTATTGTATTAATTTAATATATCCTTAGTGTGTGCGCAATATACAGAAAGAAGGAAAATAACCCTGTTTTCCACCTTCTAAAACAGGGTGGGGCCCCATTTGGACCTTCTGTACTTAATAAACAGAAATTAAAGGATGTATAATTATTATTAAAAATGAAAAATTCAAAAAAATCTAAATTCTCACTCTTGCATACAAAGCGCTCATCAACACCGCTCCCCTCTACCTATCCTCTCTAATCAATAAGTATACTCCAGCCCGCCCACTAAGATCCAACAATGACCTGCTCCTTGCATCTGCGACTATCACCTCTTCTCATGCTAGACTGCAGGACTTCTGTTGTGCAGCACCTACCCTCTGGAACACTCTCCCTCGTGCTGTCAGGCTTTGCCCTAATCTTTCTTCCTTTAAATGCTCCCTGAAGACTTTTCTGTTCAGAGAAGCCTACCACTGAACTCAATAATATTTCTCTTACCTAACAACATTTCCCTCATCTAACTCTGCATTAACATCTTTCTCAATCTTGCAGTCCTCACCTCCTGTTTCTCAACCTCCTACCCTTCTAGATTGTAAGTTCCCATGGGAATAGGGCCCTCGATTCCTCCTGTATGTGTTTGTAAATTCTGTCCTGTCTCTTAGTCTTAGAAGTTTTATATTATTGTTTTATTTAAATGAACTGTATCCATGGACAGCGCTGCGGAATATGATGGTGCTTCATAAATAAAGTATAATAATAATAATATTAAATATAGGTCACTCATGGACCTATCTCAGAGAAGTATAAAACAAATGCTTAAAACTTAACTTTTTGTGTACAGCAATAAAATAAATATAATGTACCAGACTTTACATAAAGACACTGGTCCATTAAGTAGAATAATTATATTGAGAAACTCTATGAATAGGTGCCTATTATTATAAGTTGTTAATAGATAAGAGATTTGGCTATGGATTCAGGTATATAAAGATTGAATAGGATAAATCATATGCTAGTGGCACAAAGAGGCGACCAGCCTTTGGGGTAGATTTATCATACCCTGGGCGGATATGATTCGATATAGCGAATAATGTCCGCCCTGCATTGCTAAATGCCGACAGCATATGCTGTCGGCATTTAACATTGCACAAGCAGTTCTGGTGAACTGCTTGTGCAGACCCCTGCAGATTTGCGGCCAATTGGCCACTAGCAGGGGGTGTCAATCAACCCGATCATATTCAATCGAGGCAGCGGACGAGTTAAGGAGCAGCGGTCTTAAGACTGCTGCTTCTTAACTCCTGTTTACAGTTACATGGGGCCGATACCGGGGTTGGTAAATCCGCCCCAGTATGTCTTTATCTGGATTTTCTGATCAGCTTAACAAAATAGAATTATAATCATATAGTCCAACGAGGACTCACAAAAATAGCTGCTTAATATAAAATACTGGTACAAATCCCCAAAATCCAAACTTATTCTGAAATCCCAATTTTTTAATTCATTTTTTTTTCAATAAAATGATCAAAAAGTTATAGGGGCCCATTTATCAAGCTCCGTATGGAGCTTGAAGGGTTGTGTTTCTGGCGATCCTTCAGACTCACCAGAAACACCAGTTATGAAGCAGAGGTCTAAAGACCGCTGCTCCATAACCTCTCCGCCTGCTCTGAGGAGGTGAACAGAGATTGCGTAAAATCAACCCGATCCAATACGATCAGGTTGATTGACACCCCCTGCTAGCGGCCACGCCGCAAATCTGCAGGGGGCGGCGTTGCACCAGCAGTTTACAAGAGCTGCTGGTGCAATGCTGAATGCGGAGAGCGTATTGCTCTGCGCATTCAGCGATGTCTGTCGGACATGATCCACTGATCGGATCATGTCGGACAGACATTTATTAAATAGGCCCCATAATCTTCTCTTCTTGTGTTTTTGGGGTTTTTTGTGTTCTAAAATGCAAATAATAATATATTTATTTAAAACTTCTGATCACAGCACTGTACTATGTTTCTGAGGATACGATGTATACAAAAGTATTACAGTGATGTAAAACTACCTTTAATTTACATGTATAAGCTGTATTATGACATGTAAATATTGCCTAAATGACATAAGATATTGCTGTTTACACTTGGTTCCATCCCCTCTCCAAACTGTCCCTATTTAAAGGGACAGTCTAAACCAGAATTTGTATTGTTTAAAAAGATAGATAGTCCCTTTATTACCCATTCCCCAGTTTTGCATAACCAACACTGTTATATTAATATACTTTTTACCTCTAAGATTACCTTGTATCTAAGTCTCTGCAGACTGCCCCCTTATCTCAGTGCTTTTGACAGACATACATTTTAGCCAATCAGTGCAGACTCTTAAATAACTCCACAGCAGCACAATGTTATCTATATGACACACATGAACTAACAGTGTCTAATTGTGAAAAACTGCCAATATTCACTGAGATAAGGGGCAGTTCAACGGCTTACAAATTAGCATATTGTCCTATCTAGGTTTAGCTTTCCACAAGGAATACCAAGAGAGCAAATCAAATTTGATGGTAAAAGTTAATTGGAAAGTTGTTTAAAATTGCATGCCCTATCTGAATTGTAAAAGTTTAATTTTGACTAGACTGACCCTTTAAAGATGTAAATATTGTGCAAACCAAACTATTCCGAAATCCAAACTGTTTCTGGTCCCAAGCAGTTTGGATAAAGGGTTTCCTACCTGTAATAGTATTTCAGCACACTGCAAATCTTGTTTTTGTTTATTTATTTTTTTGACTGAAAAGTAAACACATTGGGGCATATTTATCAAGCTCCGTACGGATGCCTTCAGGCTTGCCGGAAACAGACGTTATAAAGCACCATAACTTGTCCGCCTGCTCTGAGGTGGCGGACAGAAATCAACCCGATCGAATACGATCGGTTTGATTGACACCCCCTGCTAGTAGCCAATTCGCCATGAATCTGCAGGGGGCGGCATTGCACCAGCAGTTCACAAGAACTGCTGGTGCAATGATAAATGCTGACAGCGTATGCTGTCGGCATTAATCGATGTGCAGCAGACATGATCCGCAATATCGGATCATGTCCACTCGCACAATAATAAATAGGCCCCCTAAACTCCTTGTTTGTAGTGACTTCTTATTCAAGATAAGGCATCAGAAATCAGATTTAAAATGTTATCCAATTAAAGAAACATAATTTAACATATAGGAGTTGATAACAATCTTGCAGGTGTTTTGTCAGTGTGTTTTTCTAAAATTGCTTATGTCATTAATAATACCCTTCAAGCTTGAAATGGTTACCTCCTGAAAACAACACAAAGGGATAGATTACAAGTGGTGCGCTAACTGTTGCACGCAAGCAATAAGGGGATTAACGAGCTATGGGATATCGCTACTTCAGAGGTCTAGTTAATTGTTATGCTTGACTAAATAGTTTGACAAAACACATCAAAAATACATTTAAAAGTACAGTTACACTCCTAATAACACTGTCTTATAAAAAATATGGCATAAAAAAGTTAGAAGGGCTCAAAGATATGAGGTCTCAGGGAAAAAAGGGTTTTAGCATGAAGATACATACATATACATGTCTAAATATATGTATGTATGTATGTATGTATGTATGTATATACATATATATATATATATATATACTGTATATATATATGTGTGTGTGTGTACATATGTATTTATATGTGTATTTATGTATTTACAGGCATATATACACACATATAAACACATAAAAACATATTTATACATATATAGACATAAATGCATTGGAGCCCTTTGCAGCCAAGTAGCTGTAAACATGTAAAATCATATTTATACAATATTCCTATTTAATACAGGTTTTAACCAGGGCCGGATTGGCCTACCAGGATACCAGGAGTTTTCCCGGTGGGCTGCAGCAGCTGGGGCTGGAAAGCTACAATTTAAAGCGGTAATTAATGGATGCAATTGGGTTGTAGGGTGACTAAATAACATCAATCTGGCATTTTTATTTAATGCAAAGTAATATAATTTAATTCTGAAAACAAACATTGTGGAAGGAGTATCGCAGTAATCCCCTTTAAGAAAGATGGGGCATATGCATTCTACCGACTCAATGGAAAATAGGGCTGGTCTTCATATTTTTCCAGGGCTGCTTTTTATTTCCAATCCGGCCTTGGTTTTAACTATGCATTTAATGTAAATCACATGAGGGAATATGTTCTAAGCAGGGGTCAAGCCCTACAAAAAAGTTTGGGAACTCACCAAGACTTCCACCCCCCTCACAATGAATATTGTTTTATACACACACACTCACTGTATGTATATGTATATAATCTATACACTCTGGTTAATGAAAGCAAATTAAAACCAATAAAGTGCTGAATGGTTGCCTTTGGGACTGAGAATGGACACCCATGGTTACATATTCCATGACAGGGGTGACATTTTAAGTTGTAATTTAAGATTCAACTGATATTGAATAATGAGAAGCCAGACACACACTTTTTAGAACATATGAAGGGGCATTTGTATATAGATTATGTTAAATAATCCAAAAAGCTAAGAGCCTTAGTAAAATTCCCTGGCTGTGTAAGGCTCTGTAATGTAAACATCTGATATCATAATCTTGATAAGGTTTGTGTGTGCACTCACTCTTCAGTAAGAAACAATGATAATGTGATTTAAAGTAAAATTATGGTCAAGAGGGATCTAGGTGTAATTTTCTTTTACCATTAACATGTATACCAAGTAAATGCGAAGCAACTAACACTCGCAGAGGAAACAAGAGTCATGAAGGCACAGTTACATTGAAAGCAAAACAGGTCACCTTTTACTTTGGGATGAAACTGGTAAAGGTTGAATCTGCAGCAAATACATCATCTTGCATAGGTCAGTATCCTGTAGAGAATCTGTCCTGCTGACAATATATTAATAGACGTAAAGATAGCACATTCTATTGGTATATAAAATAAAGTAATTGAGCTTATCCTACTACAAGATGTTTCACAAACACCTTTAATTGCAAGGACTATTTTCCTTTGTGTGTACACATGTATTTCCCTTTGAAACCTCATCCCATCTATCTTTGAAAGAACTAAAAGAAATTCTGATCAGAGAGAAAGCATGAAGCTGGAAAGACATGACTGTTTCCTGCTTGATGAGCAAATTCTTCTTTGGTGAAACACTGAACTTTTTTAAAACAACTTAACTAGACACACACACATGAATGCCTGATGTTTAATGTCAAGATCCAGGATGGTTATACTTTGCTTGTAACTCACATGGTGCATAGCCAGCTTAGCTTCAGTTCCTCACACCCTCCTACCTACCTTCTTCTTCTTTTCCAGGGCGGGCTGAGACCTATGTGTCTGACAGCAACTCCAGACTCCTCCTCTTTTACAGAGTCTCACCCACTTAAGGTGGAATAGTTCTATTTCTGCTGAGGGGAGCTAAATAACTCCAGAGCAAGCCACACAGAAATGTAAGCACCATGTGTTCCACAGGGTGATCACACAGCAGGACTGCTGACAGGCTTGCATTTAGTGTATTGTAGGAAGTGTTACTGCCCATTACTAGAGGATTTCACTATCCCTCTGACCAGACTGTGCTCAAGCTCCTGCCACTGGCAGCAGCAGTGTTTACTGAAGCATTTATGTTCTCTGTCCAGGGGAAATTTAGTTCCGCCTGGAAAGGTATTGCAGGAACTCCATTCTCATGCGTTCCAACTGGACTTGACTCCTGGTTTTTATTTCTAAATAGATAATCCTATATATTTTGGTATATATATATATATATATATATAGCATTATCATAATATTTTTGCTGATGGTATGTATATACGTATAGGTGTGTGAATATGTGTATTTTTGTGTTTATATGTGTATATATGTTGACAAAATGGAGCAGATAGACTTGTTCAACACAAGGTTGCCACAAACCTTCAATTTTTAAAAAGAGCATTATCTGCAAAGGGTAATAAAGCAAAGCGCAATAAGATGAGGTATGTCAGTATATTGGAATAGGAATGGGAAATATTAATATTTCATGTCGAGTTAGAGCACTTGGTTAAACTCTATTGGGCTTGCGTGAAAGTAAAAGTGTTAGGTTTTTTTACACTTTATTCGAAATTGGGGTTTTGCGCACATGGGGGTTAGCGCTCATGTAAAAAAAAATAACTTTTAACTTGTAATACATGTGCTATCTGATGCATGCAAAAAGCCTCCGTCTAGAGAAGTTAACACGTGAGTGGGAGCACAAACTACCGCTCCACTCACAATCTAGCCCAAAATTGTTATCTTAGTTGTTAATTTCATTATTTCATAATGCAGAAACCAAATGTGCAGGTTTAAGAATGAACAGAATGATGGTTTTGGGGTTTAGTGATTACATCACACATTAAAGGTCCTGTAGTATGCAATTACTTCAACACCTCTGAGATATGTGTGTATGTTGCTTTGAACAGGGCATTATCGTTATAGGGAACATGTATGTTTGTTGGGTTAGTGATTTTGATAATTATTGCAAAAGTGCTTATTATTTCTTTACTTTAAGTGAATGAGCACTGAACATTAGTTTCTGTTTGGCAGCAGGTAATTTCAGTGTGTCTTGCCCATGTGCAAAAACCCCATTTTACATTATAAATTTTTTTTGGGGTACTCAGTAATAAGTTAACATTTTTGTCCTGGGTTTGTCAAGTCTTTTTAGCTGTGGAATTCAATAAGTGAAAAATGTCCCTGTAAATGTTTTGTATCAAGGATATGAATTGTGATCAGCCAAACAGGATTGGCAGATGTATTGGGCCATTGTTTTTGCTGAAATAATAATGAAAAATGGCTGATTATGACTGCATCAACATTAGAAAGGGATCATTGTCATTAACATGCCATAAATTATCAGTTAATTATAGGAGCAGAACCATAGAACTTTTAGATTTAGAAGCACATGGATGTTTTAAACAAAATACAATATCACAGTTTTAATTCATTTTTTTTGATTGAGATGAAAAAATCTCTCATTTTCCAGTCCCTATTGCTCTCACATAAGTAGGTAGAACCAGATTTTACATAATTCTAAAATTGAAAGAAACTTATTTTTATCAAACCAAAAAGCCACGGCTACTGTCTTCTGTGAGTTTGTAATATTAATACTCTGTACACAAAACTGTCTTCTTAAAAAGAAAAGAACACAAAAAAACTTAAAAACATGTTTAGTTAAAAAACAAAAAAGACTTTACATACATATTATAGTATTTCACTGTATAATGCATACACACAGTATAAGAATCTGCACACACTAGAGATATGCATTTGGACTTCTATAGGCTAAAGTGGCAAGTATTTAGTGTGACCTCCAATAGCAATAGCTCTCATAAACCTAAATAGAATGGAACCCTAATTAATGTCATTGCTAAAACCTGTATTTGTCCAACAATTTCATGTCAAAATGACTACTATGAAAAAGGTCTAATAAACCAGGTTTGTGCAAGACATGCTTGAGCATTACATACACATGTGGTATGAGTTTAATTCATTGGAAGCTTGCTAAATAAGACCAACTTTCAATCACATGATTTCTTTCAAAATGCTAAAGATCACAGAATTTGACAGACATAAAATCATACTTTTGCATCAGCAAGGCAACTCTCAAAGGGAAATCAGCAAACAACCTGGATATTCAACATGTGGTATTCAAGCTGTTACAAAGAAATTTGAAGAAACGGGAGAAGTCAAGGACAAACCTCCAGAATAAAACACAAAATCTTTACTCTGATATTCAAGACCCTCAATAACACTGCTGCCTCCATATCTCCGACCTTGTCTCCAAATGCTATCCATTCCATGCCTCTCACTCTGCTCATGACCATCTCCTCTTTTGTTGCCTCCTCACATTCCCTTTTACAAGACTTCTCCAGATTGGCCCCTGTCTTGTGGAACTCTCTGCCTCACTCCATAATACTCTCCCCTAGTTTTCAAACTTTCAAGTGCTCCTTAAACATTCTACTGTTCAGGGATGCATACAATATACTAACATTTTCTTATCTTAGCTCCTCTCCTCATCCCCTTGAACCCCCTTAGCATGTAAGCCTAAGAGCCCAGCTGTTTTGTTAATCAACTTCATGAGAACTGATTAAAAAAGTGCAAACCTTGGCAGGGCCCTCTACCCCTTTCTCTCTCATAATTGTTACGTTGCTTATTAAAACTATGCAATAATAATGCATTTACAAAATATTAAAATGTTTGCGGTTGCAGAAAAAATAATTCACGTTTCAAGGTGTTTCACTGCATCAAGGCTGCTGGAAGGGATCGACAAACAGTTGGACATTTCAAACTGATGTGTTTTAAAGCTTAATCGTTTTTAAATGTTTTAAGTGCATTATTATTGCATGCTTTTATAAATTAAATGTATTACTCTTGAGTCGAAGATGCACTGTTGCACTTGTGTTTTGTAGAATCTATGGGCAAGATTACAAGTTGTGCGGCAAATCAGTTGTTAAAACAACTGGGGTTGCGCAGCTATTTGGGGTTGTGCAGCTATTACAAGTCGCAAAATAACTTATTTTGCACGAGCGTTAAGATGCGTAATCCAAACAGCCAAATCGCGTGCAAGTTCACGTATTCCCCATAGAAGTCAATGGAGAAGACAAATAGAAAAAAAATCACACAAAAACCCTAATATGTTGTGAAAGCCCTTGATGTATTCTCCTCGAAAAGTGTGCATGAAAATGCGAATATTTCATAATGAGATAATGTTTTTGTAACGGAATATGTTCTATTTATTTATAAATAAATATTTCTCTATATATGTGATGATATTTGGACTGATATAGCTATTTATAGCGAGATATGTATATGAACATATATATATGTCTAGATATCTCAAGATCTATATGCGAAAATTTCTTTGAAAATCCCTCTGAGATATTGTTTAATGTGCATAAAATTGTAATGTGAAATGTTTTCATTATCTCCATAGTTAAACATATGTCTATACATATAAATCCATGTTTCCTTATGTATGTGTATGTGTATGTATGTCAATGTAAAATCCCTGCGTCTGCTTTTTTTTTCTAACACATGAGATCTCGTATCAGGGGGTGACAGGGGTGACTACAGTCAGGGGCCCGGCAGGGATAAGGGGCCCAGGGCCTACTGCTGACCTACCAAGTTATTTACAAACTTTTTTTTAAAAAAGCCGGGCCCGGTAGTGCGATGACGTCACTCCCACAAGCCCAGACATCCCAACCTGCAAAAACTCATTTCATGGAGGTGGCTTCTCCCGCTACTGCGCCGCCATCCCCCCTCCCAGTTATATATTGGACACCTTGAAACCCTAAATAAGATAGAGACTTATCATTAAAGTAGCTTCCCACCAAAGTCACATTAAAAAAGTAGCTTTATTGCACAACTACATACAACAAACTTAATTTCCAGTGATCGTACGCTTGTTGAATGCTTAAATATTTTAGAATACAAAGTTCATTTACGTGCAGTAAATAAGGTAGCATTTGTGTTTTATTAAAATCAGTGGGAGCTTTTGGTTACTGATGCATGGTCTGAGGGTTCTATTAAGTCCCAGCAACTAAAGGCATTCCTTAAAGAAACACTTTTCTGGATTTGGGCCACATTGAATCATGGTACTTAAAGTTTCAGGGAGATTGCATTCCATTTGCTGGCATCAGGGAGTCGCTATTACAATCAGGGAGACTCCCTGAACTTCAGGGAGAGTTGGGATGACTGCAAGCCCCGCCCACTCACGCCCTGAGACTCTGGCTGGCTGACTCTGGCTCATATTTCAGGACTGTAGGAGCAGGCCAAGAGGTCTGAAGAGCTATACAAATTTGTGCCTGCGATACAAGGACTCCACTCCAGACTGACAGAGCTCCTTAGAACAGTGGCGGGTGGGGCTAGGGTTGCCACCTGTCCCTTAAAATACAGAACACTTATAAGTTACACATGCTGCAGGGTATGCAGGGAGGAATATGAATAGTGCTGTCCAGAAACACAATTCATGCTCCTCCCTGCACACCCTGCAGCATGTGTAACTCATAAGTGTCCAGGAAAACATGGCTGAGGTGGCAACCCTAGGTGGGGCTATCAGCCGGTGCAGGCCAGGGACAAAAGATGACTGCTTGACAGCTTCACAGTTTTCAAGGTATTGTGCACTAGAGCGGTGGGATGTCTTGCGCTTTGACCAGGGCTGCCTGTTACATATTAGCTGACTTCTATTCCTTGTCGCATTGACTAGCTAGAGTGCTCACTGCTGGGAGGGATGGGGATGTGGGGTATTAGGTGCGGGGGGCTTTAGAGGCTGGCAGGGCTAGACAGGAGTGCAGGGAGCAGAGGGAGAGATGCAGGACACTGGAGTTCTGTACCAAGGGGCTTGCTGCCAAGTTTGCAGAGGCTTAGATACAAGTTAATTACAGAGGTAAAATGTGTATTATTATAACAGTGTAAGTTATGCAAAACTGGGGAATGGGTAATAAAGGGATTATCTATCTTTTTAAACAACAACAATTCTGGTGTTGACTGTCCCTTTAAAGTTGTTAAAAAAGATTGACATTACCTATTCCCCAGTTTTGCATAACCAACATAGTTATAATAATACACGTTTTTACCTCTGTAATTACCTTGTATATAAGACTCTGCAGACTGCCCCCTTTTTCAGTTCTTTTGACAGACTTGCATTTTTGCCAATCGGTTCTTACTCCTCGGTAAATTCATGTGCGAGAGCTCAATGTTATCTATATAAAACACATGAACTAACTCCCTCTAGTGGTGAAAAACTGTCAAAAGGCATTCACCTAGATTACAAGTTTTGCGTTCGTGTTTTAATGCTGAAAAATTAGAAATTTCAGCGTTAAAACAGCACCGCAGCCATTATGAGTCTTGTCGATATAGCTGTACCGCAAGCCTGTTAGCCTGTAATGCAACGTCAGTCCTACACTCATAAAAATTATGTTTTTTTCATGGGACTTCCATAGCACAGCCATTACGAGTTTTGCGGTGAGGCCAAAAAGCTTGCGTTGCACCCTATACCGACAAGATCCGTTTTGCAATCTGAGAACAGTAGTTATGAGTTTCATGCAACATAACTGTTACATAAAACTCATAACTAAATTGTCACAAAGTACACTAAAAACCCATAAACTACCTATTAACCCCTAAACTAAGGCCCTCTTGCATCACAAACACTATACTAAAGTTATTAACCCCTAAACCGCCTCCCTCCCACATCGCAAACTCTATTTAAATATTATTAATCCCTAATCTGCTGTCCATCTACGGCGCCCCCACTATACTAAAGTTATTAACCCCTAATTCCGCCGCCACTATAATAAACCGCAAGCCCCCCACAACGAAATATACTAAATAAACCTATTAACCCCTAAAACAAAAAAACCCCACATTGCAATAAACTAATTTAAACTAGTAACCCCTAAACCTAACCCTAACGTAACCCTAACCCTAACACCCCTTAACTTTAACATAATTAAAATAGAGCTAAATTAAACTTACAATTATTAACTAAATAATACCTATTTTAAACTAAATACAAACTTACCTGTGAAATAAAACCTAAGCTAGCTACAATATAACTAATAGTTATATTGTAGCTAGCTTAGGTTTTATTTTTATTTCACAGGTAAGTTTGTATTTATTTTAACTAGGTAGACTAGTTAGTAAATAGTTATTAACTATTTACTAACTACCTAGTTAAAATAAATACAAACTTACTTGTGAAATAAAACCTAAGCTGCCTTACACTAAAACCTAACATTACAAAAAATAAAAATAAAAGCCTAATCTAGAATAAACTGCCAAGGGTCCTTGAAACGTGATATATAAAGCTTGTTTTCTGTGCCCTCTCAGAACTTTGTTTACATAGAACCCTACCTCATAGAAGATTCCTGCTTCTAATATTGTTATTCATGAACAAATAGCTCATATTTGTAAGCTCTGTGCCACATGACTAAAACACATACGCCTAGATTTAGAGTTTTGCGGTAGCCGTCAAAACCAGCGTTAGAGGCTCCTAACGCTGGTTTTTACCTCCCGCTGGTATTTGGAGTCAGTCAGGAAAGGGTCTAACGCTCACTTTCCAGCCGCGACTTTTCCTAACGTCAATTGCGTATCCTATCTTGTCAATGGGATCTTTCTAACGCCGGTATTTAGAGTCTTGGCTGAAGTGAGCGTTAGAAATCTAACGACAAAACTCCAGCCGCAGAAAAAAAACAGGAGTTAAGAGCTTTCTGGGCTAACGCCGGTTCATAAATCTCTTAACTACTGTGCTCTAAAGTACACTAACACCCATAAACTACCTATGTACCCCTAAACCGAGGTCCCCCCACAATGCCGCCACTCTAATAAAAAAATTTAACCCCTAATCTGCCGACCGCACACCGCCGCCCCCTACGTTATACTTATGTACCCTAATCTGCTGCCCCTAACACCGCCGACCCCTATATTATATTTATTAACCCCTAATCTGCCCCCACAACGTCGCCGCCAGCTACCTACAATAATTAACCCCTAATCTGCCGACCGGACCTCACCGCTACTATAATAAAGTTATTAACCCCTAATCCACCTCACTCCCGCCTCAATAACCCTATAAGAAATAGTATTAACCCCTAATCTGCCCTCCCTAACATCGCAGACACCTAACTTCAATTATTAACCCCTAATCTGCCGACCGGACCTCACCGCTACTATAATAAATGTATTAACCCCTAAAGCTAAGTCTAACCCTAACACTAACACCCCCCTAAATTAAATATAATTTTATTCTAACGAAATAAATTAAATCTTATTAAATAACTATTTAATAGTTACCTAGTTAAAATAATTACAAAATTACCTGTAAAATAAATCCTAACCTAAGTTACAATTAAACCTAACACTACACTATCAATAAATTACTTAAATAAAATACCTACAATTAGCTACAATTAAACCTAACACTACACTATCAATAAATTAATTAAATACAATACCTACAAATAAATACAATTAAATAAACTAACTAAAGTACAAAAAATAAAAAAGAACTGTTACAAAAAATAAAAAAATATTTTCAAACATTAGAAAAATATTACAACAATTTTAAACTAATTACACCTACTCTAAGCCCCCTAATAAAATAACAAAGCCCCCCAAAATAAAAAAATGCCCTACCCTATTCTAAAATTAAAATAGAAAAGCTCTTTTACCTTACCAGCCCTTAAAAGGGCCATTTGCGGGGCATGCCCCAAAGAATTCAGCTCTTTAGCCTGGAAAAAAAACATACAATACCCCCCCCAACATTACAACCCACCACCCACATACCCCTAATCTAACCCAAACCCCCTTAAATAAACCTAACACTAAGCCCCTGAAGATCTTCCTACCTTATCTTCACCACACCGGGTACCACCGATCCGTCCAGGCTCCGATGTCTTGATCCAAGCCCAAGCGGGGGGCTGAAGACGTCCATCCTCCGGCTGAAGTCTTGATCCAAGCGGCAGCTGAAGAAGTCCATCTTCGGGCAGAAGTCTTCATCCTATCCGGGCAGAAGAGGACATCCGGACCGGCAAACATCTTCATCCAGGCGGCATCTTCTATGTTCTTCCATCCGATGACGAGCGGCTCCATCTTGAAGACCTCTGGCGCGGATCCATCCTCTTCTTCCGACGACTAGACGACGAATGAAGGTTCCTTTTGGGGGGCTTTGTTATTTTATTAGGAGGCTTAGAGTAGGTGTAATTAGTTTAAAATTGTTGTAATATTTTTCTAATGTTTGTAAATATTTTTTTATTTTTTGTAACTTAGTTCTTTTTTATTTTTTGTACTTTAGTTAGTTTATTTAATTGTATTTATTGGTAGGTATTGTATTTAATTAATTTATTGATAGTGTAGTGTTAGGTTTAATTGTAGATAATTGTAGGTATTTTATTTAAGTAATTTATTGATAGTGTAGTGTTAGGTTTAATTGTAATTTAGGTTAGGATTTATTTTGCAGGTAATTTTGTAATTATTTTAACTAGGTAGCTATTAAATAGTTATTAACTATTTAATAGCTATTGTACCTGGTTAAAATAAATACAAAGTTGCCTGTAAAATAAATATTAATCCTAAAATAACTACAATATAATTAAATACTTACCTGTAAAATAAACCCTAATATAGTATTTTACAGGTAAGTATTTATCTTTAAATAGGAATAATTTATTTAATAAGAATTATTTTATTTTGTTAGAATAAAATTATATTTAATTTAGGGGGGTGTTAGTGTTAGGGTTAGACTTAGCTTTAGGGGTTAATACATTTATTATAGTAGCGGTGAGGTCCGGTCGGCAGATTAGGGGTTAATAATTGAAGTTAGGTGTCGGCGATGTTAGGGAGGGCAGATTAGGGGTTAATACTATTTCTTATAGGGTTATTGAGGCGGGAGTGAGGCGGATTAGGGGTTAATAACTTTATTATAGTATCGGTGAGGTCCGGTCGGCAGATTAGGGGTTAATTATTGTAGGTAGCTGGCTGCGACGTTGTGGGGGGCAGATTAGGGGTTAATAAATATAACATAGGGGTCGGCGGTGTTAGGGGCAGCAGATTAGGGGTACATAGCTATAATGTAGGTTGCGGCGGTGTACGGAGCGGCAGATTAGGGATTAATAATAATATGCAGGGGTCAGCGATAGCGGGGGCGGCAGATTAGGGGTTAATAAGTGTAAGGTTAGGGGTGTTTAGACTCGGGGTACATGTTAGGGTGTTAGGTGCAGACTTAGGAAGTGTTTCCCCATAGGAAACAATGGGGCTGCGTTAGGAGCTGAACTCTGCTTTTTTGCAGGTGTTAGGTTTTTTTTCAGCTCAAACTGTCCCATTGTTTCCTATGGGGGAATCGTGCATGAGCACGTTTTTGAAGCTGGCCACTTCCGTAAGCACCGCTGGTATTTAGAGTTGCAGTGTCGGTAAATTATGCTCTACGCTCCCTTTTTGGAGCCTAACGCAGCCATTCTGTGAACTCTAAATACCAGCGGTATTTAAAAGGTGCGGCCAAAAAAAAGCATGCGTAGCTAACGCACCCCTTCTAACGCAAAACTCCAAATCTAGGCCATACTTTTTATATACAGTATGTACCAAGTGTATCTATAGGGGTTGATTTATCAAAGGCTTTTGCCAGCCTTCGAGCCCCTACGACTGCAGGTTCTCACAAGAGGAGCTGCCGTCCGTATTTATGAAGCAGTTGTCATCAGACCGCTGATTCCCTAATCTCTTCGCCACCTCTTAATATGCCAGTGTTTATTTTTTCCATTACACAATAAGCATTTTTTTTTAAATATCATAAAAATATTTTTTATTAAAAGCATCTACCCCAATAAAATAGAACTGCAGAACTGGAATAGTTTTTTTGTATAATTACTTCCACATACAGGGAGTGCAGAATTATTAGGTAAATTAGTATTTTTACCACATCATCCTCTTTATGCATGTTGTCTTACTCCAAGCTGTATAGGCTCGAAAGCCTACTACCAATTAAGCATATTAGGTGATGTGCATCTCTGTAATGAGAAGGGGTGTGGTCTAATGACATCAACACCCTATATCAGGTGTGCATAATTATTAGGCAACTTCCTTTCCTTTGGCAAAATGGGTCAAAAGAAGGACTTGACAGGCTCAGAAAAGTAAAAAATAGTGAGATATCTTGCAGAGGGATGCAGCACTCTTAAAATTGCAAAGCTTCTGAAGCGTGATCATCGAACAATCAAGCGTTTCATTCAAAATAGTCAACAGGATCGCAAGAAGCGTGTGGAAAAACCAAGGCGCAAAATAACTGCCCATGAACTGAGAAAAGTCAAGCGTGCAGCTGCCAAGATGCCACTTGCCACCAGTTTGGCCATATTTCAGAGCTGCAACATCACTGGAGTGCCCAAAAGCACAAGGTGTGCAATACTCAGAGACATGGCCAAGGTAAGAAAGGCTGAAAGACGACCACCACTGAACAAGACACACAAGCTGAAACGTCAAGACTGGGCCAAGAAATATCTCAAGACTGATTTTTCTAAGGTTTTATGGACTGATGAAATGAGAGTGAGTCTTGATGGGCCAGATGGATGGGCCTGTGGCTGGATTGGTAAAGGGCAGAGAGCTCCAGTCCGACTCAGACGCCAGCAAGGTGGAGGTGGAGTACTGGTTTGGGCTGGTATCATCAAAGATGAGCTTGTGGGGCCTTTTCGGGTTGAGGATGGAGTCAAGCTCAACTCCCAGTCCTACTGCCAGTTTCTGGAAGACACCTTCTTCAAGCAGTGGTACAGGAAGAAGTCTGCATCCTTCAAGAAAAACATGATTTTCATGCAGGACAATGCTCCATCACACGCGTCCAAGTACTCCACAGCGTGGCTGGCAAGAAAGGGTATAAAAGAAGAAAATCTAATGACATGGCCTCCTTGTTCACCTGATCTGAACCCCATTGAGAACCTGTGGTCCATCATCAAATGTGAGATTTACAAGGAGGGAAAACAGTACACCTCTCTGAACAGTGTCTGGGAGGCTGTGGTTGCTGCTGCACGCAATGTTGATGGTGAACAGATCAAACACTGACAGAATCCATGGATGGCAGGCTTTTGAGTGTCCTTGCAAAGAAAGGTGGCTATATTGGTCACTGATTTGTTTTTGTTTTGTTTTTGAATGTCAGAAATGTATATTTGTGAATGTTGAGATGTTATATTGGTTTCACTGGTAAAAATAAATAATTGAAATGGGTATATATTTGTTTTTTGTTAAGTTGCCTAATAATTATGCACAGTAATAGTCACCTGCACACACAGATATCCCCCTAAAATAGCTATAACTAAAAACAAACTCAAAACTACTTCCAAAACTATTCAGCTTTGATATTAATGAGTTTTTTGGGTTCATTGAGAACATGGTTGTTGTTCAATAATAAAATTAATCCTCAAAAATACAACTTGCCTAATAATTCTGCACTCCCTGTAATACAAACTGCTCTGGTAGAGACTTGAGTTCCTCTGTGTTTGTCTTCTCTAGCTTTACTCTTAAAGGGACATGCAACCCATTTTTTTATTTTCTGATTCAGATTGAGCATACAATTTTAAAGAACTTTCAAATCTTCTTCTGTTATAAAATGTTATTCATTCTCTTCAATCATGCATAGAAAATATATGTTGGTGCATGCACACTGTAAAAAAAGGTTAATTAAACCGTGGTGTATAGAAAATACTGTCTATTATGAATATATATATATATGTATATGTATATATATTATGTATATCTGGTGTTCTCTCTGTATTTATTTATGCTGCAAATGTATTGTTGTAATCATTAAATAAATTAAAAGTTTCATAATTCAGAAAAATACATTTTCCTTAATGCTTATACAGAGAATATACAGTACAAATAATAAACATCTATTGACTGATGTAGTTTAAATATCGTAAAAAAATAAACAGTAAAGTCAAAATTAAACTGAAAAGGACTCTAAACTCAAAATATTTCCTTAATGATTCAGATAAAGAATACAATTAAAAAAAACATTACAATTTACGTCTATTATCTAATTTGCTTTTTTTTTTTTTTTTAAATATTCTATGTTGAAAAAATAGCAATGCACATGGGTGAGCCAATCACATTTATGTGCAGCCACCAATCAGCAGCTACTGAGCCTATCTAGATATGATTTTCAGCAAAGGATATCAAGAGAATGAAGCAAATTAGATAATATAAGTAAATTGGAAAGTTGTTTAAAATTGCTGCTCTTTCTAAATCATGAAAGAAAAAAAGAAAAAAAAAATCGGGTTTCATTAACCTTTGGGGTCAATTTATCAAGCTCCGTTACGGAGCTTGATGCCTTGTGTTTCCGGTGAGTCTGGAAACAGAAGTTATGAAGCAGCGGTCTAAAGACGGCATTTTATCGATGTGCGGCAGACATGATACCCCTCATCGTATCATGTCTGTCCGCACTATCATATATTGACCACTTTAAATGGATTGGGTAGAAAACAAAATTTAAAACATCTTTCTAATCTACTTCAATTATCAAGTTTGGGTAGTTTTCTTGGTATCCTTTGTTAAAGAGTAATCCTAGGAGAGCTCAGGAGCGTGCACATGTGTATAGTCATCTGGCAGCAGTGTTTACAACATTGTTTTTAGCAATGTTATGCATAGTTACAAACTGCTGCCTAACGGCTAGATTACGAGTTTTGCGTTATGAGGGGTGCGGTACTAACTTGCACGTTATTGTCACCGCTCACTTACCTACAGTTCTGGTATTACAGGTTTTCCTAAACCCGGCGTTAAAAGTCAAGAAGTGAGCATAGAGCAAAATTGTGCTCCATGCCGCACTCCAATACCAGCGCTGCTTAAGTCAGCGGTGAGCTGGTTGTACGTGCTCGTGCACGATTTCCCCATAGACATCACCGACTGAAAAAAGCCTAACACCTGCAATAAAGCAGCATAAAGCTTAGTAATGCAGCCCCATTGATTCCTATGGGGAAACACATTTTATGTTTACACCTAACACCCTAACATGAACCCCGAGTCTAAACACCCCTAATCTTACACTAACCCCTAACCTGCCGCCCCCGACATCACTGACACCTACATTATACTGATCAACCCCTAATCTGCCGCTCCGGACATCGCCGACACTATAATAAACATATTAACCCCTAAACTGCTGCACTCCTGCATCACAAAGTTACATTGTAGCTAGCTTAGGGTTTATTTTTATTTTACAGGCAAGTTTGTATTTATTTTAACTAGGTAGAATAGTTAGTAAATAGTTATTAACTATTTAATAACTACCTAGCTAAAATAAATACAAATTTACCTGTAAAATAAAACCTAACCTAAGTTACACTAACACCTACAATTAAATAAATTACCTAAATTAAATACAATTAAATAAATTAAATACAATTACCTAAATTACAAAACAAAACCACTAAATTACACAAAATAAAAACTAATTACAAGATATTTAAACTAATTACACCTAATCTAATAGCCCTATCAAAATAAAAAGCCCCCCCAAAATAAAAAAAAAAAACCCTAGCCTAAACTAAACTACCAATAGCCCTTAAAAGGACCTTTTGCGGGGCATTGCCCCAAAGAAATCAGCTCTTTATTCTGTAAAAAAAATACAAACAACCCCCCAACAGTAAAACCCACCACCCACACAACCAAACCCCAAATAAAACCTTAACTAAAAAACCTAAGCTCCCCATTGCCCTGAAAAGGGCATTTGGATGGGCATTACCCTTAAAAGGGCATTTAGCTCTATTGCAGCCCAAAGCCCTAACCTAAAAATAAAACCCACCCAATAAACCCTTAAAAAACCTAACACTAACCCCTGAAGATCCACTTACAGTTTTGAAGATCCGACATCCATCCTCAATGAAGCTGGGAGAAGTCCTCATCGAAGCAGCAAGAAGTCCTCAACGATGCCGGGAGAAGTCTTCATCCAATCCGGGAGAAGTGGTCCTCCGGTCGGGCAGAAGTCTTCATCCAGATGGCATCTTCTATCTTCATTCATCCGGCGCGGAGCGGGTCCATCTTCAAGACTTCCAACACGGAGCATCCTCTTCTTCATCCTCTTGGCTGTACCAATCAGCCAATAGAATGTGAGTTCAATCCAATTGGCTGATTGCATCAGAATTCTATCAGCCAATCGGAATCTAAGGGAAGTCATCTTGGATGACGTCACTTAAATGAACCGTCATTCGTTGGGTAGTCGTCGGAAGAAGAGGATGCTCCGTGTCGGAAGTCTTGAAGATGGACCCGCTCCGCGCCGGATGGATGAAGATAGAAGATGCCGTCTGGATGAAGACTTCTGTCCGTGTGGAGGACCACTTCTCCCGGCTTGGATGAAGACTTCTCCCGGCTTCGTTGAGGACTTCTTGCCGCTTCGATGAGGACTTCTCACTACTTCGTTGAGGATGGATGTCGGATCTTCAAAACTGTAAGTGGATCTTCAGGGGTTAGTGTTAGGTTTTTTTAAGGGTTTATTGGGTGGGTTTTATTTTTAGGTTAGGGCTGCAATAGAGCTAAATGCCCTTTTAAGGGCAATGCCCATCCAAATGTCCTTTTCAGGACAATGGTGAGCTTAGGTTTTTTTAGTTAGGGTTTTATTTGTGGGGTATGGTTGTGTGGGTGGTGGGTTTTACTGTTGGGGGGGGTTGTTTGTATTTTTTTTAACAGGTTAAAGAGCTGATTTCTTTGGGGCAATGCCCCGCAAAAGGCCCTTTTAAGGGCTATTGGTAGTTTAGTTTAGGCTAGGGTTTTTTTTTATTTTGGGGGGGCTTTTTGATAGGGCTATTAGATTAGGTGTAATTAGTTTAAATATCTTGTAATTTGTTTTTATTTTGTGTAACTTAGTGTATGTTTGTTTTTTGTAATTTAGGTAATTGTTTTTAATTTATTTAATTGTATTTAATTTAGGTAATTTATTTAATTGTAGTGTAGTGTTAGGTGTTAGTGTAACTTAGGTTAGGTTTTATTTTACAGGTAAATTTGTATTTATTTTAGCTAGGTAGTTAGTAAATAGTTAATAACTATTTAGTAACTATTCTACCTAGTTAAAATAAATACAAACTTGCCTGTAAAATAAAAATAAACCCTAAGCTAGCTACAATGTAACTATTAGTTATATTGTAGCTAGCTTAGAGTTTATTTTATAGGTAAGTATTTAGTTTTAAATAGGAATTATTTAGTTATTAATTGTAGGTTTTATTTAGATTTATTTTAATTATATTTAAGTTAGTGGATGTTAGGGTTAGACTTAGGTTTAGGGGTTAATAAAAATAGTATAGTGGCGGCGACGTTGGGGGCGGCAGACTAGGGGTTAATAAATGTAGGTAGGTGGCGGCGATGTTAGGGACAGCAGATTAGGGGTTAATAATATTTAACTAGTGTTTACTATGCGGGAGTACGGCGGTTTAGGGGTTAATATGTTTATTATAGTGGGGGCGATGTTGGGAGCAGATTAAAAGGATTTGAACCCCACATTTTTTTCTTTCATGATTCAGATAGAGCATGCAATTTTAAGCAACTTTCTAATTTACTCCTATTAGCATAATAATAGCCCATTTTTGATTCAGCACCTGTGTAGTGTTTGCTTATTGGTAGCTAAATGTAGCCACCCATCCACAAGCGCTACCCAGGTGCTTAACCAAATATGGCTCGGCTCCTAAGCTTTACATTCCTTCTTTTTCAAATAAAGATGCCATGAGAACAAAGAAAATGTGATAATAGGAGTAAATTAGAAAGTTGCTTAAAATTACATGCTCTATCTGAATCGTGAAAGAAAAAAAAAATGGGTTTCATAGCCCGTTAATCTGCAGAAACCTCTAAGTGTAATATTCAGTGAGAACAAAAAATCCAAAGCTCAAAACATACTATGTTGTCCATTTGTTTGAATGGGGGCGTCTTCTGGTGATGGAAGGTGTCTAATGGAAAAGCACCAACAAGTAAAAATAGATCATAATCCATTAATGAGCCCTGCAGTTAGATGAAGTCACAGTCCTGTTTTAGTATGTCTAGTATACATGTCACTCCAGCACAGCTCACACAGTCAGCGTCTTCTTATAAGTTGGCAGATGAGCAGATTTGTTTTTCTCTCTCTCTCTCTCTCTTCAATAAAGTCCAAAAAGTTAATTTAAAAATAAACATGGCTAAAAATAAATTGCATCTGATATTGCAATTGGAGTATTATGAACGGGCCTCGAAGTCAGATAGTTTTGTAAGATGCAAATGTAGACAGGAACAATATATTTGTAACTGACAACTTGCTTGATTTTAGAGGGTGTACAGTTAAGAGTATCCTCAAAATATGTTCCCATGGGGAGGGCAAAAAAAAAAATACCCCAATGGGCTGCTGTCTCTCCCATATTTGCCCAAATGGTTTTACAGTCTCCCATGCTTCCTTATTTATCTATTCATAGAAAATGTTCTCCCTTATTTGTAAAATCTTAATTTCAAACATTTAATCTTGGATTCTTATTTAGTAAATAATTTTGATGTATCCAGCAGTTTAATTTCTTCAACGTGCCTTAAAGGTACAGTATACACCAAAATTGTTATTGTTTATAAAGATAGTTAATGCATTTACTACCCATTTTCCAGCTTTGCACAACCAACATTGTTATATTAATATACTTTTTAACATTTAAACCTCTACATTTCTGCCTCTTTCTAAGTCACTACAGGCCACCTCTTATCTCAAGCTTTTTATTAGCTTTTCACAACAAGAGGCTACTAATTTGTGTGCCATATACAATACTGTGCATAAGTCTTAGGCCACCATTAGATATGTTGTTTTAGCAAAGTTTTAATGACCATCCATAATTATTTTTCGGTCTCTTTTTTTTTATTTTCAATAAAGCTTTATTGATGTAAAATCGGCAGTACAATAAATGCTGTCAAAGGTTGAATATAGCATTGTATACATCGTCTGACATCCATATGCCATGATAACCAATCTATTGCTACATCGAAAAAAAATATCAAAAGGTCTTAATACTGAAATTTGCAGAGTTTGTCATCACAGAATCCCGTGACCTATGCGACCTTCTTAAACTGTTTACAATTTTCATCATTTTTTTTAAATATATCAATCTTTCTAGAGCTTACACGAAGGGCTCTAAATGTTTATCATGTCTTTGCATTCTAAGGAAAAGCTATACATAATACTTTGTCCATAAAATGTTTATTCATTGGGGAGAGTGCCTATATTAGGGAAAGGAAAAGGGAAATCAAGGAAGGAGAGGGGAAGGGAAGAAGTCGTGTTCCACAATGCTAGCATGTATTCATGAATAGTTTACAGATTTTAAGATAGTGATATCTTTCTAATGTGAGTAGCTCGGAGACCTGTAACCTCCAATCCTGTGCTGATGGTATATTCTGAGACTTCCATCTCTTGGGGATAAGTTTCTTAGCTCCTGTCAACATAATCAAAAGGAGAGACAATTTGGCTTTATCTTTTATTTTGGGTAGGGAGCAGAACAGCAGACTTTCAGGAAGTTGAGGAGTTTGTACTTGTAGAATGTCTGAGATTAGAGAAAAAACATCTGACCAAAAGGGTTGCAGTTTCGGGCAGGACCACCATATGTGGAGAAGTGAACCCTCCTCTCCACATCCTCTCCCACAGGTTTCACTCAGAGAGGGAAATATTTTATGGAGCCTTGATGGGGTAAGATACCATCTGCACAGGAATTTCAGGTGGATTTCTTGGATGGTGGCTGATACTGAGGAACTTCTAAATAAAAAAAGAAACAGAGGCGCCAACATGGCCTAGTACCGTCAGGCAGATGGATATTAAAATATATGAGAAAGGGTACTCACAAACACAGCGCACCCAATAGTGCTAATGAGGCAGACTGGAACTTTTGTAAAGATGAGATAAAAACAAACACAGAGGCGCCACATGTGTAGGTCAATAAAACCAAAAAGATCCAATTAGCGACAGAATAAGGGTACTCACAAGCAGGGCGGCACTCACTTGTGCCGGCAGAGGCAGGCTGGTATTTGCAGCAAACCAGCTGGCTGTGTGGCAGATCTGTACCGAATGTGGTCAGCGCTGGAGTTTGCTGGTAGTATTGCCTCTATCCGGTGTCCCAGAGTGTTGTTTCTCCTCAGCTGGAGTTGCACTGGAGTGGAAAGGGGGGAAGGGAGGCTCAGCTGCCCTAAGGTTACTGATATGGAGACTACCACAACAACACCAGACTGATGTAAAAGTAAAAACAATAGTATTTTATTATACACAATAAAAATACCATAGGTATCACAAATTTACAGCTGGGTGTGTGACACAAAAATCTCCCCACAAAGAGTGTGTGCTCTAAGTGTGTGTGTATGCCCTTTAAATAGGGATCAGTAACCTCATGTTTCCATGTCCCTCCCCTTCCTTCTAGTAAATGATCCAATCAAATCCTTCCTTTCCAAAACGCCCAGTTGTTGATATAATTATACAATAAATAAATAAATATTTGTATTAACTATGCGATTGTTAACTTTTGAATCAATGTTGTAATAATTGAAGTGAATATGTTAATGGATGGTGATGCGATCCTTAGTAATTATTGCCGATCGTCACTGTGAAAGGTACACAGGGCACATAAACGCAGGCTTGATCAGCAATACATTATAGGTGTCTGTAAGGAGTTACGAAAAAGTGCTACCATAGCCTAGTACAGTCCAATCAAGTGTAAAGGTAATATAAGGTCACACTTACAATAAGTACTGCACCTCCGGGTGCAGTAACAGCAAGCTGGGACTTCTCAGTCACCCAGTAGTGAATAGCCTGAGGAAACAGCCCCTGAGAGGCTGAGAAACGTGTTGCTCTGTTTTTAAATAAAGATATATGTTTTTATTATACACTTGCTGCTGTATGGAATATTTTCACGCCGGTTCGTGGAGCTTTGGCGAGGATTCTGTTTGCCAAGAGAGTGGTCTACTGGGCGACTGAGAAGTCCCAGCTTGCTATTACTGCACCTGGAGGTGCAGTACGTATTGTAAGTGTGACCTTATATTACCTTTACACGTGATTGGACTGTACTAGGCTATGGTAGCTCTTTTTTGTAACTCCTTACAGACACCTATGATGTATTGCTGATCAAACCTGCGTTTATGTGCCCTGCGTACCTTTCACAGTGAGCTGGACCACTACAAAGTTCCAGTCTGCCCGATTAGCACTATTGGATGCGCTGTGTTTGTGAGTACCCTTTCTCATATATTTTAATATCCATCTGAATGACGGTACTAGGCCATGTTGGTGCCTCTGTTTCTTTTATTATTCAGAATTTCGCATCCCAGGGACTGACCATCCTTTATCAGAGAGCGGCCACAACATTAGAACCCTAAAGACTTTATCACTGTATCATTTTTTATATTTTTTTGTTTTGTTATATTCGGACATTTCTTTTGTGATATATGGTTGTTATATAATTTTTGGATCAATTTTTTTTTATGTATATTTTATAGCAACTATTATTCATATATGTTTTTAGTAGTATATACTTAGGAAGCACCCCCTATGGGATTGATGCCTAGTTGCATTTCTCCCTAACATTAATTTTCTGATATTGAGGAACGTTTTGTTAATTGAAAGACTTTCATCCAAGATTCTAAATGAAAGAAAGAAAGAAAGAAAGAAAGAAAGAAAGAAAGAAAGAAAGAAAGAAAGAAAGAAAGAAAGAAAGAAAGAAAGAAAGAAAGAAAGAAAGAAAGAAAGAAAGAAACCCTTAAATTAAAGATCCGACACAAATTATGTTTGGTAACAAAATTAGCAGTTGGTGATTGTAAATTACCTTAGTAAAGTCTAGTACAACTAGGGGTAGTATACCCACTGAAGGTGATTATACTATTGCTAAAACAACAAATCTAATGGTGGCCTAAGACTTTTGCACAGTACTGTAGATTACATTGTGCTCACTCCTGCAGAGTTGTGCAGGACGCAGCACTAATGGGCTAAAATGCAAGTCAATAGATAATAAATAAATAGCCATGTGATAAGGGGGTTGTCAGAAGAGGTACAGAGCTAAAACTTATATTAATATAACCATGTTGGCTGTGCAAACTGGGGAATGGGTTAAAAAGGGATTATCTATCTTTTCAAACAATAACAATTTTGGAGTAGACTGTCCCTTTAAGTGAGAAATAGAATTCATAGATTTGCAGAAAGTTATTGAATGTGTTGAACTAGACTGTGTGCATGAAGATGATTTGCATGAAGAATTTTGTAGTACCAAACTGTAGCAAATTATACAAAAAACATGTTTTTTCAGTCGATTCAGAAATTGATTTTTTTTTTCTCTACGTCTTCAGAAACAGAATAATCATATGTTGTCATACCTTGCTGCACCATTTGTGCCAGTGGTCTCCATTTATCCTGTATGACAATGTCTGCACCAATTTGCTTCAATTCAAGTTCCCTGTATAAAAGTCTGACATCTATTCACATCAATTTTGGTGCAATAAGAGGTGATGATTGATAAATTTGATTGCCATTCCTAGTGTAATAGTGTAAATTATGTCTAGGTGCCTGGAGAATGTTGTTTAACTTATACTGACCACAACACTCAACACAGATTGAAAAGATTGAGTTGCCATAAAATGCAGGATCGCCAACAATTTAAGTATACCAAGAATAACCCTTGTTCTGAAGGTGATGGCTCCAACTATTCAAATAGTCCTGAATTTCATTAAAAATGATCATGATAGATTGTCTTGACAGTCTGAACCGCTACAATATTTCATGGTCTTTCAGAGGTTCCAGTCTATAACGGAGCAAAAAGAATTGCGACACTCTTATGCGCTGTCTTTGACAGATAACTTCTTGCCTCTGCTGTAAATCAAGATGATGTCTAAGGCGCCTTAGTAGTAGGGTTGCTGCAACTGTAAATACTTCCATTCTCAAAGCTATAAACGTTTTTTCTGGGCCCACTTATATTTTATTGGTTTACTGGTTCAGAATACATCATTTTGTATAGACTAGTTGTGACTTTGAGCTAGGGCAACTAATTTCAAGCAGACCTAAATCAATTTGTCAAGAATTCACATAATTGAATCCAGCGCAAGGAAAAAAAAGTTGTTTTGAATAGGATCCATAGCTTAATAAATCTGAGAGCTTGAATACGTTTGTAATTTGATGTATGAACACAGCGGGATTGCTTGTTGATACTTTGATAAGTGGTGGCTGGTCTTCAGAAATTTCCAGGGTTGAACTGATTTCCAAGTCCTACTTATTGGACCAGCAGCATTTTCTACTCAGGACCAGCAGTGCTCTGCGAGTCTGAGTGGTATTTCTACTATGGGCTCAATTTATGAACTGCCGGTGGATGAGGTTTGCTATCATGAACCTACTCTGCTCAGCCTCGCAGCAAGCTGGCAACATTCGCTGCCCAGATTTAACATGCTCACGTGTGGCCCCATGCTCACATGTGGGGGCTGTCAATCATCTGATCAGAAATTATCAAGATGATTAAAACCCACCAGACTTTAGATGGCGGAGAGGTTAAGTAGCAGTGGTATTAAAAGCACTGCTACTTAACTAGCAATTCAGGTTCATTTATGCAAGCCTGAAATGCTGGGGTCCCGAAGCTGCTCTTGCAGGTTGATAAATGGAGCCCTATGTGTTTAACCCCACAGCTGGGGATAAATACACAGTAGTCTAAGGTTCATAGTTATAAAATTACATGCTCTAAAGGAGAAAACCATGTCATTTCTTTTACTATAATGGCCGTTTAAATCTCCTTTCCTCTAGCCTTAAAGCATGACCACTTGTCACAAACAATTGACTTGCAATAAACAGAGCTTCCTCCAACTCTGTAATATGGGCCTTGAATATATTTATATAAAGTGATCATATCACCTCTCAAGCACCTTTTTTCTAGAGAAAACAGACCCAATTTGGTTAACCTCTCCTCATAGTCTAAATTCTAAATTCCACTTATTAGTTTTTTGGCCCTTATCTGAACGTTTTCCAATTCTGCAATGTCCTTTATTACAATTTGTCCCCAGAACTTCACTCCATACTCAAGATGAGGTCTTACCAGGAATTTATATAGTGACAGAATTATGCTTTCCTCCCTTGCATCAATGCATCTTTTAATACATGTACTTTTATGCCAACACTTTTAGATGAAATTCTTCCCATAAATAACTTGTTTTATCAAAATGTAATTATAAATCACCGCAAAAAAAAACAATAAAAAATTGCTGACCTAACACGAGTTGGCAAATTCAGATTAAAACTCATACTTTAAATCCTGATCTGGTAAAAGATTTACATTATATATATTATGTGAATATATATATATATATTATCTATATTTTTACATATATATATTATGTGTTCACAGTTAAGTGTTAATGTGATGAAGATCAAATGGAAAAAAAAAATAGTTGTGCTCCTCTGCATACTGAACGCCAGCAATATGTGTTAAATTCAGAAAGAGCTGACAATCACTGCTGTGGTATTTAAAAGTGCAGAGAAAGCAGATTCAGATGTCTAAATTGTCAGTGAAGTGGAAATAAGTTTCAGGATTGCATATCAAACATTCAACGCCTGTCATATTGTTTAACAAACAAAGGCCCGTTCTCCAACTTTGGGCTAGATTACGAGTGGAGCACAAATTAGTGCTTCCACCCGCACATTAACTTTACTAGATGGAGGCTTTTTGTGCACATCGTGTTGCGCCCATATTACAAGTTGAAAGTAAAAGGTTTGTGCATGAGCAGAAACCCAACAGGCCCAAAAAATATTGTGACCGCATTAACTTCTTCCCTAAAGAAGTAAATGGAGTGCAAAAACTTGAAAGAAACCTTATACCTATTCTCGCGCGATAACCTGACCGCGTATATTCAAGAGCGCTAAACTCATCATGAAATATTAACATTTCACATTCCAATGTTCTTCACATAGCAGAATATGTTGTATTTATTCTTGAATACATATTTCTAAATAAATCGTTATATATATCTATACCTACAGTATATATCAATTCCTATAGATATATAGGTATAGATATGTATTTTACATTAACAGTATCAATGGGCGCATAATTAAAATATTACATATAAAATATTTAAAAAAATATAAAATGTATTAAAAATTATTAAACCTACTGTAAAATATTCTACATAACCCAACTCAAGTATGTTTAATAATTCTTTTTAAAAATATTTTATATGTAATATTTTAATGACGCGCCTTAAGATTACTAAATTAAAATCTAAATCTCAAAACAATGCGCAAAACACATATTTTACATACCTATGTTCTTCACATATGCCTAGAGTTTTGCGCTATAGAGGATGCGAAACGAATCCAACAAAAGTTGCATTATTTCACCCTCCATAGCGCTGCCATTAGAAGTTTCTGAAAAGCCGCCTTGTGCGTACAACATGGTGGCGATAAGCTCCATGCCACACAAAATCCAAGGGCTGCTTTGACGTGCTCATGCACACTTTCCCCATAGACATCAATGGGGAGAAGGTGTTAGAAAAAAAACTAACACCTGAAGTGCAGAATGGCGATCCCCGTAACGCAACCCCATTGATGTCTATGGGGAAAAAAGTTATGTTTAAACCTAACACCCTAACATAAACCCCAAGTCTAAACACCCTTAATCTTCCACCCCCGACATCACAGACACCTAAATAAAGTTATTAACCCCTAATCTGCCGTCCCCGACATCGCCGCCACTATAATAAAGCTATTAACCCCTATTCCGCCACTCCCCAACATCGCCCCAACTAAATAAAGTTATTAACCCCTAAACCTCTGGCCTCCCACATCACCGCCACTAAATAAACCCATTAACCCCTAAACTGCCAGCCCCCCATATTGCAAAAAACTAAATTAAACTATTAACCCCTAACAACCCCTAACTTTAAATTAAAATTACAATATAGCGATCTTAAAATAAATAAAAACTTACCTGTAAAATTAAAAAAACTACATTTAAACTAACAATTAACCTAACATAACTATTATACTAAAATTAAAATAACTACCAATTAAATATACTAAATTACACATTAAAAACTAACACTACTAAAAAATTAAGTCTAAAATTACAAAAGATAAAAAATACTAAATTACAAAAAATAACAAACACTAAATTATGAAAAATAACAAACGAAATTATCCAAAATAAAGACAATTACACCTAATCTAATAGCCCTATAAAAATACCCCCCCCAATAAAAAAAAAACCCTAGCCTACAATAAAATACCAGTAGCCCTTAAAAGGGACTTTTGTAGGGCATTGCCTTAAAGAAATTAGCTCTTTTACCTGTAAAAAAATACAAAGACCCCCCAACAGTAAAACCCACCACCCAACCAACCCCCCAAAATAAAACACCTAACTCTAACAAAAACCTAAGCAACCCATTGCCCTGAAAAGGGCATTCAGCTCTTTTACATTGCCCTTAAAAGGGCATTTAGCTCTTTTAAAAAAAATTCTCCAAACAGGGCAGCGTATAGGTGGTTATAGAAGGCGCTGACGTCAGTTAGTAATGTAAAAGAAAGTCTTTATTGTCATAAACCATAAAAAAGATAAATCCACTGCAGGACTATACAGTGCACAGCACACATGGAGTATTCAGCGTACCTGGCATCCACAGCTGACGCGTTTCATAAAATATATAAAATATGTAAATATATCATTATGAAATTAAAAGGTCGACTATAACAACGAGTATGATAACAATAGTACAAGAAAGAGTTAAGAATATTTTCCAGATTTATTGCAGCATGTCTTTATTTAAAAAGAAAGTAATGCATTCCATGAGGTTCGTTTCCTTTAAGTAGTACTGAGGATATAGTAATAATAATCAAGTGCATTGTAACTCAACAGCAATGCATTGTCAAATATGGATTACTATCAAAACTCCTTCATTTATATTTTTATACGGAATTGAGATTTTTTGCTGTCTATATTTGTTTACAGTGGAGTTACTTGATTATAATCCTTAAAGTGAATGTAAATTTTGATGCTTAAGTGCCCGGTTTTTAAAACTTTGATTAAAAACAGGGGCACTTTAATTCATCAAAATTTACATTTCACTCCTGTTGTGACAAAAAACTTACCTTTTAATCTTCACAGCAGCTGCTGCTTCCTCCGGTCTCACAAGCCATTTCTGATGTCAGAAATGATTGATAGGTCATCCTCCAATCACAGATTCCCCCCCGGGGGATTCAGTGTCTGATTCACTGCTGCGATTGGAGGAAGCCAGATACCTCATTTTAGACCCAGGAAGAGGCTTTGAAATGGGTGGAGGAAGCTGGAGCTGCTGTGAAGATTAAAAAGTAAGTTTATTTTCACAACAGGAGTGAAATGAAAATATTGATGAATTAAAGTGCCCCTGTTTTTAATCAAATTTTTAAAAACCGGGCAGTTTAGCATCAAAATTTACATTCACTTTAAGAGTTATTTCCACTAAGCAACTGAGGCTGACTATCTATTAAAATTAGAAAGTTATATTTAGTAAAGACAAAACAGAATGTTAAACCAAGTTGCTATTAATGTCTAATGTCCTAGAGAATAATCAGTACCTGAGTTCATTTTCTTCTGTTTTTAAACTATGAATTATTGTCCAATGATGTATTAATCATGTGTATTTGTATGGTGTTTTAATGTAGTGAGAAGGAAGAGAATCGTTAATGGATTTTCATTGGTGTATGTAACCAACTCCCTCTTGCTAAATAGTTCTGTGTGTGTTATGGTAATCAGCTCTGATGAAGCACCTTGTGGGCGTGAAACGCGTCAGCTGTGGATGCCAGGTACGCTGAGTACTCCATGTGTGCTGTGCCCTGTATAGTCCTGCAGTGGATTTATCTTTTTTATGGTTTATGACAATAAAGACTATATTTTACATTACTAACTGATGTCAGCACATTCTACGACCACCTATACGCTGCCCTGTTTGGAGAATTGTGATTATGGCAAAGAGGGCTTGAGGGAGAGCCCAGGCAGTGAGAGTGGAGCCGCAGCTGGTTGGATTCAGACCGGCTTAGGAGAAAGACGTGCGCTGAGGTATTTATACGCAAAAGGTGTGTGCATACTGCAAGCAACAGGGACATTTGATTTTGGTTGGTGGGATTTGGCCCACAGTGTCTTTCCTACACAGGAGCAAGTGAGTCCCTAATTGTGTGAGGAGGATACAAGCGGTAAGACGTCTTTACTCTACTTCATACAGTGTTTTGTATATACTCTAGACACATTGTTTTAAAGAGTAACTTGTTACATAGGGCCAAAAATGTGAAGTTTGCTACACAGTGGCTATATACCAAATATAAAGAATTGTATGAATATACTTAATCACAAATAAATAACTGCAATACCAGAAAAACACTGGTTAGCTCATGTATTTTAAAAAAAAAAGCCAAAACCCTAATCTTAAAAAAAAAAACACCCAAAAAAAGTTAAAATAAAAACTAACACTAATCCCCGTCGATCCATTTACAGGTTTTGAAGTCCGGACATCCAGGCGGCGACAAGTCTTCATCCAGGCAGCGAGGTCTTCATCCATCCAGGCGGCGTCTTCTATCTTCATCCAGGCGGCTTCTTTTATCTTCATCCCAGCGGAATCTTCTATCTTCATCCCAGCGGCGCAGAGTGGGTCCATCCTTGAAGACATCCGACGCTGAGCGTCCTCTTCATACGGTCACCACCATACATTGAATCTTCTAAGCAAGGGAGACTTTTCAAAAGGGCGTCCCTTGCATTCCTATTGGCTGATTTGATTTTTGAAATTTAAATCAGCCAATAGGATGAGAGCTACTAAAATCCTATTGGCTGTTCAAATCAGCCAATAGGATGAGAGCTACTAAAATTCTATTGGCTGATTTGAATAGCCAATAGAATTCCAGTAGCTCTCATCCTATAATTAAATATATATTTCTATATATCTGATACTGTTCAGGTAAAATACTTATCTATTCCTATATATCTATAGGAATAGATATACAGGTATAGGTATATATAAATATATATATATATATATATATATATATATATATATATATATATATAACATTATATTATATTACACATACATATTAAGACATGTACATATATGTATCTCTATGTTAAACCCTTGCTTGCCTTTTTTTCTAAAACCTGAGACCTCCTATCTTTGAGCCTTTATAAATTTTTAATGCAATATTTCAAACACGAAAAGACTTGACACAAATATAATAACATTTGACAATATAATAAATACATATAATTATACACATGTGATATGTATAACATATCCATAATATCTTAGCTCCTATAGGTTTCTTATTGATGTCCTAGTTTCACTAGTATATTGTAACACAAGGGGTTGAGTTTCAGTTAACTCATGTAAACTGTATTGCTGTTCAATACTGTGTAAAGGGATTATTTACATTACACCTTTAAAGGGACAGTCTACCATAGAATTGTTATTGTTTTAAAAGATAGATAATCCCTTTATTACCCATTCCCCGGTTTTGCATAACCAACACAGTTATATTAATATACTTTTTACCTCTGTGATTACCTTGTATCTAGGAACCTTCTTCCAGCCCCCTGATCACATGACTGTGACTGTTTATTATCTATTGTCTTAAATTTAGCATTGTATTGTGCTAGATCTTAAATAACTTTCTGTGCCTGAACACAGTGTTATCTATATGGCCCACGTGTACTTTCTGTCTCTATGTGTTGAAAATAAATTTAAAAAGCATGTGATAAGAGGCAGCCCTCAAAGGCTTAGAAATTAGCATATGAGCCTACGTATGTTTAGTTTAAACTAAGAATACCAAGAGAAAAAAGCAAATTTGATGATAAAAGTAAATTGGAAAGTCAATTAAAATTAAAAGTCCTATCTGAATAATGAAAGTTTAATTTATACTTGACTGTCCCTTTAATGTAGGCATCAGTGCTGCTTTTAAAATTCCACCAGTGTAAGAAAAGTATGGCCACTCACAGAGATGAATAGTAAAACACCTCTCGGCCTTCAAACACTGCTTTCAGCCTCTTTTCATTTCAACGGCAATCTTGATCGTAAGTTGGATCCCTTTTTAAAATTTCTCCAGCTCTCAAGCTAAAATTTGCCTTTCTAAATTTTTTGAGGAACCTTGCAATTCTGAGACTTTTTAGATACTCTAACAAGATAGCATTAGAGAATACGGCCCTATGTGTTTAACCCCCATGCAAAAAAAGTGTTAAAAATCTGGTTAAAAGAAGTAAGGCCAAGAGCAACAATGCACTACTGGGACCAAGCTGAACAAATCTGGCAAGCCAATGGCAACAGACATGTTTCTAGCCACCAATAACCAGGTAGTTTCCATAGCTACTCCTGTCTACCTGGGTATGCTTTTCAACAAAGGATACAAAGAAAACAAAGTAAAGTTAAATAAATTGAAAAGTCTATTAAAATGGCATGCTCTGTTTGAATCATGAAAGTATAGTTTTATCTTTCTGGTCCCTTTAATACGTTACATTATGAAAGACACCATTGCACACTGCAGTTTGATATAGTTTACCTGAAACTGCAACAGATTACACAGTGATTGTTTGCATCAGTGCAGCAGCTCATTTACATTTGGCACTGACTAAGAATATATATATATATACTCAAGAGGCTTTTCAAGAGGTATATTCTTGGTATTTGAACACTGTAAATTATACTAATCAAGAAACAGCTTTAAATGTTTGGAAAAGGTTTATTTTTTCCCTCTATGCAGATTTTTTGCTAAGTATTTTTTAATTTCTGACACATATACAGAACGTCCATTAGCATCTGTTTAATGATGACTTCACTCTGGCCTAAGATGATAGCCAAATACAAAATATTGACACTCCTAAAAATGTTTAGTTAGAAATTCATTCCATCAACTCCATTTATGAATTGTCAGGCCATTACTGAGCATAGGGCATTAACAGAGCATCTGCCCAGTGGACTGGGGTCAGTTACAGTCCAGGTTATTTATTGCCTTAGCATTGCCCAATCACCTGCATTTTTATTTGTCCTAGCTCTGCCCTGATTCTCACTGTCTGCTGTGTCTGAGCCAGATCAGGGCTGATCCCACATATGCCCCGTTTCTTCGAGTTGGCTCAGGGTTAGTCCCAACCCCCCAGCATAACATCAAATTGATCCTCAAAATGGCTGGCTCTGTAGGCTGCTAAAAGGCTTTCTACAGAGCTGTCTCCCCTGATGCATTTGTATCCATTGCAGGATTGGTCTGTGACAGCTTCACATAGTCTAACACCCAGGTAGGTAGAGTTTGCATGGATTATTGCTGCTCATATTGAAATAACACTGTTCTTGGGGTCTACATGTATCAATCAACTGAATCTACAAAGATAGGGGGTGCAAACACAGAAGAGAAACACTGTTCCTGCAGTAAGATTAACACCCATTTAATAGTAAATTAAAATATACTCACAAGTGTAGTTCAAATCAAGCATACAATCTGCAGGTCCTTGATCTTAGAGGGACAATAAACACTAAGGCCTAGATTTAGAGTTGGGCGGTAGCCGTGAAAACCAGCGTTAGAGGCTCCTAACGCTGGTTTTTACCGCCCTCTGGTATTTGGAGCCAGTCATTAAAGGGTCTAACGCTCACTTTCCAGCCGCGACTTTTCCATACCGCAGATCCCCTTACGTCATTTGCGTATCCTATCTTTTCAATGGGATCTTTCTAACGCCGGTATTTAGAGTCGTGTCTGAAGTGACCGTTAGAAATCTAACGACAAGACTCCAGCCGCAGAAAAAAGTCAGTAGTTAAGAGCTTTCTGGGCTAACGCCGGTTTATAAAGCTCTTAACTACTGTGCTCTAAAGTACACTAACACCCATAAACTACCTATGTACCCCTAAACCAAGGCCCCCCCACATCGCCGCCACTCGATTAAATTTTTTTAACCCCTAATCTGCCGACCGCCACCTACGTTATACTTATGTACCCCTAATCTGCTGCCCCTAACACCGCCGACCCCTATATTATATTTATTAACCCCTAATCTGCCCCCCTCAACGTCGCCTCCACCTGCCTACACTTATTAACCCCTAATCTGCCGAGCGGACCGCACCGCTACTATAATAAAGTTATTAACCCCTAATCAGCCTCACTCCCGCCTCAATAACCCTATAATAAATAGTATTAACCCCTAATCTGCCCTCCCTAACATCGCCGACACCTAACTTCAATTATTAACCCCTAATCTGTCGACCGAATCTTGCCGCTACTGTAATAAATGGATTAACCCCTAAAGCTAAGTCTAACCCTAATACTAACACCCCCCTAAGTTAAATATAATTTAAATCTAACGAAATAAATTAACTCTTATTAAATAAATTATTCCTATTTAAATCTAAATACTTACCTGTAAAATAAACCCTAATATAGCTACAATATAAATTATAATTATATTGTAGCTATTTTAGGATTTATATTTATTTTACAGGTAACTTTGTATTTATTTTAACCAGGTACAATAGTTATTAAATAGTTAATAACTATTTAATAGTTACCTAGTTAAAATAATTACAAAATTACCTGGAAAATAAATCCTACACTACACTATCAATAAATTAATTAAATACAATACCTACAAATAACTACAATTAAATAAACTAACTAAAGTACAAAAAATAAAAAAAAACTAAGTTACAAAAAATAAAAAATATTTACAAACATTAGAAAAATATTACAACAATTTTAAACTAATTACACCTACTCTAAGCCCAGTAATAAAATAACAAAGACCCCCAAAATAAAAAAATGCCCTACCCTATTCTAAATTAAAAAAGTTCAAAGCTCTTTTACCTTACTAGCCCTGAACAGGGCCCTTTGCGGGGCATGCCCCAAATAATTCAGCTCTTTTGCCTGTAAAAAAAACATACAATACCCCCCCAACATTACAACCCACCACCCACATACCCCTAATCTAACCCAAACCCCCCTTAAATAAACCCTAAACACTAAGCCCCTGAAGATCTCCCTACCTTGTCTTCACCACACCGAGTCCCGATCTGTCCAGAAGAGCCTCCGAAATCTTCATCCAAGCCCAAGCAGGGGCTGAAGAGTGACGCCCATCCTCCGGCTGAAGTCTGGATCCAAGCGGCAAATGAAGAAGTCCATCTTCGGGAAGAAATCTTCATCCTATCCGGGCAGAAGAGGACATCCGGACCAGCAAACATCTTCATCCAAGCCGCATCTTCTATGTTGTTCCATCGGATGACGAGTGGCTGATCTTGAAGACCTCCGGCGCGGATCCATCCTCTTCGTTCGACGTCCAACTGAAGAATGACGGTTCCTTTAAGGGACGTCATCCAAGATGGCGTCCCTCGAATTCCGATTGGCTGATAGAATCCTACATTAAAGGGACAGTTTACTCAAAAATTTTCTCCCCTTTAATTTGTTCCCAGTGATCCACTTTACCTGCTGGAGTGTATTTAATTGTTTACAAGTAGCTCCTTTACCCTTATAATGGCATTTGAAATTGTTAATTTAGCATGTGGTATCCCCACCTATTCTGAAAGTTTGTGGCCGCGCGTACCAGCTATAGATAAGCTTTGTAAACACAGCCAGCAGAAGAAATTACACTCCTAGTGTGATAAAGCAGAGATATGGTAATAACATGTTGATTTTCCATTGTTCTCTCAAAGTATTGGTGATTGTTTTAAGGACAGATATAAGATAAAGAAGCAGGTATATGTGCACAATGTGATACAGTAATGAGATCTGATTATAACTACAAGCTCAACCTATTTTATTAGGCTGTGGCTTCAAAACACAAAATCAGAGCTTTAATATACAGAAATAAACCTTAAAAAGCTAATTTTCATACATTTTTTACTCTGCAGTTGGTAAAAAAAGCAATTGTAAAGACATTAAGGGAAAAACTATTTTACAGTATACTGTCCCTTTAAGGTAGGAAAATTCTTATTGGCTGATGGAATCAGCCAATCAGATTCAAGTTCAATCCGATTGGCTGATTAGATCAGCCAATCAGATTGAGCTCGCATTCTATTGGCTGTTCCGATCAGCCAATAGAATGCGAGCTCAATCTGATTGGCTTGAATTTTCCTACCTTAATTCTGATTGGCTGATAGAATCCTATCAGCCAATTGGAATTCGAGGGACGCCATCCTGGATGACATCCCTTAAAGGAACCGTCATTCTTCAGTTGGACGTCGAACGAAGAGGATGGATCCGCGCCGGAGGTCTTCAAGATCAGCCGCTCGTCATCCGATGGAACAACATAGAAGATGCGGCTTGGATGAAGATGTTTGCTGGTCCGGATGTCCTCTTCTGCCCGGATAGGATGAAGATTTCTTCCCGAAGATGGACTTCTTCATTTGCCGCTTGGATCCAGACTTCAGCCGGAGGATGGACGTCACTCTTCAGCCCCTGCTTGGGCTTGTGGACAGATCGGGACCCGGTGTGGTGAAGACAAGGTAGGGAGATATTCAGGGGCTTAGTGTTAGGTTTATTTAAGGGGGGTTTGGGTTAGATTAGGGGTATGTGGGTGGTGGGTTGTAATGTTGGGGGGGGGTATTGTATGTTTTTTTTTACAGGCAAAAGAGCTGAATTATTTGGGGCATGCCCCGCAAAGGGCCCTGTTCAGGGCTGGTAAGGTAAAAGAGCTTTGAACTTTTTTAATTTAGAATAGGGTAGGGCATTTTTTTATTTTGGGGGTCTTTGTTATTTTATTACGGGGCTTAGAGTAGGTGTAATTAGTTTAAAATTGTTGTAATATTTTTCTAATGTTTGTAAATATTTTTTTATTTTTTGTAACTTAGTTCTTTTTTATTTTTTGTACTTTAGTTAGTTTATTTAATTGTAGTTATTTGTAGGTATTGTATTTAAATAATTTATTGATAGTGTAGTGTTAGGTTTAATTGTAACTTAGGTTAGGATTTATTTTACAGGTAATTTTGTAATTATTTTAACTAGGTAACTATTAAATAGTTATTAACTATTTAATAGCTATTGTACCTGGTTAATATAATTACAAAGTTGCCTGTAAAATAAATATTAATCCTAAAATAGCTAAGATATAATTATAATTTATATTGTAGCTATATTAGGGTTTATTTTACAGGTAAGTATTTAGCTTTAAATAGGAATAAGTTATTTATTAATAGTTAATTTATTTCGTTAGATAAAAATTATATTTAACTTAGGGGGGTGTTAGTGTTAGGGTTAGACTTAGCTTTAGGGGTTAATACATTTATTAGAATAGCGGTGAGCTCCAGTCGGCAGATTAGGGGTTAATAATTGAAGTTAGGTGTCGGCGATGTTAGGGAGGGCAGATTAGGGGTTAATACTATTTATTATAGGGTTATTGAGGCGGGAGTGAGGCAGATTAGGGGTTAATAACTTTATTATAGTAGCGGTGCGGTCCGCTCGGCAGATTAGGGGTTAATAAGTGTAGGCAGGTGGAGGCGACGTTGAGGGGGGCAGATTAGGGGTTAATAAATATAATATAGGGGTCGGCGGTGTTAGGGGCAGCAGATTAGGGGTACATAGGGATAATGTAGGTAGCGGTGGTTTACGGAGCGGCAGATTAGGGGTTAAAAAAATATGCAGGTGTCAGCGATAGCGGGGGCGGCAGAATAAGGGTTAATAAGTGTAAGGTTAGGGGTGTTTAGACTCGGGGTACATGTTAGAGTGTTAGGTGCAGACGTAGGAAGTGTTTCCCCATAGAAAACAATGGGGCTGCGTTAGGAGCTGAACGCGGCTTTTTTGCAGGTGTTAGGATTTTTTTCAGCTCAAATGGCCCCATTGTTTTCTATGGGGGAATCGTGCACAAGCACGTTTTTGAAGCTGGCCGCGTCCGTAAGCACCGCTGGTATCTAGAGTTGCAGTGGCGTTAAATTATGCTCTACGCTCCCTTATTGGAGCCTAACGCACTGAAAACCCAGCCATTCTGTGAACTCTAAATACCAGCGGTATTTAAAGGTGCGTGGGAAAAAAAGCATGCGTAGCTAACGCACCCCTTTGGCCGCAGAACTCTACATCTAGGCGTATGTAAATGCTAGATAGAATGATGCATTCAAAGAAAAAATGTAGATGTATTTTTTTTTTAAGTTTCTTTAGCTGTTTAAATGTTGACAAAATATGGGAGCTAGGTTACCTTCTCTGCTGTGGCCATTTAGGGACAGTTATGAAAAGGTCACTAGAGTGTGCAGTTAATGGCTGTGTGGAATATAACAGTGTTCTGCACTTCCATTTCTAACAGGAACTGAAAAGCTCACAATTTCAGAATGGAAGTACAGGAAAAGGGGACAAAATAAATAATGAAAGTATATTGCAGAGTTGTTTTTTTAAATATACAATTTATTATTATATATTATCATTTTAAAGTATTTAATGTCCCTTTAAGTATCCACACTTCTCAGATCCAATACGGCTCAGTGTATGACATCATCACACGTAGCTCTCAATGTCTGTGTAACGCTCCTTTGCTTCAGACCTTCCCCAGATTACTCATTTTAGCAACAACCTCAGCTTATTCTTTATTTAAATATGAACTTGAATAGCTCCTGCTTTTTATCAGTACATTTCACTTTCTTTTACTATTAAATAACAAGCAGTTTACAACATGCACTGACAGAAGGGTGTTACAATCTTTAAATGTCTTTATAAATCAAACTAGTATATTATACTTGTCAGTTTTTTTTGGCATGGTTAAAAAAAAAACAAAGACGGGGAGTGGGCAGCTCTGCCTTTAAATGCCTGGGCATATTTTTGGTTCCAGTCCAGTCTTAGAAGCTGTCAATACAGCTTCTTAGGCCTTTCCTTATGTGAGCCTGCAACTGCAAGTTAAGAAGCAACTCTTAAGATCATAGATTCCTAACCTATCTAAATCCTGGGTGATTAACAACCCCTACAGAGGGTGCAATTACACCATGTCCACCCACCTTAAATGGGACCCTGTGTGCTTTATAAGCTGACTTGAGCCTGGCCCAACAATACAATATCAACTAAATACTTGTTAGGAAAATAAATACTAAATATATTGGCAAACTTGATATATTTTGCATCAAATTTTCAACAGTCACACAGAATTAATAGCTTTTGTAAATATTATGATACAGACTTGACTCAGGCAGATGATTCTCAAGCTGTGAGTAATATGCAAGTCTTGGCAAGTTTTTTGCCACCAAAAAAAGGGAACTAATATTAAATATTAAAAAAAATCAAAAAACAAACAGAAGATTTAGGGGCAGAGCGAGCAGAATGGCCGCAGACTGACAAGAAATTGCCTTTCTGGCCTCATCGACCACACAGTCCGTCGGTCTGTCGATATTTTTTTTAAAAAGCGGTGGTCCCCCATTCCCCACACAAGGTAGCACCCCCAAACAAGTGGTATCCCCAGGTGCCTCATCAAATTGCCAACAACATAATAAAAGAGCGACTTGTTCACCTGCATCCTGCTCGATTAGCACCCCTTTTAAGAAGCACCAGACCAGGGCTCAATTCCGGTCTGGCGCTCAGTTCCAGGAGCCTGGCTAAGCTGGTGAGGTTTTGCTTAAAATAAAAGCCACATTAAATATTAAATACCTATACAGGGAGTGCAGAATTATTAGGCAAGTTGTATTTTTGACGATTAATTTTATTATTGAACAACAACCATGTTCTCAATGAACCCAAAAAACTCATTAATATCAAAGCTGAATAGTTTTGGAAGTAGTTTTTAGTTTGTTTTTAGTTATAGCTATTTTAGGGGGATATCTGTGTGTGCAGGTGACTATTACTGTGCATAATTATTAGGCAACTTAACAAAAAACAAATATATACCAATTTCAATTATTTAACATCTCAACATTCACAAATATACATTTCTGACATTCAAAAACAAAACAAAAACAAATCAGTGACCAATATAGCCACCTTTCTTTGCAAGGACACTCAAAAGCCTGCCATCCATGGATTCTGTCAGTGTTTTGATCTGTTCACCATCAACATTGCGTGCAGCAGCAACCACAGCCTCCCAGACACTGTTCAGAGAGGTGTACTGTTTTCCCTCCTTGTAAATCTCACATTTGATGATGGACCACAGGTTCTCAATGGGGTTCAGATCAGGTGAACAAGGAGGCCATGTCATTAGATTTTCTTCTTTTATACCCTTTCTTGCCAGCCACGCTGTGGAGTACTTGGACGCGTGTGATGGAGCATTGTCCTGCATGAAAATCATGTTTTTCTTGAAGGATGCAGACTTCTTCCTGTACCACTGCTTGAAGAAGGTGTCTTCCAGAAACTGGCAGTAGGACTGGGAGTTGAGCTTGACTCCATCCTCAACCCGAAAAGGCCCCACAAGCTCATCTTTGATGATACCATCCCAAACCAGTACTCCACCTCCACCTTGCTGGCGTCTGAGTCGGTCTGGAGCTCTCTGCCCTTTACCAATCCAGCCACGGGCCCATCCATCTGGCCCATCAAGACTCACTCTCATTTCATCAGTCCATAAAACCTTAGAAAAATCAGTCTTGAGATATTTCTTGGCCCAGTCTTGACATTTCAGCTTGTGTGTCTTGTTCAGTGGTGGTCGTCTTTCAGCCTTTCTTACCTTGGCCATGTCTCTGAGTATTGCACACCTTGTGCTTTTGGGCACTCCAGTGATGTTGCAGCTCTGAAATATGGCCAAACTGGTGGCAAGTGGCATCTTGGCAGCTGCACGCTTGACTTTTCTCAGTTCATGGGCAGTTATTTTGCGCCTTGGTTTTTCCACACGCTTCTTGTGACCCTGTTGACTATTTTGAATGAAACGCTTGATTGTTCGATGATCACGCTTCAGTGTTGCATCCCTCTGCAAGATATCTAACTATTTTTGACTTTTCTGAGCCTGTCAAGTCCTTTTTTTGACCCATTTTGCCAAAGGAAAGGAAGTTGCCTAATAATTATGCACACCTGATATAGGGTGTTGATGTCATTAGACCACACCCCTTCTCATTACAGAGATGCACATCACCTAATATGCTTAATTGGTAGTAGGCTTTCGAGCCTATACAGCTTGGAGTAAGACAACATGCATAAAGAGGATGATGTGGTCAAAATACTCATTTGCCTAATAATTCTGCACTCCCTGTATATATATATATATATATATATACACACAATACTTTAAACAATATGCATTGTACATGATATCATTTAAATATTGACCCATAAACTGCCATAGCCTAATACTAACTGTATCAGCTAAAGCCCTACACATAAATGTTTTCATTATTTAAAATGATGTATTGTTATGTAGAATGAATATTATTTTTTGCATATAAATGAAAATGTACTTAATGTTGCTTGTTGTGTTTATTATTTGTTATTAAAGACAGTATAATTAAAATTATAGTTCTACACAACTGTATGCCTGTTAAGTAATAATATAATTTAACGCTACTGACCACTATAAATAAAAATATACATAAACATATATATCTATGTTATTACTAATTAACACAACAAGCTAACATAAATACATTTTAATTTATATGCAATACTTAAAAAATAATATGCAATATACATGACAATGCATACCATTTTAAATATTGAATATCAGTGAAAGGCCAAACTACATTATATATACAGGGCTATATTACAAGTGGAGTGCTAAATTATCACGCACACTGGAAAGGGGCAAATTTACCCGTTTGTGGGCACGCAATAATTAACCAGCCATTACAAGTGACTGGTTATTGCTACCGCAAGCTCGCTGTAGCAATTAGTGCTTATAAAATTAACCAGAGATCAGATCTCTGGTTAATTTTATAAATGTGCCCCAAATGCCCCCAAAATACAGTTTAATGTATTTTATTAAAAAACTAAATATAGCAGCATCTTTATTTTTTAATAAAATAACTGCACTTGGCAGTATTTTGTGGGGTAAAGTTGGCAGGAGTGGGGTGTTATGAAAAAAACAGCGCTGAAAAGTGCCTTTACATTGCAGTCTATTGGAACTGTGTGTTCCCAGTAAATATATGTATATGCTTATATACATATATATTTATGTGTTAATATGTGCATATATAATAATCATGAAAGCAATATTTAGCGCTCCACTTGTAATCCGGCCCACAATGTTTTAAATAAGATGCATGGCAATTATAATGCATATTCTGGGATATAAATTAAGATGTAGATATTCTTGCTTGTTGTGTTTATTATTTTAAATGCAACAACATTTAAAATTAGGGGGAGGTAAAAAGTGAGTTTAAAATCCTCCACTACGCACAAAATATAGAGAAAATAACTCATTGTGTAGCTGATTAACAAATCTAGACAGGCCAGAAGGTTTGTTTTTCCCACAGAATACATCTGGAATACATTGTTTCCAAAGCAGCAAAGGATTCTGGGTACAATATGCAAATTGATTTAAAATGACACACCTTTTAACTTCAAGTCTGCTTTTTAGCAGATTCCCTTAATGCCAAAGCATCGCTGTTTACACAGCTTATAAGCTTAGCTAGGGTTAGTGCAGTGATGCAGTTCTGGGATGGTTATGAATCACTGCACTAACCCTAGCTAAACTTACAAGCTGTGTGAACAGCGATGCTTTGGCGTTAAGGGAATCTGTTGAAGAGCAGACTTGAAGTAAAAAGGTGTGTCATTGTGAATCTAATTTGCATATTTTACCCAGAATCCTTTGCTGCATTGGAAACAATGTATTCCAGAGGTATTCTGTGTGAAAAACAAGCCTTCTTGTCTGTCTAGATTTGTTAATGAGCTACACAATGAGTTATTTTCTCATATTTTAAATATAAATATATTTTTAAAATATATATTTATGCTTAAAGACAATTGCATTATAATTATAATGTTACATAACTGCATGCCTGTTATGTAATAAAACAATTGTAATACTAATGACTTTTATAACATAGATATACATTTTAAAAATATATTTATATTTACAATAATAAACACAAGAAAAATAAATACATTTTAATTTATATACAGTATCTCACAAAAGTGAGTACACCCCTAACATTTTTGTAAATATTTTATTATATCTTTTCATGTGACAACACTGAAGAAATGACACTTTGCTACAATGTAAAGTAGTGAGTGTACAGCCTGTATAACAGTGTAAATTTTCAGTCCCCTCAAAATAACTCAACACACAGCCATTAATGTCTAAACCATTGGCAACAAAAGTGAGTCCACCCCTAAGTGGAAATGTCCAAATTGGGCCCAATTAGCCATTTTCCCTTCCCCGGTGTCATGTGACTCATTAGTGTTACAAGGTCTCAGGTGTTAATGGGGAGCAGGTGTGTTAAATTTGGTGTTATCGCTCTCATACTCTCTCATACTGGTCACTGGAAGTTAAACATGGCACTGCATGGCAAAGAACTCTCTAAAGGATCTGAAAAAAACTAAATTGTTCCTCTACATAAAGATGTCCTAGGCTATAAGAAGATTGGCAAGACCCTGAAACTGAGCTGCAGCATGGTGGGCAAAACCATACAGCGGTTTCACAGGACAGGTTCCACTCAGAACAGGCCTCGCCATGGTCGACCAAAGAAGTTGAGTGCACCTGCTCAGCTTCATATCCAGAGGTTGTCTTTGCTGCAGAGGTTGAAGGGTTGGGGGGGCAGCCTGTCAGTGCTCAGACCATATGCCGCACAGTGCATCAAATTGGTCTGCATGGCTGTCATGCCAGAAGGAAGCCTCTTCTAAAGATGATGCGCAAGAAAACCTGCAAACAGTTTGCTGAAGACAAGCAGACTAAAGACATAGATTACTGTCACCATGTCCTGTGGTCCGATGAGACCAAGATAAACTCATTTTGTTCAGATGATATCAACCTTGTGTGGTGGCAACCATGTGAGGAGTACAAAGACAAAAGTGTCTTGCCTACAGTCAAGCATGGTGGTGGGAGTGTCATGGTCTGGTCCTGCATGAGTGTACTGTGACATACTGAAGCAGAGCATGATCCCCTCCTTTCGGAGACTGGGCCGCAGGGCAGTATTCCAACATGCTAACAACCCCAAACACACCTCCAAGACGACCACTGCCTTGCTAAAGAAGCTGAGGGTAAAGGTGATGGACTGGCCAAGCATGTCTCCAGACCTAAACCCTATTGAGCATCTGTGGGGCATCCTCAAACGGAAGGTGGGGGAGAGCAAGGTCTCTAACATCCACCAGCTCTGTGATGTTGTCATGGAGGAGTGGAAGAGGAGTCCAGTGGCAACCTGTGAAGCTCTGGTGAACTCTATGCCCAAGAGGGTTAAGGCAGTGCTGGAAAATAATGGTGGCCACACAAAATATTGACACTTTGGGACCAATCTGGACATTTCCACTTAGGGATGTACTCACTTTTGTTGCCAACGGTTTAGACATTAATGGCTGTGTGTTATTTTGAGGGGACAGTAAATTTACACTCTTATACTTGCTGTACACTCACTACTTTACATTGTAGCAAAGTGTCATTTCTTCAGTATTGTCACATGAAAAGATATAATAAAATATTTACAAAAATGTGAGGGATGTACTCACTTTTGTGAAATACTGTACAATACTTAAGAGAATATGCATCATATATGAGTGCATACTATTTTAAACATGTTGATAAATGCTAAAACTAATAAACCCTAAGCTGCCCTAACCTAATCACCTAACCACCCCCAAACAGGTATGGGGGTGGTTAGGTGATCAAGGCCTACTAAATGCTAAATAAACACTAATCACCTAATCAACCTCCATATAGGCATGGGGGTGGTTAGGTGATTATGCCCTAAACCTCCACCGGCCAACGCAAACTACAACTACACTAACACCTAATCCCCCTCTAGACTAAACCCCCTAAGTTACACAAAAAAAAAGTCTAATTTACAGAAAATAAAAAATATACACCTAGATTACGAGTTTTGCGTTCGTGTTTTCACGCTGAAAAAATTTCCATTTCAGCGTTAAAACAGCAACGCAGCCATTATGAGTCTTGTCGGTATAGCTGTACCGCAAGCCTTTTAGACTGTAACGCAACGTCAGTCCAGCACTCAAAAAAATGACGTTTTTGCATGGGATTTCCATAGCGCTGCCATTACAAGCTTGCATTCCAGCCTATACTGACACAATCCGTTTCGCAATCTTAGAGCAGTAGTTATGAGTTTTACGCAATATAACTGTTACACAAAACTCATAACTAAAGTGTTACAAAGTACATAAACTACCTATTAACCCCTAAACCGAGGCCCTCCCGCATCGGAAACACTATTTTAAAGTTAGTAACCCCTAATTGCCGCTCCCGACATTGCCGCCACTAATAAAATGTATTAACCCCTATTCCACCGCTCACCAACATCGTCGCTACTATACTAACGTTATTAACCCCTATTCCCCCGCACACCAACATCGCCCACACTATAATAAAGATATTAATCCCTATTCCGCCGCTCCCCGACATCGCTGCCACTAAATAAAGTTATTAACCCCTAAACCTCTGGCCTCCCACATCACTACCACTAAATAAACCTATTAACCCCTAAACCGCCAGCCCCCCACATCTCCAAAAACTAAATTAAACTATTAACTCCTAAACCTAACAACCCCCTAAGAAAATTACAATATCCCAATCTTAAAGTGAAGGTCAATTTTCAGCAATGAGTGCCCGGTTTTTAAAAATACTTTCAAAAACAGGGGCACTTTCATTGATGAAAATTTACATCGCACCGGATTTGTAGAAATACTTACCTTTTACTTCTGCAAACCCGGATCAGTGATCCCAGCCTCAGTTCCTCTGTACTGACGTCAGAAATGACAAAATAGGCTTCCTCCAATCATGGCTTGCACCCCAGAGCGTTCATCTCGTGATGCCCAGCTGTGATTGGAGGAAGCCGGTTTCGTCATTGCTGTGGTTGTACAGCAGGAAGAAGAAGGCGGGGGATCATCGATCCGGCTTTGCAGAAGTAAAAGGTAAGTATTTCTACAGATCCGGTGCAATGTAAATTTTCATCAATGAAAGTGCCCCTGTTTTTAAAAGTGTTTTTAAAAACCGGGCACTCATTGCTGAAAATTGACCTTCACTTTAAGTTTAAACTATAAATTAAACTAACATAACTATTATGCTAAAATTAAAATAACTATCAATGAAATAAATTAAATCACTAAACCTAACACTACTAAAAAAATTAAATCTACAGTTACAAAAAAAATAAAAATACTAAATTACAAAAAATAAAAAAATACTAAATTACAAAAAAATAACAAACAAAATGATCAAAAATAAAAACAATTACACCTAATCTAATAGCCCTATCAAAATAAAAAAAGCCCCCCAAAATAAAAAAATACCCTAGCCTACAATAAACTACTAATAGCCCTTAAAGGGGCCTTTTGTAGGGCATTGCCCTAAAAAAAACAGCTAATTTCCCTGTAAAAAAAATACAACCCCCCAACAGTAAAACCCACCACCCTACCAACCCACCAAAATAAAAAACCTAACTCTAAAGAAAACTTTAGCTACCCATTGCCCTGAAAAGGGCAGTTGTATGGGCATTGCCCTTAAAAGGGAATTCAGCTCTTTTTCTTGCCCTTAAAAGGGCATTCAGCTCTTTTAAGACAAGCCCAAACCCAAATCTAAAAAAACCCAGAATCAGCCAATAGGAATGAGAGCTGCTTAAATCCTATTGGCTGATTTGAACAGCCAATAGGATTTAAGCCGCTCTAATTCCTATTGGCTGATTTAAATTTTTCAGCCAGTATGAATGGAATGGTACCCCCAGTATAAAAGGGGTACCTTGCATTTGAATCCACATCGGATCGATGGACCTCCGCCTGGACCTTTGCCTGGACCTCCGCCTCCATGCATCGACAGATCCTCAGGGATGAAGAAGATGCCGGTCTCTTGATGAATGAAGATGGAGCCACCTGGATAAAGATGGAGCCACTGGGATGAAGATTGTTCAAGTCAGGCTTCAGCAACTGTGAGTACCTAAAGAGGGGTTAGCGTTAGCTTTTTAAAGATTTGTGGGGTGTTTTTTTTTTTAGATTAGAGTTTGGGCTTGTCTTAAAAGAGCTGAATGTCCTTTTAAGGGCAAGAAAAAGAACTGAATGCCCTTTTAAGGGCAATGCCCATACAAATGCCCTTTCCAGGGCAATGGATAGATAAGATTTTTTTAGTTAGGTTTTTTTATTTTGTGGGTTTGGGGGGGGGTTGATGTTTTGTAATGTTAGGGGGTCTTTGTTTTTATTTTATAGCAAAAGGGCTGATTTATTTAGGGCAATGCCCTACAAAAGGCCATTTTAATTATTTTTATTATTTTGTATAATTCGTTTGTTATTTTTTCTTTTTGGGGTGTTTTTTTTATTTTTAGAATAGCCATTTTTTTATTTTTAATGGCCAGCAAAAGAGCTGAATGCCCTTTTAAGGGCAATGCCCATACTAATGCCCTTTTCAGGGCAATAGGTAGATTAGGTTTAACTTTATTTATATGTTGTGGGTTTGGGGGGTGGGGGTTTGTATACTGTTAGGGGGTGTTTGTTTTTCTTTCTTAGAAAAAGAGCTGATTTCTTTAGGGCAATACCCTACAAAAGCACCTTTTAAGGGCCTACAAATGGCGCTTTTAAGGGCCCTAAATAGTTTATTATAGATTAGAAGTTTTTATTTTGGGGTGGGGTTTTTTTTAAACAGGGTATTAGAATAGAAATATTTTTTATTAATTTTGATAATTTCATTTATTATTTTTTTGTAATGATAGTTTTTTTTTTGCAATTTTAATGTTTTTTATTTTTTGTAATGGTAGGATTTTTATTTTTGTAATGTTAGTTGGTTTTTTTGTAATGTTAGGTTTTAGTGTAAGGTAGATTAGGATTTTTTTTTTAGTTTGTATTTATCTTAACTAGGTAGCTAGTAAATAGTTAATAACTATTTACTAACTAGTCTACCTAGTTAAAATAAATACAAACTTACCTGTGAAATAAAAACCTAAGGCCTAGATTTGGAGTTTGCGGTAGCCGTGAAAACCAGCGTTAGAGGCTCCTAACGCTGGTTTTAGGCTACCTCCGGTATTTGGAGTCACTCAAAATAGGGTCTAACGCTCACTTTTCAGCCGCGACTTTTCCATACCGCAGATCCCCTTACGTCAATTGCGTATCCTATCTTTTCAATGGGATTTTTCTAACTCCGGTATTTAGAGTCGTGTCTGAAGTGAGCGTTAGAAATCTAACGACAAAACTCCAGCCGCAGAAAAAAGTCAGTAGTTAAGAGCTTTCTGGGCTAACGCCGGTTCATAAAGCTCTTAACTACTGTACTCTAAAGTACACTAACACCCATAAACTACCTATGTACCCCTAAACCGAGGTCCCCCCACATCGCCGCAACTCGATAACACCGCCGACCCCTATATTATATTTATTAACCCCTAACCTGCCCTCCCTAACATCGCCGACACCTAACTTCAATTATTAACCCCTAATCTGCCGACCGAATCTCGCCGCTATTCTAATAAATGTATTAACCCCTAAAGCTAAGTCTAACCCTAACACTAACACCCCCCTAAGTTAAATATAATTTACATCTAACGAAATTAATTAACTCTTATTAAATAAATTATTCCTATTTAAAGCTAAATACTTACCTGTAAAATAAATCCTAATATAGCTACAACATAAATTATAATTATATTATAGCTATTTTAGGATTAATATTTATTTTACAGGTAACTTTGTATTTATTTTAACCAGGTACAATAGCTATTAAATAGTTAAGAACTATTTAATAGCTAAAATAGTTAAAATAATTACAAATTTACCTGTAAAATAAATCCTAACCTAAGTTACAATTAAACCTAACACTACACTATCAATAAATTAATTAAATAAAATACCTACAATTACCTACAATTAAACCTAACACTACACTATCAATAAATAAATTAAATACAATACCTACAAATAACTACAATGAAATAAACTAACTAAAGTACAAAAAATAAAAAAGAACTAAGTTACAAAAAATAAAAAAATATTTACAAACATAAGAAAAATATACTACTCTAAGCCCCCTAATAAAATAACAAAGCCCCCAAAATAAAAAAATGCCCTACCCTATTCTAGATTACTAAAGTTCAAGTGTTAGGTTTAATTGTAACTTAGGTTAGGATTTATTTTACAGGTAAATTTGTAATTATTTTAACTATTTTAGCTATTAAATAGTTCTTAACTATTTAATAGCTATTGTACCTGGTTAAAATAAATACAAAGTTACCTGTAAAATAAATATTAATCCTAAAATAGCTATAATATAATTATAATTTATATTGTAGCTATATTAGGATTTATTTTACAGGTAAGTATTTAGCTTTAAATAGGAATAATTTATTTAATAAGAGTTAATTAATTTCGTTAGATTAAAATTATATTTAATTTAGGGGGGTGTTAGTGCTAAGGTTAGACTTAGCTTTAGGGGTTAATACATTTATTAGAATAGCGGTGAGCTCAAGTCGGCAGATTAGGGGTTAATAATTGAAGTTAGGTGTCGGCGATGTTAGGGAGGGCAGATTAGGGGTTAATAAATATAATATAGGGGTCGGCGATGTTAGGGCAGCAGATTAGGGGTACATAGGGATAATGTAAGTAGCGGCGGTTTACGAAGCGGCAGATTAGGGGTTAATAATAATATGCAGGGGTCAGCGATAGCGGGGGCGGCAGATTAGGGGTTAATAAGTGTAAGGTTAGGGGTGTTTAGACTCGGCGTACATGTTAGAGTGTTAGGTGCAGACGTAGGAAGTGTTTCCCCATAGGAAACAATGGTGCTGCGTTAGGAGGTGAACGCGGCTTTTTTGCAGGTGTTAGGTTTTTTTTCAGCTCAAACAGCCCCATTGTTTCCTATGGGGGAATCGTGCACGAACACGTTTTTGAGGCTGGCCGCTTGCGTAAGCAACTCTGGTATCGAGAGTTGAAGTTGCGTTAAATATGCTCTACGCTCCTTTTTTGGAGCCTAACGCAGCCTTTATGTGGACTCTCAATACCAGAGTTATTTTTATGGTGCGGCCAGAAAAAAGCCAGCGTTAGCTTTTCGGGTCGTTACCGACAAAACTCTAAATCTAGCCGTAAGCTAGTTAATATATAACTATCAGTTGTATTGTAGCTAGCTTAGGTTTCATTTTTATTTCACAGGTAAGTTTGTATTTAGTTTTAAATTTAGTTAATATTTGTAACTTTAATTTAGGTCTATTTTAATTATGATAAAGTTAGGGGGTGTTAAGTTTAGAGTTAGGGTTAGGGTTACGGTTAGGTTTAGGGGTTAATATAGTTTAATTTAGGTTTTTGCTATGTGGGGGCCAGCGGTTTAGGGGTTATTAGGTTTATTTAGTGGCAGTGATGTGGGGGGCCAGAGATTTAGGGGTTAATAACTTTATTTAGTGGCGGCGATGTTGGGGAGCGGCGGAATGGGGTTAATAAATTTATTTTGGTGGCAGCGATATCAGGAGCGGCAGATTAGAGGTTAATAACATTATGTATTGGTGATGTCGGGGGCAGCAGATTAGGGGTGTTTAGACTAGGGGTTTATGTTAGGGTGTTAGGTTTAAACGTAACTTTTTTCCCCATTGACATCAATGGGGCTGCATTATGGAGCTTTTCATTCCGCGATCGCAGGTGTTAGTTGTTTTTTTTCTAACACTTTCACCCCCATTAATGTCTAGGGGAAAGCGTGCACGAGCACGTCAAAGCAGCGCTTGTATTTTGTGCGGTATGGAGCTTAACACAACCATATCAAGGCAGCTTTTCAAAATCTCGTAATGGCAGCACTATGGATGGTGAAATAACGCAACTTTTGTTTACAACTTGTAATCTAGGTGACAGTATCCAAAATAAAAAAGACCATTATACCTAACACTAACCTACATGCCCCATAAAAAATACCTTATCCCCCTTCTAAATTAAACCCCCTAAGTTACAGAAAAAAAATAATTATGTCACAACTTTTCTGATAAATTTCTTACTTTCATGGTGGCGAGAGTCCACAAGCTGTTACGTATGGGATATACATTCCTAACTGGAGGAGGCAAAGTTTCCCAAACTTTAAAAAGCCTATAAATAACCCTTCCACCTCACACATACCTCTGTTTAACGTATAGCCAGGAGGTGAGGTGTTAAAAGGGTATGATCCAAAAAGAGAGGATCAGGAAAAAAAGATGTTCTTTAAACAAAAATAATAACCTCAAATCGGTGAGGCCTCGTGGACTCTCGCCACCATGAATGAAATTAATTTATCAGGTAAGTTCTTACATAAATTAGGTTTTCTTTGATATAGGTGGCGAGAGTCCATCCGTATGGGAAATTATACCCAAGATGTGTCCACAGGTAACAAGAAAGGGAGGCATAAATTAAAAACAGCTTTATTCGCTGAGAAATTAAATCCAAAAACTCAAAATAATGTCGTTTATGACAAAAAAAAACTCAAAACATGAGCCACATAAATGAGGTGAAGAAGATATTTCAGTCTTTTTACAATAAGCACACTTAGCTTAGAGAGGTGTTCATGCAGCTCAGTTCCTATGGTAACTTCAGGGACAGGTTCAGCCTGATCCATTATGGCAAACAAAAAAACAAAAACTTCTTAGTTGCACTAGAACACCATTATAACTTTTTTAGCATGCTTATGAGGAGTAGGACAGATTGCCTATAAAAAAAACCTGCAAAATAATAAAAGTCTAAAATTACTTGAGAAAATAGTTTTCATCAGCCAATAGCAAGATATTATTTTAAATTATTATCCAAAAGAATGGATTATTTGAATTTAAAAGAAAATAGTTTCTTGCTATTGGTTGATTAAAAATCAGCCAATAGGGATGAAGCAGTACCCCAATATAAAGAGGTTCTGCGCATCCTGAAATTCAGTGTGCGGCAGAGGGCTCTAGGAAGAGAGCTGAAGAATTGAAAATAGAAGACATCGAGGGGAGGCGGCGGAAGAGGCTTTCACTAGACAGCTCACAAGCTTTGAACACCTTTGTATTTTGGTCATTCCATTTAAAAGGGCATTATCTATAGTTGTAATCAAAATTATTCAACCCCCATTGCAAATTAGGTTTATTGTCAAAATGTACAGACTTTCAGCTGTTTGCAATGAACAAATCAAACAAAAGTAATTTAAGTAGCTCAACACAATGAATGCTTCAAGTGGTTTCCCCAAATTCAACTGAAAATGTAACTTTTAATGAATTCTGCTGTCTCAAAATTATTTAACCCCCTGAATAGAATCCCTCACAACAGCACAAATATAAAAAACAGGTGTTGTCTCAAGCACACCTAATGCAACTAATCAAGGGCTTCATTAGTTGCACCAGGTGTAGTTGAGCACATGAAATGCCTGAACTGGTCAGGGGTTTGTTGAGTGTCATGTTTGACTGCATGTTAGATATGGCTAAGTCAAAAGAATGGTCCAAAAAGTTAAGAGAAGAGATCATCGCCCTTCACAAACAAGGAACAGGATACAAAAATATAGAGAAGGAACTGAATGTTCTTCGAGAAACCATTGGAAGCATAGTTCGCAAGTTCAAAGTTAAAGGAACAGTGGTTACACTATCTGGACGGGGCAGTGAAAGGTATCTATCAACGGCCGATTTCTGAGAAGGCAGGTTGAGAAAAACCCTTGAGTGACTGCAAAAGACCTGTTGCAAGACTTGGTGGCAACAGGCACTGAGGTTTCAGTTTGCACAGTAAGGCACGTACTAAACGCAGAAGGTTTCTATCCCAGAACTTCAAGATGTACACCACTACTTACCCAACAGCACAAGAAAAGTCAGCTCCAATATGCTTAAAATCATATTAATAAGCCACAGAACTTTTGGGATTCTGTTCTGTGAAGCAATGAAATAAAACTGGAACTTTTCAGTCCAAGTGATATGTCTGGAGGAAGAAGAATGAATCATACGCTGAAAAGAATACTCTGCCTACAGTTAAGCATGGTGGTGGCTTGGTGATGCTCTGGGGCTGCTTTGCATTCTCTGGCACTGGAAACCTGCAGCGTGAGGAAGGCAAGATGGATTCATTGAAGTATCAGAAAATCCTAGGAGAAAATGTCATGCCGTCTGCGAAGAAGCTGAAGCTTGGGCGACATTGGACCTACCAACAGGACAATAATCCAAAGCATTCCTCAAATTCCACCAAGGCTTGGTTGCAGAAGAAGTCCTGGAAGATTCTACAGTGGCCATCACAGTCACCTGACTTGAACCCCAAAGAAAATCTCTGGTGGGATTTGAAGAAGGCGGTTGCACCACGGAAACCCAAGAATATTACTGAACTGGAGGCCATTGCTCATGAGGAATGGGCGAAGTTTCCTCAGCAACGCTACCAGAAGTTGGGTGTCTGGCTACGCATCTCGTTTGCAGCAGGTCATAACAACAAAAGGGTGCTCTACTAAGTACTAAAGATGCTTGCCATGAAGGGGTTGAATAATTTTGAGACTGCAGAATTCATTAAAAGTTGCATTTTCAGTTGAATTGGGGGAAACCTCTTGAAGCATTCATTGTATTTAGCTATTTCAATTGCTTTTGTTTGATTTGTTCATTGCAAACAGCTGAAAGTCTGTAAATGTTGACAATAAACCTGATTGACAATGGGGTTTAAATATTTTTTATTACAACTATAAATCATATGCTTATTTACTTGGACCAGGACCAATTAAGTTACCCTCCTATGTTTCACAATGGCAAAAAGAGTTGCCAATAGTGATTAATACAACTAAATGGAGCCAGGTTTTTCAAAACACTACAAAATCAGCTCATTCAGCACAGCTTTTAGAAACACATTTAAAATGACTCACTAGATGGTATCTAACACCTCAACGATTAAAATACATCTTTCTGGGAGCTACAGATAAATGCTGATGAGGATATACAAGTAGGGGACCATTGTTTTATATCTGGTGAGATTGCCCTTTTATACAGGTCTTGTGGTTGGTAGTCAAAAGTGAAATAAACAAAATTCGAAATTGCAATCTTAATCTGGATTCCATAATCTTCCTCTTTAACCAAAGGCCTAACCTTTAAGGGACAGTATACACTCATTTTCATTTAACTGCATGTAATAGACACTACTATACAGAATAATATGCACAGATACTGATCTAAAAATCCAGTATAAAACCGATTAAAAACTTACTTAGAAGCTCCCAGTTTAGCACTGCTGAAAAGATTAGCTGGAACACCTACTGAAAGTGGTTCTATAGCAAAAAAGCAGACACGCCCCCTTCCTCTGCAAATCAAAAGACTCTTTACGCAAACAGGAGCAAGCTGGAGTAGGTATACATCAGTATACTCCTAAAACTTTGGGGCTTGGTTAGGAGTCTGAAAATCAGTGCAATGTTATTTAAAAATAAGCAAAACTATACTTTTTTTAAAAAAATAAAAAACTGTATAGGCTATATAAATAGATCATCTACAAAACATTTATGCAAAGAAAAATCTAGAGTATAATGTCCCTTTAAGTGTAATTTTAGAACATTATTATGAAAATGAATGATCAATTAAGCAAAACAATTAATTTCTACATTTTGGAAATAAATTCTGATTTCCTTCAAATTAGATCGGTTTCAAAAGTTGCTAACACATTGAGGGCCAGATTAAAAGTGGATTGCTAAATATCACTTTCATGAAAGCAATATTTGCGCTCCACTGTGTAATAACAGCGCGTGCTAATGTGCGCTGGTATTACAAGCTGTCAGCAATGTGAACGCAAGCTTGCTGCTATCGTTATTTTTTAATAAAATACACATAGTATTTTGGGGGCATTTTTGGCACATTTATAAAATTAACTAGGGATCTGATGGCTGGTTAATTTTATAAGCGCTAATGCTACAACGAGTTTGCGGTAGCAATAACCAGCCACTGGTAATGGGTGACGCGCAATAATTTAACGCTCCACTTGTAATCTAGCCCTAAATTTAGAGAGATGATATTATTTGACCTCAGGGCGAATGGATACTTTTTATGAGATTATAAATTTCTCTAGTATTCCAGTTGTATAAACCAAGCATATAACATCATCCATATTAGGAATTATGATGCATTGTAGCTCCTGAGCCAGACAGAGCCTTTAATTGGTGCCAATGTGTGACTGCTGCTCCTGATTGGCTCACTAAGCCTTGTACTGCTCAGGAGCTGCAATTTTTGGTGTTCCCAAGCACGACTTTAGTGTGTGTTAACCCTTTGTTTAATGGAGGAGCTTTCCCTTTGTAAGTGGTTGCTAGGAGACGTGCACTAGTTTCAGTCCGTTTCTTGTGCATGCTCATTAGAGGACTTTTGCTGCAAAAATAATCATTACCTTGAACTGCCTTTAAAGAGGTGGTAAAAATACAATTGCTACCATTATGATTATTATTTATAGGGTAAAACACATAGACATAGGTTTCAAGTGGAGTACAAAATGCAAGTGGTAATACCACTCACATTTTTGTGCTCATATTACAAGTTAATAGTTAATATATATAGTGTGAGAGATAGTATAGTGTCCGCTAAACTATTAATGTGAGACAGCGCAGGTGAGTAATTTCCATCAGATAATAGATTTCTAGTTGGCTTGCTTTATAGTTCTGGCCAAATAACGCTTGATTACTAAGCGAATGGAGTGCAATAAGTAGCTGAGTTTTTGGTTAAGATCTTTGCTATACACTTTCCATATTTTTGAATGTACAATAGCAAGCAAACAAAAAAAAACAGTTAAAGGGACATGACACCCACAGTTTTTCTTTCATGATTTAGAAAGAGAATGCAATTTTAAACATCTTTCTAATTTACTTATGCTATCTAATTTGTTTTATTCTCTTGGTATTCTTTGCTCAAAAGCATATCTAGATATGCTCAGTAGCTGCTGATTGGTTGCTGCACATAGAAGCCTCGTGTGATTGGCTCACCATGTGCATTGCTTTTTCTTCAACTAAGGATATCTAAAAAATGAAGCAAAATAAATAATAGAAGTAAATTGTAATGTTGTTTAAATTTCTATTCTCTATCTGAATCATGAAAGAAAGATTTTGGGTTTAGTGGCCCTTTAATACCTGGTTTTCCAAAGAGCTAAATGTGAAAGAAGCATTTCAGATTGTGCCGTGCTTGCCCTTTGGCATTATATTGTACGCTAGCACGGCTATTAACTAAGAGGTGGAAAGGATACCTCATTGAAAAACTGAGCTGTGCCGCGAGCAGCCGGAGGTGCTAGGTTAGCGCTGAAGCCGCGGCATAATAAAGGTACTATTTACTTCTTTTTTATTTTTTAAACTGATGAATGAAGGTGACCTTTATTTTTAGTGATAGTAAATCACAAAATGTACTAATTTACCATCACTTTAGGACATGAAACCCAACATTTTTCTTTCATTATTTAGATAGAGCATGCAATTTTACATTTTCTAATTTACTTCTATTATCAATTTATTTTTTATTTGCTTGGAATCTTTAGTTGAAAAGCTGAGACATAAGCTTAGGAGCTTGCCCATTTCTGAAGCAGCTTTGTAAGAATGTTATTCATTTGCAAGAGCACTAGATGGCAGCACTGTTTCCTACCATATTGTGCTCCAGAAACCTACCTAGGTATTTCTTTTACTAAGAATATCATGGGAACAACAAAGCGAATTTGATAATAGACATAAAATGGAAACTTTTGAAATTGTATGCTCTGTCTGAATCATATCCCTTTAACCAATAAAATGAGAGCAATAAGCTTGCTACTCCCACTTCCCACTGAAAGTATAGCGTGAATTAATTGTGATCTATGGTCCAGATTCTGGACCATAGATCACAATTAATTCAAATTAGAGCCTTGGGGGACGATTTAACATGCCCCGAATGGTGCCTAAAGCACCTGTTTCCGTGCAAACCTTCATGCTCGCCGTCTTACGACCACTGCTCCTTAACTCGTCTGCTGCCTCTGAGGCTGCGGACATCAATCCACCCAATCGAATACGATCGGATTTGATTGACACCCCCTGCTAGCGGCCAATTTGTTGCGAATCTGCAGGGGGCGGCATTGCACAAGCAGTTCACCAGAACTGCTTGTGCAATGTTAAATGCCGACAGCGGATCATGTCCGTCCGATTCTTAATAAATCGGCCCCTTAGTCGGAACCCTCCAAAAGCATGTCACTGTGTCCATTCCCAGTTCATCATCTCTCTGCTTTTTTTTTATCTTAAATTAATTAGTTATGTTATTCGAGTTCCAGCACGTTAAAAAAAAAGTACCTTGGCGTACATGCAAGAAGTAGTACATAACGCAGTATGATTGCTCATAAAAACTTTTGTTTGATGAATAATACATAAGCTTGCAGAGAAGCCTTAGCTTGTACTTATTTATCTGCATGTTTTCCTTGTGACAAGCGACGTGTTATCACAGGTAGCGCAAGCTAAAATGAATGAACATTTTATTCTAAACATGCTAAAACTCGATGAACGAAGCAATATAAGTATTTAAATTCCAATAATGTTTGTCTTCTTCATTTTGTTTCCATAGGGTCTACAGAAGGAAAATAATAAAGTGAGTTAAGGTGCATGTTCTAATCTAGATACAGTATATAAACCATTTTATGTATGTACCATAAAAAAATAATAGATCATTCCGATTCAAGATAACTGATGTTGTTTAGAAATGACTTCTCCATTTTATTGATATGTCTTACACACAAGCACAGAAGCATCAGGGGATAGCATTTATTGTGTAACATACTGTGTGTGTTTCTTTCTAAAATATTTTTTTTTTATGAAAACTTTACTGCAGCAGATGATACCGTACATTTTTAAATGAATTTGTGTCTTTCACTATCACACTTGAGTTGTAATTTTACGACCACGCAGTGCTATTATAAAGGTGTGAACCTTTTCATATTAATTGCAGGTGTACTCAGTGGTTTCTAGAAAAGCTCCCTACCACAAGCCTGGATAAGAAAAAGTCAAGTCCTGCCCAATTTCACAGGTAAGTTTTTATTTATTTATTTAAAGGTAGTTATATTGTAAGTTTAATTTAAAGTTAGGGGGGTTAGGTAGTCGCGATGTGGGGGATTGGCGGTTTAGGGGTTTTTGGTTTATTTTGTGTTGGCAATGTGGGGGGTCAGCGGTTTAGGGGTTGATAGGTTTATTTTAGTAGTAGCGATGTGGGGGGGTCGGCAGTTTAAGGGTTAATAGATGTATCTAGTGTTGGCGATATGGGGGTTAATAGGTTTATTTAGTAGAAGCGATGTGGGTGGGCGGCGGATTAGGGGTTAATAGGTTTAATAAAGTATTTGCAATGCTGGGGGATGGCGGTTTAGAGGTTAATAGGTAGTTTATGGGTGTAAGTGTACTTTGTAACATTTTTGTTATGAGTTATGTGAAACATTTTTGTTTTGCAAAATCCATAACTGCTGGTCTTTGATAGCGGAATGGATCATTACGGTATAAGCTATAACACTAGCAGATTAGCCGGACCACACAACCTAAATTATGGGTGAGCTTAATATTCCACACTGAAAAGCCATTTTTTGAGAGCGGAATAGATCGTTGCGGTAAAGGCTAAAATGCTAGCGCTATAGCCGTACCACCGCGACTTGTAATACGGGTGAGCTTATTATTCTGCTCGCAAAGGCCAATTTTTCAGCGGTATAGCCGCACCGCACAACTTGTAATCTAACTGATTGTTATGTTGTTGTGGGGAAAGAGATTCAATATTGTGGCAGTTATCAAAACAATCAGAATGTTCCCAAGTCAAACACCGTAAAACATAATTTATGTAAGAACTTACCTGATAAATTCATTTCTTTCATATTAGCAAGAGTCCATGAGCTAGTGACGTATGGGATATACATTCCTACCAGGAGGGGCAAAGTTTCCCAAACCTTAAAATGCCTATAAATACACCCCTCACCACACCCACAATTCAGTTTAACGAATAGCCAAGATGTGGGGTGATAAGAAAAAAGTGCGAAAGCATATAAAATAAGGAATTGGAATAATTGTGCTTTATACAAAAAAATCAAAACCACCACAAAAAAGGGCGGGCCTCATGGACTCTTGCTAATATGAAAGAAATGAATTTATCAGGTAAGTTCTTACATAAATTATGTTTTCTTTCATGTAATTAGCAAGAGTCCATGAGCTAGTGACGTATGGGATAATGATTACCCAAGATGTGGATCTTTCCACACAAGAGTCACTAGAGAGGGAGGGATAAAATAAAGACAGCCAATTCCTGCTGAAAATAATCCACACCCAGAATAAAATTTTAATGAAAAAACATAAGCAGAAGATTCAAACTGAAACCACTGCCTGAAGTACTTTTCTACCAAAAACTGCTTCAGAAAAAGAAAACACATCAAAATGGTAGAATTTAGTAAAAGTATGCAAAGAGGACCAAGTTGCTGCTTTGCAAATCTGATCAACCGAAACTTCATTCTTAAACGCCCAGGAAGTAGAAACTGACCTAGTAGAATGAGCTGTAATCCTTTGAGGCGGAGTGTTACCCGACTCAACATAGGCATGATGAAATAAAGATTTCAACCAAGATGCCAAAGAAATGGCAGAAGCTTTCTGGTCTTTTCTAGAACCAGAAAAGATAACAAATAGACCAGAAGTCTTTCGGAAAGACTTAGTAGCTTCAACATAATATTACAAAGCTCTAACAGCATCCAAAGAATGCAATGATTTCTCCTTAGAATTCATAGGATTAGGACATAATGAAGGAACCACAATTTCTCTACTAAGGTTGTTAGAATTCACAACCTTAGGTAAAAAATTCTAAAGAAGTTCGCAGCACCGCCTTATCCTGATGCAAAATCAGAAAAGGAGACTCACAAAAAAGAGTAGATAATTCAGAGACTCTTCTGGCAGAAGAGATGGCCAAAAGAAACAAAAACTTTCCAAGAAAGTAATATAACGACCAAAGAATGCATGGGTTCAAAAGGAGGAGCTTGAAGAGCCCCCAGAACCAAATTCAAACTCCAAGGAGGAGAAATTGACTTAATGACAGGTTTTATACGAACCAAAGCTTGTACAAAACAATGAATATCAGGAAGATTAGCAATCCTTCTGTGAAAAAGAACAGAAAGAGCAGAGATTTGTCTTTCAAGAAACTTGCGGACAAACCTTTATCTAAACCATCCTGAAGAAATATAAGTCTTCCAGACTCTATAATATATCTCTCTAGATACAGATTTACGAGCCTGTCACATAGTATCAATCACAGAGTCAGAGAAACCTCTTTGACCAAGAATCAAGCGTTCAAACTCCACACCTTAAAATTAAGGTTTTGAGATCCTGATGGGAAAAAGAACCTTGAGACAGAAAGACTGGTCTTAACGGAAGAGTCCACAGCTGGCAAGAGGCCATCCGGACAAGATCCGCATACCAAAAACTGTGAGGCCATGCTGGAGCTACCAGCAGGACAAACGAGCATTCCTTTAGAATATTGGAGAATACCCTTGGAAGAAGAACTAGAGGCGGAAAGATATAGGCAGGATGACACTTGTAAGGAAGAGATAATGCATCCACTGCCTCCGCCCGAGGATCCCGGGATCCGGACAGATACCAGGGAAGTTTCTTGTTTAGATGAGAGGCCATCAGATCTATTTCTGGGAGTTCCCACATTTGAAAAATCTGAGGAAATACCTCTGGGTGAAGACCATCCGCCCAGGTGCAACGTTTGGCGACTGAGATAATCCGCTTTCCAATTGTCCATACCTGGGATATGAACCGCAGAGATTAGAGCTCTGAAAATTGCACGGAGTTCCAAAATATTGATCAGAAATCTCACCTCCTGAGATTCCCAAACCCCTTGTGCCGTCAGATACCCCCACACAGCTCCCCAACCTGTAAGACTTGCATCTGTTGAGATTATAGTCCAGGTCGGAAGAACAAAGAAGCCCCCTGAACTAAACGATGGTGATCTGTCCACCATGTCAGAGAGTGTCGTATAATCGGTTTAAAGATATTAATTGAGATATCTTTGAGTAATCCCTGCACCATTGGTTCAGCATACAGAGCTGAAGAGGTCGCATGTGAAAATGAGCAAAGGAGATCGCATCTGATGCGGCAGTCCTAAGACCTAAAATTTCCATGCATAAGGCTACCAAAGGGAATGATTGTAACTGAAGGTTTTGACAAGCTGATATCAATGTTAAACTTCTCTTGTCTGACAAGGACAGAGTCATAGACACTGAATCTATCTAGAAACCTAAAAAGGTTACCCTTGTCTGAGGAATCAATGAACTGATTGGTAAATTGATCCTCCAACCATGAACTTGAAGAAACAACACAAGTCGATTCGTATGAGAATCTTCGAAAATGAGAAGACTGAGCAAGTACCCAGATATCGTCCAATAAGGAAATACCAAAACCCTGTTCTCTGATTACAGAAAGAAGGGCACCGAGAACCTTTGAAAAAAATTCTTGGAACTGAGGCTAGGCCAAACGGTAGAGCCACAAAACTGGTAATGCTTGTCTAAAAAGAGAATCTCAGACACTAAAAGTGATCTGGATGAATCGGAATATGCAGATACACATCCTGTAAATCTATTGTAGACATATAATGCCCTTGCTAAACAAAAGGCAGGATAGTCCTACAGTAACCATCTTGAATGTTGGTATCCTTACATAACGATTCAATATTGATAGATCCGGAACTGGTCTGAAGGAATTGACCTTCTTTGGTACAATGAAGAGATAAAATAAAACCCCAGCCCCTGTTCCAGAACTGGAACTGGCATAATTACTCCAGCCAACTCTAGATCTGAAACACATTTCAGAAATGCTGAGCCTTTGCTGTGTTAACTGGGACACGGGAAAGAAAAAAATCTCTTAGCAGGAGGCCTTAACTGAAGCCAATTCTGTACCTTTCTGAAACAATGTTCTGAAACCAGAGATTGAGAACGGAATTGATCCAAATTTCTTTGAAGAAAACGTAATCTGCCCCATACCAGCTGAGCTGGAATAAGGGCCGCACCTTCATGGGTACTTAGGAGCTGGCTATAGGTTTTCTATAAGGCTTGGATATATTCCAAACTGGAAATAGTTTCCAAACTGATACCGCTCCTGAGGATGAAGGATCAGGCTTTTGTTCCTTATTGTGAGGAAATGAACGAAAATGATTATTAGACCTAAATTTACCTTAGATTTTTTATCCTTTGGTAAAAAGTTCCCTACCTTCCAGAAACAGTTGAGATAATAATTTATTACCCTGGAAAGAAAGGGAAAGCAAAGTTGACTTAGAAGACATATCAGCATTCCAAGTTTAATCCATAAAGCTTTTCTAGCTAAAATAGCTAGAGACATATACCTGACATCAACTCTAATGATATCAAAAGATGGTATCACCAATAAAATTATTAGCATGTTATAGAATAATAATAATGCTATAAAATTATGATCTGTTACTTGTTGCGCTAAAGCTTCTAACCAAAAAGTTGAAGCTGCAGCAACATCCGCTAAAAATATAGCAGGTCTAAGAAGATTACCTGAACATAAGTAAGCTTTTCTTAGAAAGGATTCAATTTTCCTATCTAAAGGATCCTTAAATGAAGTACTATCTGCCGTAGGAATAGTAACACATTTAGCAGGAGTAGAGACAGCCCCATAACCTTAGGGATTTTGTCCCAAAAAACTCTAATCTGTCAGATGGCACAGGATATAATTGCTTAAACGTTTAGAAGGAGTAAAAGAATTACCCAAATTATTCCATTCCCTGGAAATTACTTCAGAAATAGCATCAGGGAGATTAAACACTTCTGGAATAACTACAGGAGATTTAAAAACCTTATTTAAACGTTTAGATTTAGTATCAAGAGGACCAGAATCCTCTATTTCTAATGCAATTAATACTTCTTTAAATAAAGAACGAATACATTCCATCTTGAACAAATACAAAGATTTATCAGCATCAACCTCTGAGACAGAAACCTCTGAACCAGAAGAACCATTATCAGTATCAGAATGATGATGTTCATTTAAAAATTCATCTGAAAAAATAGAAGTTTTAAAAGACTTTTATGTAAACTAGAAGGAGAAATAACAGACATAGCCTTCTTAATGGATTTAAAAAATAAAATCTCTTATGTTTATCAGGAACACTCTGAAAATTAGATGTTGACGGAACAGCAACAGGTAATGTAACAGTACTAAAGGAAATTTTATCTGCATTAATAAGTTTGTCATGACATGCAATACAAACAACAGCTGGAGAAACAGATACCAAAAATTATAGCAGATACACTTAGCTTGGTAGCTCCAGCACTAGACAGCGATTTTCCTGTAGTATCTTCTGACTCAGATGCAACGTGAGACATCTTGCAATATGTAAGAGAAAAAACAACATATAAAGCAAAATTGATCAAATTCCTTAAATGACAGTTTCAGGAATGGGAAAAAATGCCAAAGAACAAGCTTCTAGCAACCAGAAGCAATGAAAAAATAAGACTTAAATAATGTGGAGACAAAAGCGACGCCCTTATTTTTTAGCGCCAAATAAGACGCCCACATTATTTGGTGCCTAAATGCTGTTGGCGCCAAAAATGACGCCACATCCGGAACGCCGACATTTTTGGCGCAAAATAACGTCAAAAAATGACGCAACTTCCGGCGACACGTATGACGCCGGAAACGAAAAGAATTTTTGCGCCAAAAAAGTCAGCGCCAAAAATGACGCAATAAAATGAAGCATTTTCAGCCCCCGCGAGCCTAACAGCCCACAGGGAAAAAAGAGTCAAATTTTTGAAGGTAAGAAAAAATGATTAATTCAAATGCATTATCCCAAATATGAAACTGACTGTCTGAAAATAAGGAATGTTGAACATCCTGAGTCAAGGCAAATAAATGTTTGAATACATATATTTAGAACTTTATAAACAAAGTGCCCAACCATAGCTTAGAGTGTCACAGAAAATAAGATTTACTTACCCCAGGACACTCATCTACATGTTTGTAGAAAGCCAAACCAGTACTGAAACGAGAATCAGCAGAGGTAATGGTATATATAAGAGTATATCGTCGATCTGAAAAGGGAGGTAAGAGATGAATCTCTACGACCGATAACAGAGAACCTATGAAATAGACCCCGTAGAAGGAGATCACTGCATTCAAATAGGCAATACTCTCCTCACATCCCTCTGACATTCACTGCACGCTGAGAGGAAAACCGGGCTCCAACTTGCTGCGGAGCGCATATCAACGTAGAATCTAGCACAAACTTACTTCACCACCTCCATAGGAGGCAAAGTTTGTAAAACTGAATTGTGGGTGTGGTGAGGGGTGTATTTATAGGCATTTTGAGGTTTGGGAAACTTTGCCCCTCCTGGTAGGAATGTATATCCCATACGTCATTAGCTCATGGACTCTTGCTAATTACATGAAAGAAAGCTTGATAACACCCCCCTCAAAAAACAAAAAAATCTGGATGATCCCATTTTTTCAAAATCGAAAAAGAAAACAAAAGTCTTATAGCATTGTATTTTTATTATGCATCTGTTGATTATGCAATTCTACTGCATTTACTGGGCTTTTAAAGGGACAGTAAATTAAAAATTAATATCTAATTTGCTCTGTTCGCTTGGTATTCATTGTTGAAAAGCATACCTAGGTAGGCTGGGAAGCAGCAATGCGCTCACCCAATGTGTTCAGCTGTCTCCCAGCAGTAGATTGCTGCTTTTTCAACAAAGGATACAAAGATAATGAAGCAAATTTGATAAAAGAAGTAAACTGGAAAATTGATAAAAACTGTATGCTGTATCTGAATCATGAAAGGAAAATTTGTGTTTCATGTCCCTTTAAGTAACTCTTGAATAACTAAATAAATATTAGTGATACAATTTAATGGCTTCAAAAAGCTTAACTATTTATTTAGAAAGTGGTGTTTCACATTAATCAGAGATGTCTGTGTATCTTAAAGGTACATTAAAGACATTTTACTTGCATATAAATGAAGGCAGTGCAAAATGTATTACACTTTTTTTTTTTCAACCGGGTGTGCCTGTAAATGTCAGGGAAAGGGTGCGAAATAAATAATTTAAGTATAATTGCAAAGTTTTTCTTTACCTCACGTTATCAAACCATTTATATTGCCATCTCACTTTAATGACCCTTTAAGCAATCTGAATTATTAATATCATGTAACAAATTCTGGTTTCCACAAACCTGCATAGAAGCAAAATACTCAAGGCTAGATTATAAATGGAGCAGAAAAATGTTAGTGCTATTGTGCCTTAATTAATATTGCTCAAGCGCAATCCATTTTTGCTCACATATTACAAGTCCACAGTTTATTTTTATCACTCGAACAATAGTGGGTGCTAACGTCTGCATGTTGGATAGCACAGGTGTGTTATTTCCCTCACATAATAAACTTGTGTAGGGTGCTTGGTAAAATTCATGTCAGATACCCAATACCAGATTTGCCCACCAGGATGCTGGGAATTTTCCCGGTGGGCTGCAGGACCACATCCTGGTCAGAAGTGCAGAGGGAGCCTCCCAACCAGGAAACAGAGCTTGCCTTGTGTGCAGCATAGCACATTTATTCAAGGCCGCTCCACTCCTGGAAGCTAAAAAGCAATGGGCCGGTCTTAAAGGGATACTGAACCAAATTTTTTTTCTTTTGTTTTTCAGATAGAGCATGAAATTTTAAGCAACTTTCTGATTTACTCCTATTATCCAATATTCTTCATTCTCTTGGTATCTTTATTTGAAATGCAAGAATGTAAGTTTAGATGCCGGCCCATTTTTGGTGAACAACCAGGGTTGTTCTTGCTGATTGGTGGATCAATTCATCCACCAATAAAAAAAGTGCTGTCCAGAGTACTGAACTAATAAAAAAAAGCTTAGATGCCTTCTTTTTCAAATAAATATAGCAAGAGAACGAAGAAAAATTGATAATAGGAGTAAATTAGAAAGTTGCTTAAAATTGCATTCTCTATCTAAATCATGAAAGAAAAAATTTAGGTTCAGTGTCCCTTTAAAAATGAAATCCTGCAGCCAATACAAATCACATTACTCTGCTTTCTGCATATAGAATATGACAATTGCATGTATTTTCGTATGCATATGTTTTCTTATTATGGTATTAAGTATTTTGTCCCAACCTTGCCATCTTTTCTTTTACGGGAACAAACAGTGAGAACTGTAGGGTGGAAATGTTTAGAGAATTACGCTGAGATTTGAGAGAAAATTATATACACCGCCCATGTTCAGTTCATTTTACAAAAAACAATTACACTTTGTGTATTTTGTACTTATAAATATGACTTTCTATGTGTTGCTTGCACATCCAATGTACTTAACTTACAATTTATGCTGCACATATTTAATACGATTTATTTTGGTGTAATTTACATACTAATTTTAAGTTTTTAGCTAAAATACGATTTTTGGTGAACATTTTTTTTTTTACCATTTTCGATGCACCTTAACAACACATTTTTTTGTTACATATCTTTGTGGGAATGGTTAAATTACTAGTTTTGTATGATTTTTTTAATTAAAAATTTAATTGTGCAGTTTTGTAATGTATGCACCTCCTTCCCAAATGAAAAAACAGTATACGCCCCTTAGCAAGACACCCTGTTTTCAGGGTAAAAAAAATTGCTTTATGTAATTTCATCAGAGAAATAGAAGGACAGGCGAGCATTTTTAAAAGGACAGTCAAGTCCAAAAAAAAGTTCATGATTCAGATAGGACGTGTAATTTTAAACAACTTTCCAATGTACTTTTATCACCAATTTTGCTTTGTTCTTTTGGTATTCTTAGTTGAAAGCTAAACCTAGGAGGTTCATATGCTAATTTCTTAGACCTTGAAGGCCGCCTCTAATCTAAATGCATTTTGATTGTTTTTTCACCACTAGAGGGCATTAGTTCATGTATTTCATATAGATAACTTTGAGCTCATGCACGTGAATTTACCATGGAGACAGCTCTGATTGACTAAACTGCAAGTCTGTCAAAAAAACTGAACTAAGGAGGCAGTCTGCTGAGGCTTAGATACAAGGTAATTACAGAGGTAAAATGTGTATAATTATAACTGTGTTGGTTAAGCAAAACTGGGGAATTGGTAATTAAGGGATTATCTATCGGCTAGATTTAGAGTTTTGTCGGTAACAACCCGAGTATCTAACGCTGGCTTTTTTTCTCCCGCACCTTTTAAATACCGCTGGTATTTAGAGTTCCCAGAAGGGCTGCGTTAGGCTGCAAAAAGGGAGCGTACAGACATATTTACCACCAATGCAACTCTCAATACCAGCGGTGCTTACGGACGCGGCCAGCTTCAAAAACGTGCTCGTGCACGATATCCCCATAGGAAACAATGGGGCATTTTGAGCTGAAAAAAAAACAAACACCTGCAAAAAAGCAGCGTTCAGCTCCTAACGCAGCCCCATTGTTTCCTATGGGGAAACAGTTTCTAAGTCTGCACCTAACACCCTAACATGTACCCCGAGTCTAAACACCCCTAACCTTACACTTATTAACCCCTAATCTGCAGCCCCCGCTATCGCTGACCCCTGCATATTATTATTAACCCCTATTCTGCCGCACCGTACACCGCTGCAACCTACGTTATCCCTATGTACCCCTAATCTGCTGCCCCTAACACCGCCCACCCCTATATTATATTTATTAACCCCTAATCTGCCGCCCCCAACGTCGCCGCTACTATTATACCTGAATACCAGGTATTGGAAAGGACCTTGACGTGGTACCTGAGCTTGTCCCATTTGGCCAGATGCAGTGACTAACCTTTCCATTTTTGCTTTTAAATCTTAGCTGAGAGCTTGTAAGTGAGTGCTGGGTTTTCTCTGTGTTTTGTATTAAGTTACAATTAAACCTAACACTACACTATCAATAAATTAATTAAATAAAATACCTACAACTACCTACAATTAAACCTAACACTACACTATCAATAAATTAATTAAATACAATACCTACAAATAAATACAATTAAATAAACTAAAGTACAAAAAATAAAAAAGAACTAAGTTACAAAAAATAAAAAAATATTTACAAACATTAGAAAAATATTACAACAATTTTAAACTAATTACACCTACTCTAAGCCCCCTAATAAAATAACAAAGCCCCCCAAAATAAAAAAATGCCCTACCCTATTCTAAAATTAAAATAGAAAAGCTCTTTTACCTTACCAGCCCTTAAAAGGGCCCTTTGCGGGGCATGCCCCAAAGAATTTAGCTCTTTTGCCTGTAAAAAAAACCCATACAATACCCCCCCCCCAACATTACAACCCACCACCCACATACCCCTAATCTAACCCAAACCCCCCTTAAATAAACCTAACACTAAGCCCCTGAAGATCTCCCTACCTTGTCTTCACCACACCGGGTTCACCGATCGGTCCAGAAGAGGCTCTGAAGTCTTCATCCAAGCCCAAGCGGGGGCTGAAGATGTCCATGATCCGGCTGAAGTCTTGATCCAAGCGGGAGCTGAAGATGTCCATGATCCAGCTGAATTCTTGATCCAAGCGGGAGCAGAAGAGGTCCATGATCCGGCTGAAGTCTTCATCCAAGCGGGAGCTGAAGAGGTCCATGATCCGACTGAAGTCTTCATCCAAGCGGGAGCTGAAGAGGTCCATGATCCGGCTGAAGTCTTCTATCAAGCGGCATCTTCAATCTTCTTTCTTCCGGATCCATGTTCATCCCGCCGACGCGGAACATCCATCTTCACTGACGACTTCCCGACGAATGACGGTTCCTTTAAGGGACGTCATCCAAGATGGCGTCCCTCGAATTCCGATTGGCTGATAAGATTCTATCAGCCAATCGGAATTAAGGAAGGAAAATTCTGATTGACTGATGGAATCAGCCAATCAGATTCAAGTTCAATCTGATTGGCTGATCCAATCAGCCAATCAGATTGAGCTTGCATTCTATTGGCTGTTCCAATCAGCCAATAGAATGCGAGCTCAATCTGATTGGCTGATTGGATCAGCCAATCGGATTGAACTTGAATCTGATTGGCTGATTCCATCAGCCAATCAGAATTTTCCTACCTTAATTCCGATTGGCTGATAGAATCCTATCAGCCAATCGGAATTCGAGGGACGCCATCTTGGATGACGTCCCTTAAAGGAGCCTTCATTCGTTGGTAGTCCGTCGGGGAAGAAGGATGTTCCGCGTCAGCGGAATGAAGATGGATCCTGAAGAAGAAGATTGAAGACCCCGCTTGGAAGATGACATCGCAGGGATGGAAGACTTCTTCGGCGCCGCTTGGAAGATGACATCGCCCGGATAGAAGACTTCTTCAGCGCCCCTTGGAGGATCACTTCTGCTGCTCCGGATCTCCTCTTCGGTTCCATCGATTGCTCGGTGAAGACGAACCAAGGTAGGATGATCTTCAGGGGGTAGTGTTAGGTTTATTTAAGGGGGGTTTGGGTTAGATTAGGGGTATGTGGGTGGTGGGTTTTAATGTTGGGGGGGTTGTATTTTTCTTTTACAGGCAAAAGAGCAGTTTTCTTTGGGGCATGTCCCACAAAAGGCCCTTTTAAGGGCTGGTAAGGTAAAAGAGCTTTGAACTTTTTTAATTTAGAATAGGGTAGGGCATTTTTTTTTATTTTGGGGGGTTTTGTTATTTTATTAGGGGGCTTAGATTAGGTGTAATTAGCTTAAAATTGTTATAATATTTTTTTAATGTCTGTAAATATTATTTTATTTTTTGTGACTTAGTTCTTTTTTATTTTTTGTACTTTAGTTAGTTTATTTAATTGTATTTATTTGTAGGTATTGTATTTAATTAATTTATTGATAGTGTAGTGTTAGGTTTAATTGTAACTTAGGTTAGGATTTATTTTACAGGTAATTTTGTAATTATTTTAACTAGGTAGCTTTTAAATAGTTATTAACTATTTAATAGCTATTGTACCTAGTTAAAATAAATACAAAGTTGCCTGTAAAATAAATATTAATCCTAAAATAGCTACAATATAATTATAATTTATATTGTAGCTATATTAGGGTTTATTTTACAGGTAAGTATTTAGCTTTAAATAGGAATAATTTATTTAATAAGAGTTAATTTATTTAGTTAGATTTAAATTATATTTAACTTAGGGGGGTGTTAGGGTTAGGGTTAGACTTAGCTTTAGGGGTTAATACATTTATTAGAGTAGCGGTGAGGTCCGGTCGGCAGATTAGGGGTTAATACTTGAAGTTAGGTGTCGGCGATGTTAGGGAGGGCAGATTAGGGGTTAATACTATTTATTATAGGGTTATTGAGGCGGGAGTGAGGCGGATTAGGGGTTAATACATTTATTATAGTAGTGGTGAGGTCCGGTCGGCAGATTAGGGGTTAATAATTGTAATATAGGGGTTGGCGGTGTTAGGGGCAGCAGATTAGAGGTTCATAGGGATAACGTAGGTTGCGGCGGAGTATGGAGCGGCAGATTAGGGGTTAAAAAAATTTAATAGAGTGGCGGCGATGTGGGGGGGCCTCGGTTTAGGGGTACATATGTAGTTTATGGGTGTTAGTGTACTTTAGAGCACAGTAGTTAAGAGCTTTATGAACCGGCGTTAGCCCAGAAAGCTCTTAACTCCTGACTTTTTTCTGCGGCTGGAGTTTTGTCGTTAGATTTCTAACGCTCACTTCAGCCAAGACTCTAAATACCGGCGTTAGAAAGATCCCATTGAAAAGATAGGCTACGCAATTGGCGTAGGGGGATCTGCGGTATGGAAAAGTCGCGGCTGCAAAATGAGCGTTAGACCCTTTCCTGACTGACTCTAAATACCAGCGGTAGCCCAAAACCAGCGTTAGGAGCCTCTAACGCTGGTTTTGACGGCTAACGCCAAACTCTAAATCTAGCCGTATCTTTTTAATCAACAAAAATTCTGGTGTTGACTGTCCCTTTAAATAATCTCCCCAGGTCAGAGACCTTTAGATGATTGACCCATAAGTGTTTATGTGTATCCACTTTTTTGGTTTTATCTTAGATTCACAATATATTCGGAGTATCACTTTTTGTGTTAACTAATTCTTTATTTTATTAATCTTCTATTAAAGAGTAATCCTATGTGAGATCAAAAGCGTACATGTGTCTTAAGCAATCTGGCAGCAATGTTTGCAACAATGTATAACATTGTTCTAAACATTGTTGCAAATACTGCTGCCAGATGGCTAAATATACATGCATGCTCCTGAGCGCACCTATACTCACCTCAAATAGTAGATTTTTTTCCTTCCTAATGCACCATGTGACAGCCATCAGCCAATCACAACATATACTTAAATCCTGCGAATCTTGCATGTGCTCAGTAGGAGCAGGTGCCTGAAAAAGTGTGTATATAAAAGATTGTGCACATTTAGATAATGGGAGTGAATTGGAAAGTTATCTAAAATTGGGTGTTCTATCTGACTCATGGAAGTTTAATTGTGACTTGATCGTCCCTTTAAGTATAGAGATGACAGGGCTTGCCACTTTGATTGTTTTTACACATTTACATAATCTTCATTGTTTGGCATCTGCAGAAAATATAACAAACTGCAAATTAGGGAGAGATGTGCCAGTGTTAGGCTTGTGAATCCTACCATGTGCTCTTTCAGTATTCAGGACAGGAACATTTTTAGACAAATTACAGTCACCTAGATTACAAGTTTTGCGCTAAACAGGGTGTGAAACGAAGGCAACAAAAGTTCATATCACTGCCATTACGAGTTTATGAAAAGCCTCCTTGTGCGTGCGATGTGGTTGCATTAAGCTCCATACCGCACAAATTCCAAAGGATGCTTTGACGTGCTCGTGCACACTTTCCCCCATAAACATCAATGGGGAGAGAGTGTTAGAAAAAAAACTAACACCTGCGATCGCGGAATGGAGATCGCCGTAACGCAACCCCATTGATGTCTATAGGGAAAAGAAAGTTGCATTTAAACCTAAGGCCCTAACATAAACCCCAAGTCTAAATACCCCTAATCTGTCACCCCCAACATCGCCAACACCTAAATAAAGATATTAACCCCTCTTCTGCCACTCCCGACATTGCTGACACTAATAAAAGCTATTAAACCCCAAACCGCGACTCACAGACACCGCCGGCCCCCCACATTGCAAAATACTAAATTAAACTATTAACCCCTAAACCTAACACCCCCTAACTTTAAATTAAAATTACAATATAACTCTATTTAAATAAATAAAAACTTACCTGTGAAATAAATATAAACCTAACATTAAACTATAAATTAACCTAACATAACTAATCTAATAAAATAAAAAATGCTACCAATTAAAATATCTAAATTACAAATTTAAAAAAGCTAACACTAAGAAAAAAAAAATTAAATCTAATTTACAACCAAAAAAACCAAATCCTATGAAAAATTAAAAAAATCTAAGTTTATCAACAATAATTAACACTAAAATTACGAAAAATAAAAAAACACTAAGATTACAAAAAATAAATGAAATTATCAAAAATAAAAACAATTAAACCTAATCTAATAGCCCCATAAAAATAAAAAAGCCGCCCAAAAAAAAACACCCCCTAGCCTTTTGTAGGGCATTGCCCTAAAGAAATCAGCTTTTTTACCTGTAAAAAAAAATACAAAGTCCCCCAACAGTAAAACCCACCACCCAACCAACCACTCAAAATAAAAAACCTAACTATAAAAAAAAAACTAAGCTACCCATTGACCCTAAATGGGCATTTGTATGGGCATTGTACTTAAAAGGGCATTTAGCTCTTTTTCCGAGTCCTAATCTAAAAAAAAAAAAACACCCATAAAAAAATTTTTTAACAGCCAATAGGAATGCAAGGTACATATTTTTGAAACGGCTAACTTGCATTCAACTTCAGTGTACGGCGGCGACCGTATGAAGAGGACGCACAACGCAGGATGTCCTCCATTTCCAGGATGGCTCCGCTCCGCCCCGCCGGGATAAAGATAGAAGACTCCCCCGGGATGGATGAAGACCTCGCTGCCTGGATGAAGACCTTGCCCTCTGGATGGAGATGGATGTCCGGACTTCAGAAACCATGAGTAGATATTCTGGAGTTAGTGTTAGGTTTTTTTTTTTTGTTTTTTGAGTGGGTTTTTTTTTAGATTAGGGCTTTGGGCTTGGAAAAAGAGCTAAATGCCCTTTTAAGGGCAATGCCCATACACATGCCCCTTTAGGGGCAATGGGTAGCTTAGGTTTTTTTTAGAGTTAGGTTTTTTATTTTGGGGGGTTGGTTGGGTGGTGGGTTTTACTGTTGGGGGACTTTGTATTTTTTTACAGGTAAAAGAGCTGATTTCTGTAGGGCAATGCCCTACAAAATGCCCATTTAAGGGCTATTGGTAGTTTATTGTAGGCTAGGGGGTGTTTTAATTTTGGGGGGCTTTTTAATTTTATAGGGCTATTAGATTAGGGGTAATTTTTTTTTTTTTTATAATTCCGTTGTTTTTTTTTTGTAATCTTAGTGTTTTTTATTTTTCGTGATTTTAGTGTTAATTATTTATGGTAAACTTGGATTTTTTTAAATTTCTCGTAAGATTTTTTTTTAAATTTATAATTTAGATATTTTAATTTGCAGTATTTTTTATTTTATTAGATTAGTTATGTTAGGTTAATTTATATTTTAATGTTAGGTTTATATTTATTTTACAGCTAAGTTTTTATTTATGTAAATAGAGTTATATTGTAATTTTAATTTAAAGTTAGGGGGTGTTAGGTTTAGGGGTTAATAGTAGACATGTGCATGGCTAAAAAATTCGGTTCGTTTTCGGTTCGGATCGATTCAGACTTTTCGAATTTCGGTTCGGATCGATTTGAATTCGACAAAATTTGAATGAATTCGTTTCGGATTTATTCAGATTCAAATGAATTCATTACGGATTTATTCGGATTCGAAAAAATTCGGCTGAATTTGGTTCGATTCAGTTCCGAAATTCGGAAATTCGGTATGTTTTAGGTGGGATATGCTGTGTATTAGACTAGTATTATGTACTGTATATTAGGTGTAAATACTAGTGTAATACATGGCCATCCGAATCTACTGAATAAAGTCAGTAGTTAAGAGCTTTATGGGCTAACACCGGAATATAAAGCTCTTAACTACAGTGCTAAAGTACACTAACACCCATAAACTACCTATGAACCACTAAACCGAGGCCCCCCCAACCCTATAATAAAATTATTTAACCCCTAATCTGCCGACCAGACATCGCCGCCACCTACATTATAGCTATTAACCCCTAATCTGCTGTCCCTAACATCGCCGACCCCTACATTATAGTTATTAACCCCTAATCTGCCCCCCCCAACGTCGCCACAACCTAACTACAAGTATTAATCCCTAATCTGCCGACCGGACATCGCCGCCACTATAATAAATGTATTAACCCCTAAACCGCCGCACTCCCGCCTCGCAAACACTATAATACATTTTATTAACCCCTAATCTGCCCTCCCTAACATTGCCGCCACCTACCTACAATTATTAACCCCTAATCTCCCGCCCCCAACGTCGCCGCTACTATAATAAAGTTATGAACCCCTAAACCTAAGTCTAACCCTAACACCCCCTAACTTAAATATAATTTAAATAAAACGAAATAAATTTACTATAATTAAATAAATTAATCCTATTTAAAAATAAATACATAATACATAATACTAAATACATTGTAGCTATTTTAGGATTTGTATTTATTTTACAAGCAACTTTGTATTTATTTTAACTAGGTACAATAGCTATTAAATAGTTATTGACTATTTAATAGCTACCTAGTTAAAATAATTACAAAATTACCTGTAAAATAAATCCTAACCTAAGTTACAATTAAACCTAACACTACACTATCATTAAATAAATTAAATAAATTAACTACAAGTACCTACAATTAAATACAATTAAATAAACTAAACTAAAGTACAAAAAAAACAAACACTAAATTGCAAAAAATAAAAAAATATTACAAGAATTTTAAACTAACTACACCTAATCTAAGCCCCCTAATAAAATAACAAAGCCCCCCAAAATAAAAAAATGCCCTACCCTATACTAAATTACAAAAGTTCACAGCTCTATTACCTTACCAGCCCTTAAAAGGGCCTTTTGCGGGGCATGCCCCAAAGAAAACAGCTCTTTTGCCTGTAAAAAAAACCACAATACCCCCCCACATTACAACCCACCACCCACATACTCCTACTCTAACCCAAACCCCCCTTAAATAAACCTAACACTACCCCCTGAAGATCTCCCTACCTTGAGTCGTGTTCACCCAGCCGGGCCGAAGTCTTCATCCGATGGGGCAGAAGAGGACATCCAGACCGGCAGAAGTCTTCATCCAAGCGGGGCAAGAAGAGGTCTTCCATCCATCAGAAGTCTTCATCCAGGCGGCATCTTCTATCTTCATCCATCCGGAGCAGAGCGGCAGCATCCTGAAGACATCCGACGTGGAGCATCCTCTTCTTTCTTGATCCGACGACTAAATGACTGTAACTTTAAGTGACATCATCCAAGATGGCGTCCTTTGAATTCCGATTGGCTGATATGATTCTATCAGCCAATCGGAATTAAGGTAGGAAAAATCTGATTGGCTGATTCAATCAGCCAATCAAATTCAAGTTCAATCCGATTGGCTGATCCAATCAGCCAATCAGATTGACCTTGCATTCTATTGGCTGTTCCAATCAGTGTTAGGTTTAATTGTAACTTAGGTTAGGATTTATTTTACAAGTAATTTTGTAATTATTTTAACTAGGTAGCTATTAAACAGTAAATAACTATTTAATAGCTATTTTACCTAGTTAAAATAAATACAAAGTTGCCTGTAAAATAAATATAAATCCTAAAATAGCTACAATGTAACTATTAGTTTTATTGTAGCTATATTAGGGTTTATTTTAAAGGTAAGTATTTAGTTTTAAATAGGATTTATTTATTTAATTAATTTAATGATAGTGTAGTGTTAGGTGTAATTGTAACTTAGGTTAGGATTTATTTTACAGGTAAATTTGTATTTATTTTAGCTAGGTAGTTATTAAATAGTTGGGGGTGGTATTGTGTTGTTTTTTTTACAGGCAAAAGAGCTGTTTTCTTTGGGGCATATCCCGCAAAAAGCCCTTTTAAGGGCTGGTAAGGTAATAGAGCTGTTACCTTTTGTAATTTAGTATAGGGTAGGGCATTTTTTTTATTTTAGGGGGCTTTGTTATTTTATTAGGGGGCTTAGATTAGGTGTAATTAGTTTAAAATTCTTGTAATATTTTTTTATTTTTTGTAATTTAGTGTTTGTTTTTTTGTAATTTAGTGTTTGTTTGTTTTTTGTACTTTAGTTTAGTTTATTTAATTGTATTTAATTGTAGGTACTTGTAGTTAATTTATTTAATTTATTTAATGATAGTGTAGTGTTAGGTTTAATTGTAACTTAGGTTAGGATTTATTTTACAGGTAATTTTGTAATTATTTTAACTAGGTAGCTATTAAATAGTCAATAACTATTTAATAGCTATTGTACCTAGTTAAAATAAATGCAAAGTTGCCTGTAAAATAAATATAAATCCTAAGATAGCTACAATGTAACTATTAGTTATATTGTAGCTATATTAGGGTTTATATTACAGGTAAGTATTTTGTTTTAAATAGGAATCATTTAATTAATTTAATGATAGTGTAGTGTTAGGTGTAATTGTAACTTAGGTTAGGATTTATTTTACAGGTAAATTTGTACTTATTTTAACTAGGTAGCTATTAAATAGTTAATAACTATTTAATAACTATTGTACCTAGTTAAAATAAATACAAAGTTGCCTGTAAAATAAATGTAAATCCTAAAATAGCTACAATGTAACTATTAGTTATATTGTAGCTATATTAGGGTTTATTTTACAGGTAAGTATTTAGTTTTAAATAGGATTAATTTATTTAATTATAGTAAATTTATTTCGTTTTATTTAAATTATATTTAAGTTAGGGGGTGTTAGGGTTAGGGTTAGACTTAGGTTTAGGGATTAATAACTTTATTATAGTAGCGGCGACGTTGGGGGCGGGAGATTAGGGGTTAATAATTGTAGGTAGGTGGCGGCGATGTTAGGGAGGGCAGATTAGGGGTTAATAAAATGTATTATAGTGTTTGCGAGGCGGGAGTGCGGCGGTTTAGGGGTTAATACATTTATTATAGTGGCGGCGATATCCGATCGGCAGATTTGGGGTTAATACTTGTAGTTAGGTTGCGGCGACGTTGGGGGGGGCAGATTAGGGGTTAATAACTATAATGTAGGGGTCGGCGATGTTAGGGACAGCATATTAGGGGTTAATAGCTATAATGTAGGTGGCGGCGATATCCGGTTGGCAGATTAGGGGTTAATAATTGTAGTTAGGTTGCGGCGACGTTGGGGGGGGCAGATTAGGGGTTAATAAATATAATATAGGGGTCAGTGGTGTTAGGGGCAGCAGATTAGGGGTACATAGGGATAACGTAGGTGGCGGCGGTGTCCGGAGCGGCAGATTAGGGGTTAATAAGATAATGCAGGTGTCAGCGATAGCGGGGCGGCAGATTAGGGGTTAATAAGTGTTAGATTAGGGGAGTTTAGAGACTCGGGGCACATGTTAGGGTGTTAAGTGTAGACTTAGTGCTTCCCCATAGGAAACAATGGGGCTGCGGTGTTAGGTTTTTTTTCAGTCGAAACTGCCCCATTGTTTCCTATGGGGGAATGCCGAATTTTACCGAGCTAATTCGGATTTATTCGGAGATACGGCAGCTATTTCGGATTCATTCGGTAGATTCGGAAGTATTTTAATTCGGAAATTCGAATCGATCCGAATCTCCGAATTTACCGAATTTTCCGAATTTCCGAATAAATCCGAAATGAATCGCACATGTCTAGTTAATAGTTTAATTTAGTGTTTTGCAATATGGGGGGCTGGCTGTTTAGGGGTTTGTCAGTATATGGCTGGGTTATAACACAATATATTTATTAATATAATTATTATAAATAATTATTCTTTTAACTAAACCCAAAAATATGCATATACCAAAAACCATAAAATTTATATAAATTCCTGAATTCTTTATTATTAGTTAATATCTATGAACACATTGAAATATAATTGTAGGAACAAGAATATGAATCAATACTATACACGTTTAAAACTATTAACATATGCTATGCAAAGTTCATAAAAATTGCGTTATTCCCAATAGCCTCCCAAGACAGAGTTGCATTTGAAATGTCACACTGAAACCAAGATATGAGCCCCTAATATTGAGACTGGTACAATTGACTATACAGCTACGATTGATTCTAACACAATTCTAATTAGGACACTAAAAGTACATATATTCTTAATGTAAACAGTTACTTTAAATGTCCATTTATTTAAACTGGAACAAATTCTTAGTTACTTATAATTAAAACCAATTCTAAGATATATATATATATATATATATATATATATATATATTGCAAAGATAAACAACTTAGCATACAAGAGACAAACTTAACACTATACAGGACTATGAACACAGTTAAAATACTGAGTGCCCCTTTAAATCTCTTAACTATAATTTGAATATGTCTTACCAATAACCTTTGTATACTTTACCCAGATAAAACAAATCGATATCCAATATTTCTCAACAGGTTCAATCTCACCTCAGAATACCAAAATTAGGGTATTGTCGCATATGGAGAATAAAAAGTAGCTGTTTGCTTATAATAACTGCAGCAGTTATTCCTTCAGGGTTTAGCAAAATGGTTTACCAGTCAAAGTTAGCCAGCAGCCAGCAGCAGCCTCTTTTTCTCTCTATAATTGTGGTTAAATCATCTGATCTGACCCCTCCCCTTTTTTGATCAGTACCATCATTGATGAGATTGGAAACGCCCAACGGAAGCTTGTCTCGGATTGGCCCTTTGAAACTGAACATGGATTGGTTCATCTGGGAAGTATCTTTAAACACTCAAGTTTTTTTTGGCTGTAATACCGGATTTTGTCAATCGGGGGCAACATGACAAACAAAACAGATTCATTCTTAACATTCATCTTTGCTACAATTTAAATATCTTCCATATAATGATTATTTAAAATCATCATAATTTCTTGCATTTATTACTTACACTACGAATTCCGGGCAGGATAGCATCATGTGAATTTTCTGATTATTTTAATATGAAGCATCAAATTCTTTTTAATATCATATTACATCAAAATAATTTATATTTCTAACTGTTCCAAAATTAATAGCATTTAAAATCCATTTAAAAATAGCATTCAGTATCCTGACATTGTATTGCATTTCAACAGGAATATAATATATTTCATATTTCTAATAAATCCTGAATGCATGAATCTTGTCTATGATTCATATTCATAGGACATCTTGTTATCATATGTCTAAAAAAAAAAAATAGATACAGAGGTTATTATTCTGACATAGTTAAACATTTTAGACCGACTAAAGTAGTCACCTATCAAGCTTAGCGAATACTCATGCAATATTAGAAAATTAGACAATCTCCCAAATTTCTATATTTATATATAATATGTTGTCTGAATATATGTATATGTATATATATATATACACATGTATTAATTTCTATGCTGTCTTTTAACAATGGGTCTAAGAGTATAATTTAGACCATGTGTTTTTAGCTGGTCAAATTTTTACTGCCTCAATACACAGGCAGGGACTAATTAACAAGTCTATGCTAATCACTATGGCCTAGATTTAGAGTTTGGCGTTTAGGCTACCGCCGATATTTGGAGTCACTCAAAATAGGGTCTAACGCTCACTTTCCAGCCGCGACTTTTCCATACCGCAGATCCCCTTACGTAAATTGCGTAGCCTATCTTTTCAATGGGATTTTTCTAACTCTGGTATTTAGAGTCGTTTCTGAAGTGAGCGTTAGACATCTAACGACAAAACTCCAGCCGCAGGAAAAAAGTCAGTAGTTAAGAGCTTTCTGGGCTAACGCCGGTTTATAAAGCTCTTAACTACTGTACTCTAAAGTACACTAACACCCATAAACTACCTATGTACCCCTAAACCGAGGTCCCCCCACATCGCCGACACTCGAAAAAAATGTTTTAACCCTTAATCTGCCGACCGCCACCTACGTTATCCTTATGTACCCCTAATCTGCTGCCCCTAACACCGCCGACCCCTGTATTATATTTATTAACCCCTAATCTGCCCCCCTCAACGTCGCCTCCACCTGCCTACACTTATTAACCCCTAATCTGCCGACCGCAAAGCGCCGCCACCTACGTTATCCTTATGTACCCCTAATCTGCTGCCCCTAACACCGCCGACCCCTATATTATATTTATTAACCCCTAATCTGCCCCCCACAACGTCGCCTCCACCTGCCTACACTTATTAACCCCTAATCTGCCGACCGGACCTGAGCGCTACTATAATAAAGTTATTAACCCCTAATCCGCCTCACTAACCCTATCATAAATAGTATTAACCCCTAATCTGCCCTCCCTAACATCGCCGACACCTAACTTCAATTATTAACCCCTAATCTGCCGACCGAATCTCGCCGCTATTCTAATAAATGTATTAACCCCTAAAGCTAAGTCTAACCCTAATACTAACACCCCTTTAAGTTAAATATAATTTAAATCTAACGAAATTAATTAACTCTTATTAAATAAATTATTCCAATTTAAAGCTAAATACTTACCTGTAAAATAAATCCTAATATAGCTACAATATAAATTATAATTATATTATAGCTATTTTAGGATTTATATTTATTTTACAGGTAACTTTGTATTTATTTTAACCAGGTACAATAGCTATTAAATAGTTAAGAACTATTTAATAGCTAAAATAGTTAAAATAATTACAAATTTACCTGTAAAAGAAATCCTAACCTAAGTTACAAATAAACCTAACACTAGACTATCAATAAATTAATTAAATAAACTACCTACAATTACCTACAATTAACCTAACACTACACTATCAATAAATTAATTAAATACAATTGCTACAAATAAATACAATTAAATAAACTAGCTAAAGTACAAAAAATAAAAAAGAACTAAATTACAAAAAATAAAAAAATATTTACAAACATAAGAAAAATATTACAACAATTTTAAACTAATTACACCTACTCTAAGCCCCCTAATAAAATAACAAAGCCCCCCAAAATAAAAAAATGCCCTACCCTATTCTAAATTACTAAAGTTCAATGCTCTTTTACCTTACCAGCCCTGAACAGGGCCCTTTGCGGGGCATGCCCCAAGAAATTCAGCTCTTTTGCCTGTAAAAAAAAACATACAATACCCCCCCCAACATCACAACCCACCACCCACATACCCCTAATCTAACCCAAACCCCCCTTAAATAAACCTAACACTAAGCCCCTGAAGATCATCCTACCTTGTCTTCACCATACCAGGTTCACCGATCGGTCCAGAAGAGCTCCTCCGATGTCCTGATCCAAGCCCAAGCGGGGGGCTGAAGAGGTCCATGATCCGGCTGAAGTCTTCATCCAAGCGGGCCAGAAGAGGTCTTCCATCCGATTGAAGTCTTCATCCAAGCGGCATCCATCCGGAGCGAAGCGGCAGCATCCTGAAGACCTCCACCGCGGAACATCCATCCTGGCCGACGACTGAACAACGAATGACGGTTCCTTTAAATGACGTCATCCAAGATGGCGTCCCTCGAATTCCGATTGGCTGATAGGATTCTATCAGCCAATCGGAATTAAGGTAGGAATATTCTGATTGGCTGATGGAATCAGCCAATCAGAATCAAGTTCAATCCGATTGGCTGATCCGATCAGCCAATCAGATTGAGCTCGCATTCTATTGGCTGTTCGAGCACGTTTTTGAGGCTGGCCGCGTCCGTAAGCAACTCTGGTATCGAGAGTTGAAGCTGCGTTAAAAATGCTCTACGCTCCTTTTTTGGAGCCTAACGCAGCCTTTATGTGGACTCTCGATACCAGAGTTATTTTTATGGTGCGGCCAGAAAAAAGCCGGCGTTAGTTTTTCGGGTCGTTACCGACAAAACTCCAAATCTAGGCCTATGTGTTTACCTGCTTATCTAGGGCCCGATCCGATATAAATCGTCGCCCGCAAAAGCCGGCGACGCCAAATTTTGCGTGGGTTTGGTATCCTATATACGGCGTAACCTAGAAGTTACGCTTGTATATTTCTGCCTTCGGCCGTAGTTTTTTGGCCCATAGACAGGTATACCAAACCCGCGCAGTTTGGTATCCAATATACAGCGTAAGAACTTACGTGGCGAAAATGGAGAAATCTTACTCCATTTTCACCTTGCCACAAATTGCAGGCGTAGTAAGCCTTACGCTGAGTATTGGAGCCCCGTAACTCCCTAAACTACAAACTGCAAAATAAAACCTAACACCTAACGCATGCGCAATGTCTATCTACCTGTCAACCGCAATCCCCCGCCGCAATCCCTAATAAAGGGTTTAACCCCTAAACCGCCGCTCCCGGACCCCGCCGCCACCTACATTAAATGTCTAACCCCCTAATGTGATCCCCCTACACCGCCGCCACCTATTTAAACTATATTAACCCCTAATGTGAGCCCCCTACCCCGCCGCCACCTATATAAACTATATTAACCCCTAATGTGAGCCCCCTACACCACCGCCACCTATTTAAACTATATTAACCCCTAATATGATCCCCCTACACCGCCGCCACCTATTTAAACTATATTAACCCCTAATATGATCCCCCTACACCGCCGCCACCTATTTAAACTATATTAACCCCTAATATGATCCCCTGCACCGCCGCCACCTATTTAAACTATATTAACCCTGAATCTGATCCCCCTATACCGCCGCCACCTATATTAAATGTATTAACCCCTAATCTAATCCCCCTACACTGCCGCCACCTATATTAAATGTATTAACCCCTAATCTAATCCCCCTACACTGCTGCCACCTATATTAACTATATTAACCCTAATTATATTAGGGTTAATATAGTTAATATAGTTATTATATTATATATATTAACTATATTAACCCTATCTAACTCTAACACCCCTAACTTAATTATTATTAAAATAAATCTAAATAATATTAATAATATTAACTAAATTATTCCTATTTAAAACTAAATACCTATAAAATAAACCCTAAGCTACAATATAATTAATAATTACATTGTAGCTATTTTAGGGTTTATACACCGCCGCCACCTATTTAAACTATATTACCCCCTAATATGATCCCCCTACACCGCCGCCACCTATTTAAACTATATTAACCCCTAATATGATCCCCCTACACTGCCGCCACCTATTTAAACTATATTAACCCCTAATGTGAGCCCCCTACACCGCCGCCACCTATTTAAACTATATTAACCCCTAATATGATCCCCCTACACCGCCGCCACCTATTTAAACGATATTAACCCCTAATATGATCCCCCTACACCGCCACCACCTATTTAAACTATATTAACCCCTAATCTATTCCCCCTATACCGCCGCCACCTATATTAAATGTATTAACCCCTAATCTAATCCCCCTACACTGCCGCCACCTATATTAAATGTATTAACACCTAATCTAATCCCCCTACACCGCCGCCACCTATATTAACTATATTAACCCTAATTATATTAGGGTTAATATAGTTAATATAGTTATTATATTATATATATTAACTATATTAACCCTATCTAACTCTAACACCCCTAACTTAATTATTATTAAAATAAATCTAAATAATATTAATAATATTAACTAAATTATTCCTATTTAAAACTAAATACCTATAAAATAAACCCTAAGCTACAATATAATTAATAATTACATTGTAGCTATTTTAGGGTTTATACACCGCCGCCACCTATTTAAACTATATTACCCCCTAATATGATCCCCCTACACCGCCGCCACCTATTTAAACTATATTAACCCCTAATATGATCCCCCTACACTGCCGCCACCTATTTAAACTATATTAACCCCTAATGTGAGCCCCCTACACCGCCGCCACCTATTTAAACTATATTAACCCCTAATATGATCCCCCTACACCGCCACCACCTATTTAAACTATATTAACCCCTAATATGATCCCCCTACACCGCCGCCACCTATTTAAACGATATTAACCCCTAATATGATCCCCCTACACCGCCACCACCTATTTAAACTATATTAACCCCTAATCTAATCCCCCTATACCGCCGCCACCTATATTAAATGTATTAACCCCTAATCTAATCCCCCTACACTGCCGCCACCTATATTAAATGTATTAACACCTAATCTAATCCCCCTACACCGCCGCCACCTATATTAACTATATTAACCATAATTATATTAGGGTTAATATAGTTAATATAGTTATTATATTATATATATTAACTATATTAACCCTATCTAACTCTAACACCCCTAACTTAATTATTATTAATATAAATCTAAATAATATTAATAATATTAACTAAATTATTCCTATTTAAAACTACTTACCTATAAAATAAACCCTAAGCTACAATATAATTAATAATTACATTGTAGCTATTTTAGGGTTTATATTTATTTTACAGGTAACTTGGTATTTATTTTAATTAGGTACAATAGCTATTAAATAGTTAATAACTATTTAATAGCTACCTAGTTAAAATAATTGCCAATTTACCTGTAAAATAAATCCTAACCTAAGTTACAAATACACCTACACTATCAATAAATTAAATAAACTACAATAATGTAAACTAAAATATAATTAAATACACTAAACTATAGTACAAAAACAAACAAACACTAAATTACAAAAAATAAAAAAAAAGATTACAAGAATTTTAAGATAATTACACCTAATCTAAGCCTCCTAATAAAATAACAAAGCCCCCCAAAATAAAAAATGTCCCTACCCTAAACTAAATTACAAAAATTAATCAGCTCTATTACCTGTAAAAAAAAGAACACCCCCCATTACAACCCACCACCCACACACCCCTACTCTAAAACCCACCCTATCCCCCCTTAAAAAAACCTAAGTCTAACCCCCAAGTGGTCCTTACCTGTCCTGAAGACTGGCGGAGAAGGTCCTGTTCCAGGCAGAGAAGTCTTCTTCCAGGCGGCGACCTCTTCTTCTTCCAGGATCCAGCCGGCATGGAGGAGTTGAAGACCGATGACCACGGAGCTGAAGACCGTCCATCTGGAACTGAAGACCGGCGATGCTGGAACTGAAGATCAGCGACGCTGGAACTGAAGACCGGAGCCGGAGCGTGGAAGATCCTCTTCATATGATCGCCGCCGTACACTGAATAGGAATTCAAAGTACGCGATTAAAAATGGTGTCCCTTGAATTCCTATTGGCTGATTTGAGCCTTCAAATTCAAATCAGCCAATCGGATGAGAGCTACTTTAATTCTATTGGCTGATTTGAATAGCCAATAGAATAAGAGCTACTGTAATTCTATTGGCTATTCTAATCAGCCAATAGAATTACAGTAGCTCTTATTCTATTGGCTATTCAAATCAGCCAATAGAATTAAAGTAGCTCGCATCCGATTGGCTGATTTGAATTTGAAGGCTCAAATAAGCCAATAGGAATTCAAGGGACGCCATTTTTAATTGAGTACCTTGAATTCCTATTCAGTGTATGGCGGCGATTGTATGAAGAGGATACTCCATGCTCCGGCTCCGGTCTTCAGTTCCAGTGTCGCCTATCTTCAGTTCCAGCATCGCCGGTCTTCAGTTCCAGATGGACGGTCATCAGCTCCACCGTCATCGGTCTTCAACTCCTCCGCTCCGCGCCGGCTGGATCCTGGAAGAAGAAGAGGTCGCCGCCTGGAAGAAGACTTCTCCGCCTGGAACAGGACTTCTCCGCCGGTCTTCAGGACAAGTAAGGACCATTTGGGGGTTAGACTTAGTTTTTTTTAAGGGGGGATAGGGTGGGTTTTAGAGTAGGGGTGTGTGGGTGGTGGGTTGTAATGGGGGGGTTGTTCTTTTTTTCACAGGTAAAAGAGCTGATTACTTTGGGGCAATGCCCCATAAAAGGCCCTTTTAAGGGCTGGTAATAGAGCTGATTACTTTTTGTAATTTAGTTTAGGGTAGGCTTAGATTAGGTGTAATTATCTTTAAATTCTTGTAATCTTTTTTTTTTATTTTTTGTAATTTAGTGTTTGTTTGTTTGTTTTTGTACTATAGTTTAGTGTATTTAATTATATTTTAGTTTACATTATTGTAGTTTATTTAATTTATTGATAGTGTAGGTGTATTTGTAACTTAGGTTAGGATTTATTTTACAGGTAAATTGGTAATTATTTTAACTAGGTAGCTATTAAATAGTTATTAACTATTTAATAGCTATTGTACCTAGTTAAAATAAATACCAAGTTACCTGTAAAAAAAATATAAACCCTAAAATAGCTACAATGTAATTATTAATTATCTAAGCTATCTTAGGGTTTATTTTATAGGTAAGTATTTAGTTTTAAATAGGAATAATTTAGTTAATATTATTAATATTATTTAGATTAATTTTAATAATAATTAAGTTAGGGGTGCTAGAGTTAGATAGGGTTAATATAGTTAATATATATAATATAATAACTATATTAACTATATTAACCCTAATATAATTAGGGTTAATATAGTTAATATAGGTGGCGGCGGTGTAGGGGGGTCAGATTAGAGGTTAATACATTTAATATAGGTGGCGGCGGTGTAGGGGGATTAGATTAGGGGTTAATATATTTAATAAAGGTGGCGGTGGTGTAGGGGGATTAGATTACAGGTAAAAGAGCTGGTTACTTTGGGGCAATGCCCCGCAAAAGGCCCTTTTAAGGGCTGGTAATAGAGCTGGTTACTTTGGGGCAATGCCACGCAAAAGGCCCTTTTCAGGGCTATTTGTAGGGTTAGACTTAGGTTTAGTGGTAAGGAAATGTTAGTATTTTAGGGGTTAATAAATTTAATATAGGTGGCGGCGGTATAGGGGGATTAGATTAGGGGTTAATAATTTTAATATAGGTGGCGGCGGTGTAAGGGGGTCAGATTAGGGGGTAGTACATATAATATAGGTGGCGGTGTAGGGGGCTCACATTAGGGGTTAAAATAGTTTAAATAGGTGGCGGCGGTGTAGGGGGATCATATTAGGGGTTAATATAGTTTAAATAGGTGGTGGCGGTGTAGGGGGATCATATTAGGGGTTAATATAGTTTAAATAGGTGGCAGTGGTGTAGGGGGATCATATTAGGGGTTAATATAGTTTAAATAGGTGGCGGCGGTGTAGGGGGATCATATTAGGGGATAATATAGTTTAAATAGGTGGCGGCGGTGTAGGGGGATCACATTAGGGGTGAATATAGTTTAAATAGGTGGCGGCGATGTAGGGGGATCATATAAGGGGTTAATATAGTTTAAATAGGTGGTGGCGGTGTAGGGGGATCATATTAGGGGTTAATATAGTTTAAATAGGTGGCGGCAGTGTAGGGGGATCATATTAGGGGTTAATATAGTTTAAATAGGTGGCGGCGGTGTAGGGGGATCATATTAGGGGGTAATATAGTTTAAATAGGTGGCGGCGGTGTAGGGGGATCATATTAAGGGTTAATATAGTTTAAATAGGTGGTGGCGGTGTAGGGGGATCATATTAGGGGGTAATATAGTTAATGTAGGTGGCAGCGGGGTAGGGGGATCATATTAGGGGTAATATAGTTAATGTAGGTGGCGGCTGGGTAGGGGGCTCACATTAGGGGGTAAAACATTTAATGTAGCTGGCGGCAGTGTAGGTGGGTCAGATTAGGGGTAAGACATATGTAGCTGGCAGCAGGGTCCGGGAGTGGCGGTTTAGGGGTTAAAATATTTATTATTAGGAGTGAGAGGGGGGATTTGCGGATAGAGGGGTATACGTGTCGGGTTATTTTTGGGAGGTGTGTTAGATAGTTACGGGATATTTAATACTTTAGTCAGTTTTTGTAGGCGCCGGCAGTTGTTAAAGTGCCGTAAGTCACTGGCGACTCCAGAAATTTGTACTTACGCAGATTTCTAGACATCGCTAGTTTGTCAGACTTACGGCACTTTAGCATCTGACGGCACCGTATATAAGATAGCTTGAATTGCGAGCTGAAACTACGTGTGACGCAGGTTTCCACGCTTGCGCCGAAACCTGCGCCGTATATCAGATCGCGCCCCTAGTTTATAGGCCCAGAATGTTGTCTCCATACACAGAGGAATCATTTTACAAGTAGTTGTAAAAAGTTATAATTTCTTGAACATGTTTGTAGCTTCAAACATGCTCACAGACGGATCGGTTACACCTTGGGCAGGAAACCCATATATGGGCATGCACCTCTGAGGCTCCATCATGTTAATTTCCATTTCCTTGAAATTTTGAGCATCTCTTTTAGCCTCAAAGACAGATCCCAGACACCCCGTCCCCACTCACTGTATGGGGTCATATATCTGACAATCTATCCTTCTTTTAAATTACCTTTATGATTCATCCTGTGTAACCAAAAACAGTGGGGCTAAATTTCACACAGTGCCATTTGAAGTTTTTAGAAATTAAATTAATTATTTGATGTACACAGCCATAGATCTATTAAATAATAATAAGTATACCTGTGTATATCATCTAATAATATTTCAAATACCTTGACATATTTCCCCCTTCCAATTCAAATATATGTAGGACACATGTACTTGAATTGGCTTAAAGTCAGTGGTATTTGGTGAGTGTGTTGACCCTATGCATTATAGACAGTCTTTTATGAAGAGATTCCGTTATTTTTGGGCCTTCATGCTTATCAGCTAGCCATCTTTAAACTACAGTATGTCTTTAGTGCATTTGGGGATATGACACTTCATTTTCCCTCTATGACTTGTAGTTGGGACCTAGGATGACACACTCGCAATTGATTGATATGGACCCATTTATCTATGAAACTTTCATTTTTGGGGATCCTTATTTTATAGGCCACTGGAGATATTTTGTCAGTAATGACAAAAGGACCTTTCCATGAGGGAAGAAATTTCTTCTCCCTAACCTGATCTCTTCCAAAGTTATAAAGATAAACTTTATCATTTATTTCATATTCCTTTTTGAACATTTTGAGATCATAATAGGTTTTAGTGGCAGTTGCGGCTTTCTCTAAGTTCCTTTGAGCAAATGCAAAGGCATATTGCAGGTGCTTTCTTAGGTTCTCCACATATTGATGTGTATTTGCAGCGTTTATCAAGTTTTGGTCTGATGTACGGTACAGTAGATGCTGAGGTAGAAGCATTCTTCTACCAGTCATCAGTTCAAAAGGTAGCACTACTTGGAGTTGCTCTTAATGCCATTAAGACTAGAGGTAGTTTTACATCCCAGTCTTTACCTGTTTCCCTCACAAACATTTTGAGGATTTTAACAATGGACTGGTTGTAATGCTGTACACCACTACTTGAGGCAGCTCTATAAGCAATATGGAGCTTTGTTTTTACCCCAAGTATTTTCCACATTTTGGTCATCACTTCGCTAGTGAAGTGGGTTCCCCGATCTGATTCGATTCTTTGGGGCAAGCCAAATCTGGAAAACACGTGGTTGATGAGCAATGATGCGCATGTTTCAGCACTATTGTTAGGTGCACTGATGCACTCTACCCATTTAGTGAACAGGCATGTCACTGTTAACATGTATTTGTTACCTCTTGATGACCTTGTTACTGGACCAATAAAATCAATTTGTATATCTGACCATGGCATTACCATCCCCCTTTTCTGCAATGGCGCTCTATGCGTTGGCGCAGTGGGTTGGAACTGTGGACAGATTAAACACCCTTGACAGTAGGTTTGAACATCTTTCAACATGTGTGGCCAAAAAGCGCAGTCACGCAATATTTCATACATGAGTTTGGCACCACGATGACCAGATGTGGGAGCATCATGGGCATGTTGAAGCATTAGGCCTCTGAACTTGGTGGGTACTACCCATTGCTGGATGCCAGTTTTGGAGGTTCTAATTAACAAACCATCCTGTAACTTGAATTGTGATCTGGATTTCATTAAGATTCTAAGATCTTCTTTGCCAATACAATCATCTTTTGAGATGGGGTTGCTTTCAGGATCTTCTATGTGTTTATAAAAGATGCCTACAATGGGGTTTTCTTTTTGACTAGTGATCAGGTCCTCACTAGGAGAATCCTGACTCCATTGCACCAGGTTAGGCTCACTCTGTTGTTTAGCCTGGTTTCTGGTAATGGTTTCTACCTGAATTGCACCCATTTAGTGGTCAATATTAAGGAGTTCTCCAGTTATGGCTCCTTGTTTGGCTAATGAATCCGCAAGATCATTGCCTTCCTTATCAGGACCTAGAACCCTGGAATGACTCTTGGTATTTTTCCAGTGTATGGTTAAATCATTGGATACCACCAGATTATCAATCTCGCAGAACAACTTGCCATGCTTGACTGGTTTGTTATTGCTTTTCTGCATGCTATTTCTTTTCCAAGTTGGCAGGTATTCAACAAAGCTGTCACACACATAATTTGAGTCAATTATGATTACAAATTCATGAATACCATGTTCAATAGCCATTTCTATGGTTTTTAGAACAGCAGTGAGTTCTGTAACTTGACTGGATCTTGGTCCAATGTTGAAACCCATAGATATATTTGGGAATCCATTTGCCCAAGTTATGCCAATGCCAGCGACTAATCTGCGCTCATTATCAATAGTGGCATGGTAAGAAGAACCATCAACATACATATACCCAAGGTAATGTTTGACAATGGTCCTCATTGTACATTTTATATGGGGAAAGCAATTCTTCTGATAATTCTTCCCCAGGATCTTTAGCAGTACAGTCGTGGAGCTCAGCAAGCCCCTGTGTGACTGGATTCTTTTTATTCTGCTTGTAGCGAATTTCTAAGGGCCAGCCTTGTAAGGAAAGAGTCCACGCTGTTATGCGGCTATTAGACAAATTCCCATCTCTTATTCTCTCACTTTGCAAATATAGCAAAGGCTGGTGGGTCGTTTCTACAATAATTTTCTCGCCCTGTATATAGCTGCAGAAAATTTGTAGAGCCCATACAGTAGATAAGAGGGCTTTTTCACAATCGCTACATTTTATTTCTACTGGGGATAAAGTTTTGCTCGCATAAGCAATGACTTTGCTTAAATTATCATGATTTGGTATAAAACAGCACTCATGCTTACATCTGTGTAACCTGTTTCTAAGGAGAAAGGTTTACCACCTTCAGGGTATGCTAAGCAAGGTGCTTGATTGAGTTTTCTCTTCAGCTCTCTGATGGCTGTCTCTTGAGACTCACTCCAGTGCCATTCCACATCCTTCTTTAGAAGAAGTAGTAGTGGTTTAGCTAATTCTGCATAATTATCAATGAATTTGCGAGAATAGTTCTTCATACCCAGGAATGATCTCAATTCCTTTAAGTTAGTTGGGTTTTTAGAATTTATTATAGCTTCCACCTTTTTCTTCTGAGGATTTAGCCCTTCAGAAGTAACTTCATGTCCCAAGAAGTTTACATGAGTGCGGCACCATTGAGCTTTTTGTAGGGATAATTTGACACCTGTCCTTTTAAGTTGGCTGAGGACGTGTTTAAGCTCTGCTATGTGTTTTTCAAAGTATGTGCTTTTGATTAAAACATCATCAACATAAGATAAGGTTTCCCTTTCCAGTGCATCAGGCATAGCCTTATGCATGAATACAGCAAATTCATGTCCAGAATTTATGTATCCAAAAGGAAGTCTCTGAAATGCGTACTAGACTTTTTGGAATGAGAATGCCAGCTTATACTGGTCCTCCTCATGTACCTTTATGGTCCAATATTCCTGTGCACAATCAATGGCAGTGAATATTTTGGATCCCTGCATCTGCGCTAGGCACTGGTTAATATATGGCACAGGCCAGCCAGACATGTACACTCATTTGTTTAGCTGTCTTTAGTCAGCACACAAACGCCATTGTCCATTGGGCTTAAGGACACCTATAATAGGATTATTATAAGAGCTGTGCACCTGTCTGATAATACCTCTTTCTTCCAAGTTATTTATGATTTCTGTGAGAGAATCATATGAGGCTAAAGGAAGTCTGTATTGTTTAACAAAGACAGGTGGCGCATTGGGATATGTTTGTATTCTTGCAATGTGCAAGTCTGTAGTACCACAGTCATAAGAATCCCTAGCAAAAATATCCTTGTACTCCATCAGGAGTTCTCGCAGCATTTGGCGTTCATCATCGCTGGAACAGCCATTAGCTAAGGATATTTGCTCTTCGACTATTTGCTGAAATCCTGGAAAGATTTCAGGCTGTCCTATTTCATAGGCTTTTTCCAACCTAGAGGTGAGATCCCCTTGATTATAATTTACATTGCCCCCATGACTCTGGGTATTGGGGTAATCTTGCTGTTTGATCGGCTGATCAAATACTAGAGAGGCTTCTTCAATTTTACAGATGCCTTCCTCTGAGCTGAAGGGATACATAGACTGAATAGTAAATAGACCTTCTGGCATAGAGGCAAAGGATTGTTCTATTAATTGTTCTTCAGTTAAGTATCCTTCAGGTATTAGCCCTTTTACATTATTCTGGAATCCAAAAGTGTAATAACTTGATTCCAGCGCATATCCTATGGTAGTCCCCTTGGATAAGTTTATATCCTGTGGGGTCATGTTATGCACAATAAAATGTATTGGAATAGTTCCAATATTTACCATAGAAGTATAGGTCATTGTGACACCCAGATTTTGTATTCTATGGGAGAGGCAAATTAGTGTTTCAGAAGTTTTTTTAAATTTTGACCTCTCTTTACCTGTAAGGGAAAAAGAAATTTATCAGCCCCAGCAGGAATTATAACATTGCTAGACGCCTGCATATCCACAGTATATGGCAATTGGTGGTTTGATTTCAGTGCTGCATTTTCATCCTAAAATACTTCAGGGTCCCCCTTTAACCTGCTCCAGAGGCAAGAGTTAATCAAATCTATTTGTATGGCATACCTATGTAAGATATCATTGCCAATGTTTATTTGATTATGGGGAGTATTTAAAACTAAAAACAGGTGCTTCACTGACTTATTACCTATAGAGACAGATAATAAGCACTTAGCTGTGATGTTATAGCTTTCAAACCTGTTATCCAGGTCGTGGACACAGTGGTCTTGTCGAGAAAGATATTTAATCACTTTAGGTTCAACTATCTGCGCTAATAAGCCTTCGCTTATATAGCTAGCTTCCTGTTTTAAGTTCATTTTGGCATACTTTGTTGTACCAAGGTCATGCACTTGTATAGGGATAAATAGATCCTCTTTAACTCTCTCAATTCCTGCGAGGTATTGAGCGTGCCCCCCCCTTAGGGATTTTTTTTTAATTTAATTTTTTTGTTTTATTTTTTACTGTAATCGAGACAAATAAATACCAAGTACAAATATTAAAGTACAGTTACATAGAAAATTTTCAATAACACTTCAAAATTTTAGAATTGACCTGGAAATATATAGAGGGTTCTCTGTCCCTCTTAGATCACACATACTTATATAGAGGGAGAGGGTAAAGATACTGGAATGAAGAGGGAAGGATGGAACAGAGAAAGTGAAAGGAAAGGGGAGGGAGGGGGAAGGGGCTTGAGGGAGATCTTTAAAGGAAGTCGCTATTGAGCGTAGGGGCAAGTATATTATGATCCCCCTTGTGGAGAGATATGATTAATACATCGCCGTCTAAGGAAATATTCGCTATCTTTCCAGGCGAAATTTTAAAAGTATTACCATCAGAGCCACATAAAGGAGTCTGATCATCTATCTGTAAAATAGTGATTTCAGGTACAGAGTTATTCCTGAAATAAATCTCCACAGCATCTGGCTTCTCTTCCACCACGTGACAGTTATGTCGGGTGCGAAATATACCAGATTTCTCATAATTAATATACCTTTTAACTTGTGACCATATTACATTATTTATGCAATCAATTATGGTGCTTAATCGCTTCAGGAGATCACTACCAATAATTAAACGATCAGTTAGCAGATCCACTATAATGACAGGGTGTCGTATGACCCTGTTCCCCAATTTAAATTTTAACCAGGCAGTACCGTAAACCTTTAGAGAATCACCCCCAACTCCTATTAGAGAACTGTCAAATTATTTTATTTAAGGTCTGTGGGGTGTTAGCTCATTTAGCTGTGTGTAGTACCTGTGGGATAGAATAGTTGCCTGAGATCCAGTATCAATTAATCCCATGATAGGGTTGGAAACTGAATTTTGCAGCTCAGCTAATACATAATATCTCCCTGCAATTTCTACCATTTCATACATAAAATTGGCATTATCATACATCTGTGGGCTTCGCCACGTGTTACCTGAATCCGCCATGTTACCTGATGCAGAAGAAACTTCATTCCTACCGGTCACCTCTATGATAGGGTCGACTGAGTTCTTGTGTACTGTATCTGTGGAAATAAGGTTAAGAGAACGCTGCAAAGGAAGAAATTGGTTAATTTTTCCTGGTTGAGTTTGCTTGTTATCACAATCTAAATCATCCGTTTCCGGTCTGTGGGGAGAGAACATGATTATTACCGTTTTTGACATTTATAATTACATTTTGTATATCTCACCCCTCCCTTTCAGGTGATACTGCAGTTTTTATGACTGTGCCTGTGGTCCACTGCTGACCACTGGCTGTACCCCTAAAAAAATATTGTTGCTGAGCCGTAAAAGGTTGACTCATATTAGCGAATTGTTTGCTCAACCAATTTAACTGGGTATAAAGCATATCTACTTGATCGTACAAGTTACCTCTACTCCTGGGCCTATCTCTTGATGCCCCATAATAGTGATTCCTGGACCATTGGGTCCCCTCAGAATCAGGGCCGCTATTTCTATCCTGGCGTGGTTGCCCCTGGGGTTCAATTTGTTCAGCATTTGTATTTTGGGGAGCATTATTTACTTGGAGTGTCTGGTTACGCTGAGAATATCTTCACCACTTATTGTATCTACCCTTGCGTGGATACCAATTATTTTGTGGGTTCTCTCTTTGGGAGTAATTATTTACCTGAGTATGTCCCCCAATTTGGTTATAGTCTCTCTGCGCCTCAGCCCATGTTGAGGGAGGGGCAGAGTTAAACCTCTGTGGGGGTGCCTGTTTTGTCTGGCCACCTCCGCGTAGGTTTTCTTTTTAGACTGCAAATTGAGGGGGCTAGGTAACACCCTAGTTTCTGCCACAATTTTGGGTTATGATTCCTTTTTAACCCCCTGTTCACTGGACTGCTGAATAGAATATAACTTTGTACTCTCTTTGATCAGCCACTCCAATGAACAGTTCTCATCAAAATCTCTAGCTAAATTAATTTTGATGGGTGTGGGCAGTGCTTAAAAAAATAAATTCACAAATTCTGAGCATTCAAATATGGAATTGTCTTCAGCCATACTGTACGCATTTTTCAGTATGGAAAGGAAGTCTATGGGGCTCTGATTTGCACTACATTTTAAACCATATGCAGCTATTTTCGCTGCAGTTTTAGTGCGATGTTGCCCGAATTCTTTTCTGCACTGTTGTTTTGTTTCACTCCAGGAATGGATATTCATATCCTTTAGTGAAGCAAAGAATTTGTGATGTTTACCTTCAAATACCCAGGGCAGAAATTTAATTTTTAATTGCTCACTTGTAACATTCATTATTTTCAAAGGCCTCTAAGTGATCAATTACAGAGTTTGTTCCCTTGTTGGAGAATATAGGTACTGCATCCTTTAAGAAAGTAATTATTTTATGGGAGTCATATACCTTATTAGACTTATTTTTGTATTCTCTAGGAGCCTTATTTTTGGGGTTGGAGTGTTCCCTATTTTCACTATGGGGAGACCCCCTATGTATATTATTGTTACGTGGGCTATTTTGGTATCTAGCTCCGCCCTCTGACTCTCTATTAATGTTTCCTTCCCCCTCATCAGCTGAGTTACAGCAGCTCCCTAAATTTACATCACGAGGCGACTGTCTATTTGGGAAATCTATTTCTGACCCAACAGGGGTCCTTTGTCTACATTCTTCCATATATTTCTGAATTTCGTCCCTGACGCATTCTCTAAGGGAGTTAGAATTATCTGCATTATTCTCACTGTTAATATAGGGGTTTTCATTATGGCGATATGACCTTTTTAAATCACTTAATTCTCTCTGGCTTTGTGCAAGCTGTTTATTTAACTCTTGTATCTTTGCTAGTAAATCGAAGTTATGCTTATCTAAGGTGGTTAGGTCTTTGGCAAACTCATCAATTTTATTTTTGGCTATTTTAAAATTCTCTTCGCATCTGCGTGAGGAGCGAATACTACTTTCTAGCTCCTGTATTTGCAATTCTTTCTCTATGAGATATAGCAACATTTCTTCAATAATGCATATCACAAGGGGCCAAGATTTTAGTATTAGTTCATCTTGCTTTTTGAGAACCTTGCATTGATTTATCATTAATAATTCTTGGAATAATTCACTTTTTTCATTCCCCCTATTATCATCAATGGCAAGATTTTTAGCCTTAATTTCAAGCATATTCATGTAATCATTGAATTCACCCGCAATATTAAACCTCTCTTTCATGTGGCCTATAATGTCCCTCTTAAGGACTTGACTTCGAGTAAAGGGTATTGTTAGGGCACAACCTTCAACGTTATGTATAGAATTAAATGATTCACTCCTGGTAACAGACATTATTATATTGGCTTAGTATTTAGTTAAATTAAAACGCTAATACAATTTTTACCAATAAAAAGAAAGAAAAAAATTATATTTAAAAAAAATAATAATATTAATTTTGAAATATGAAAAATTTATATTTTTATTCATTTTGAAATTTAAAAATTACTATTTTTAAGAATCTTTGAAATATGTAAAATTAATATTTTTATGAATTTTGAAATATGAAAAATTTATATTTTTATGCATTTTGAAATATGAAAAATTAATATTTTTATGAATTTTGAAATATGAAAAATTAATATTTTTGATTAATTTTGAAATATGAAAAATTAATATTATTAATTTTTCAAAAATTAATCTTTAATAATATTTCAAAATATCAATATTAATCTCGAAATATGAAAATCAATATTTCATTTTTCAAAAAAAAATTATATCTTCAAAATATTAATTTTGAAATATGAAAATTTTTCTCTTTTTTATAATTTCTATTTAAAACAAATATATTATATCAATATGATAAGTATTAATAATATCTCAGCAGTGCCTCCAAATAATATGTCAGTATATGGCTGGGTTATAACACAATATATTTAATAATTATTCTTTTAACTAAACCCAAAAATATGCATATACCAAAAACCATAAAATTAATATAAATTCCTGAATTCTTTATTAGTAGTTAATATCTATGAACACATTGAAATATATTTGTAGGAACAAGAATATGAATCAATACTATACACGTTTAAAACTATTAACATATGCTATGCAAAGTTCATAAAAATTGTCTTATTCCTAATAGCCTCCCAAGACAGAGTTGCATTTGAAATGTCACACTGAAACCAAGATATGAGCGCCTAATATTCAGACTGGTACAATTAACTATACAGCTACAATTGATTCTAACACAATTCTAATTAGGACAATAAAAGTACATATATTCTTAATGTAAACAGTTACTTTAAATGTCCATTTATTTAAACTGGAACAAATTCTTAGTTACTTATAATTAAAACCAATTCTAAGATATATATATATATATATATATATTGCAAAGATAAACAACTTAGCATACAAGAGACAAACTTAACACTATACAGGACTATGAACACAGTTAAAATACTGAGTGCCCCTTTAAATCTCTTAACTATAATTTGAATATGGTCTTACCAATAACCTTTGTATACTTTACCCAGATAAAACAAATCGATATCCAATATTTCTCAACAGGTTCAATCGCACCTCAGAATACCAAAATTGGGGTATTGTTGCATATGGAGAATAAAAAGTAGCTGTTTGCTTATAATAACTGCAGCAGTTATTCCTTCAGGGTTTAGCAAAATGGTTTACCAGTCAAAGTTAGCCAGCAGCCAGCAGCAGCAGCCTCTTTTTCTCTCTATGCTTGGGGTTAAATCATCTGATCTGACCTTTCCCCTTTTTTGATCAGTACCATCATTGGTGAGATTGGAAACGCCCAACGGAAGCTTGTCTCGTATTGGCCCTTTGAAACTGAACATGGATTGGTTCATCTGGGAAGTATCTTTTAACAGTCAAGTTTTTTTTGGCTGTAATACCGGATTTTGTCCATCGGGGGAAACATGACAAACTAAACAGATTCATTCTTAACATTCATCTTTGCTACAATTTAAATATCTTCCATATAATGATTATTTAAAATCATCATAATTTCTTGCATTAATTACTTGCACTCCGAATTCCAGGCAGGATAGCATCATGTGAATTTTCTGATTATTTTAATATGAAACATCAAATTCTTTTTAATATCATATTACATCAAAATAATTTATATTTCTAACTGTTCCAAAATTAATAGCATTTAAAATCCATTTAAAAATAGCATTCAGTATCCTGACATTGTATTGCATTTCAACAGGAATATAATATATTTCATATTTCTAATAAATCCTGAATGCATGAATCTTGTCTATGGTTCATATTCATAGGACATCTTGTTATCATATGTATAAAAAAATAAAGAGATACAGAGGTTATTATTCTGACATAGTCACCTATAAAGCTTAGCGAATACTCATGTAATATTAGAAAATTAGTCAATCTCCCAAATTTCTATATTCATATATAATATGTTGTCTGAATATATGTATATGTATATATATATATATATATATATATATATATATATATATATATATCTATCAGTGATGTGCAGTCACTAGAGGCAGGTGAGGCAGAGCTTCACCTCTCATATGGGCAAAAATATATTTTTTATTGGCTTTAAAAAAAAAAAAACAATTGCAATTTTTTTTCCCCCAGCATTTTTTTTTTCACAGCTACATGTTGTGCAATGGAGAGGCACAAGCAGGTCTGCCCACCATTACACAACATGCTGCGCCACCTACTGGATGAAAGTGGTTAAGATCATTGCATGGCACATAGCTGCTTATTTGAGGCAGTCCTATTTGGGCTGACCCAATCCAGTGAGAGGCATTAGTAAGTGGAACTTAGGGTTGGGGCTGGATTTTAAGTGATATAAAACAAAAGAAAAACGGAAAAAAACAACTTTAATTTATTTTTTTGCTGTCCTGTGAAGCTGCCAAACTTTGCTAAAGGGAAAAAGAGAGTTCTGTACTACCCCTCCAAGTGCCGTGGAATGTGCCACTTTCACTTCCTTACAGAGCAGCCAGGAAGAGATGCAGACTTGCAGTGTTTTAGCCACATTTTATTGAAGTAAGTGCTGCAGCCTTAGATTTTGCTGAAAGGGATTCTGTTAGTGAAAATGATAATTTAATGAATGTGGTTTAGTGTTTTTTTTACTCTTTTACAGCAGTTTAAGGATAGTTTTTGTATTTTGTTTACTCAAAATTTACACCCACCCACTACCTTAGCAGCTTGCCTCTGTACTTCACACTAATTTATAGTCTCACTTTCTGAACTCTCTGTAGCTCTGCTGTTTTATTACTTAAAAATTCAGTGGTCCCACTCCCCCCCCCTTGTGTGTGTGTGTGTGTCTCTCTCTCTCTCTATCTATCCATCTCTCTCCTTATGTGTCATTCTCCCCCATGGTCTCTTTCTCTCTCTGTCTCTCTTCCTCCCCCTCTGACTCTCTCATCCCTTATGTGTCTCTCTAACCCTCTGTGTGTGATCGTGTCTCTCTCTCTCTTTATCTAACCCTCTGTGTGTGATTGTGTCTCTCTCTCTTTCTCTAACCCTCTGTGTGTGATTGTGTCTCTCTCTCTTTCTCTCTCTCTAACCCTATGTGTGTGATTGTGTCTCTCTCTCTCTTTCTCTCTCTAACCCTCTGTGTGTGATTGTGTGTCTCTCTCTCTTTCTTTCTCTCTCTAACCCTCTGTGTGTGATTGTCTCTCTCTCTCTTTCTCTCTCTCTCTCTCTAACCCTCTGTGTGTGATTGTTTATCTCTCTCTTTCTCTCTCTCTCTCTCTCTCTCTCTAACCCTTTGTGTATGATTGTGTGTCTCTCTCTTTCTCTCTCTCTCTAACCCTCTGTGTGTGATTGTGTCTCTCTTTCTCTCTCTAACACTCTGTGTGTGATTGTGTCTCTTTTTTTCTCTCTCTCTCTCTAACCCTCTGCGTGTGATTGTGTCTCTCTCTCTTTCTCTCTCTCTAATCCTCTGTGTGTGATTGTGTCTCTCTCTCTTTCTCTCTAACCCTCTGTGTCTCTCTCCCCCATCTCTCTCTCCCTCTCCCCCCGAGTGCTTTTCTGTGTTTCTGTCTACCTTTTATTTATTTAATTAATTAATTGGTAGTGCCATCTGATTGTGTGGCTTTATTTAAAGGGGTGGGGTCAAGTGCCCCACCATCTTTAAATTTCACCAGCCACCACTGGATCAAGACATTTTTATATTTACTGAATAATGAAAGAATCTATAAGCATAATTTGCAGCATTAAAGTAAAAAGTATGTTTTAAACATATTTTAATGGGCCTGGATTTCTAGATCTAATAATCAGAGCAAGCATTTTGTTATCTGGCAAGAGTTTCTGTTACAATCCTTTAGACTAAAATCAGATGTTTACTAAGTTGACCTGTTTTCCAAGACACCATTTAAAGGGACAAGAAACCCATATGTTTTCTTTCATGATTTAGAAAGAGCATGCAATTTTAAATAACTTTCCAATTTACATCTAATATCTAATTTTCTTCATTCTTTTGATATCCTTTGTTGAAAATCATATCTAAATATGCTCAGTAGCTGCTGATTGGTGGCTGCACATAGATACCTCATGTGATTGGCTCACCCATGTGCATTGCTAGCTCTTCAACAAAGGATATCTAAAGAATGAAGGCGTATCCTAGCCACTGCCTCACCAGCCTCTGACGTCACTGATATATATACACATGTATTCATTTCTATGCTGTCTTTTAACAATGGGTCTAAGAGTATAATTTAGAACATGTGTTTTTAGCTGGTCAAATTTTTACTGCCTCAATACACAGGCAGGGACTAATTAACAAGTCTATGCTAATCACTATGGAGTCAGAATTTTACCTACATATCTAGTTTATAGGCCCAGAATGTTGTCTCCATACACAGAAGGAATCATTTTACAAGTAGTTGTAAAAAGTTATAATTTCTTGAACATGTTTGTAGCTTCAAACATGCTCACAGACAGATCGGCTACACCTTGGGCAGGAAACCCATATATGGGCATGCACCTCTAAGGCTCCATCATGCTAATTTCCATTTCCTTGAAATTTTCAGCATCTCTTTTAGCCTCAAAGACAGATCCCAGACACCCCATCCCCACTCACTGTATGGGGTCATATATCTGACAATCTATCCTTCTTTTAAATTACCTTTATGATTCATCCTGTGTAACCAAAAACAGTGGTGCTAAATTTCAGACAGTGCCATTTGAAGTTTTTAGAAATTAAATTAATTAATTGATGTACACAACCACAGATCTATTAAATAATAATAAGAATACCTGTGTATATCATCTAATAATATTTCAAATACCTTTACAGGTTAAAAGGGTTTATTTAATGACGGAGATGTGGGAGGCCGGAGGTTTAGGGGTTAATAACTTTATTTAGTGGCGGCGATGTTGGGGAGCCACGGAATAGGTGTTAATAAATGTATTATAGTGTCGGCAATGTCAGGGAGTGTGGTTTAGGGGTTAATATATTTAAATAGTGTTGACGATGTGGGTGGGCAGCAGATTAGGGGTTAATAAATGTATTTAATAGTCGCGATGTGGGTGGGCGGCAGATTCAGGGTTAATAAGTTTAATATAGTGTTTGTAATGTGGGAGGGTGGCGGTTTAAGGGTTAATAGGTAGTTTATGGGTGTTAGTGTACTTTGTAACACATTAGTTATGAGTTTTGTGAAACATTTTTGTTACACAAAATCCATAACTACTGCTCTCAGATGGCGGTATTGATTGTGTCGGTATAGGATTTAACGCAAGCATTGTAGCCTCACCGCACAACCTGTAATACCGGCGCTATGGAAATCCCATGCAAAAACGTAATTTTTTTGAGTGTGGGATTGACTTTGCGTTACAGGCTAAAATGCTTGCGGTATAGCAATACTGACACGACTCATAATATTGGTTGCTGGCCATTACGCAGAAATTGCCATTTTTTCAGCGTTAAAAGCCGCAACGCAAAACTCGTAATCTAGGTGAGTAAAAGGGGGAAATAAGGAATTGGCAAACTTGTTTTATTATTAATGATTAATATAAAATCAAAGTATTTACTGCCCCTTTAAATCAAAATAAATCCTTTAGCTCGCACTCAGGATCACCATTTGTGAATATGAAATACAAGGTATCTTAACTAAGTAAATCATTGATTAAAGCAATATTGTACTTTAAAAAAAGTAAAGATATTTTCAACGCATTTTTATTTTTGTATTTTGGAAACTTGGGGGCCGATTCATCAAGCTCCTTAACTTGTCCGCTACCTCTGAGGCGGCGGACAACAATCCGCCCGATTGCATATGAAAAATCTGCAGGGGGCGGCATTGCACAAGGATTTCTATTCAAATGCTTGTGCAATGACAAATACTGACAGCATATGCTGTCGGCATTTATTGATGTCCGCTCACACTATAATAAATCAGCTCCCAAGTGTCATTTGTACTGCAAGTCTCTCTTTGGTATGTGAATTGGGTCCCTGCGTTCAAATCCTGCCATTTTCCCTGTTTTTTGTGTCATTTGTACTGCAAGTCTCTCTTTTTTGAATTTGCCTATAGTCTGTGTAATAATTTATGTATTTACTCTGCTGATATATTGTCTTAATCTATGTAATGTTCAAACCTTGCAAATATTTGTTATGATTCCTAAATTTATAATTTCACTAATGGTATAACCCCAGCCTCCCCCAAATTCTATTGTCTGATTTTTTCAACTTATCTCACCCTGAATCAAATTTTCACAATTGGCCTTTGACTGTCTTTGATCAGGTCATTACCTAATTTATTGCATTCAGATGAATGCTCTGGCCTATAAATTTAAACACTGCTATGGGGAAAGCAATGCAGGGGTAGCAATACAGGCTTAGGTATTAATATTGTAAGATCATCTGTTCACATCTCTTAAGTGAACATTTATAAGTGAGGCACAACAAATTATACAAAAATTAGACAAGGATTGGACAAGGGAAAAGGCAAGTTCTGTTTTAATACTGAGTTTTATACACTGTCTGAATATTTTGTAAAAAATGCACAATATCTTAATATCCCTATTTGCCACCCTTTGTCTGTTTAACAAACTACTTTACTCAATTACTCCTTACCCCTTACCATCTGCACTGCTCATTAGCCCATCTCTCTTAACCTCACCTTACTTTTGTATTCATGAACTTCACACATTCCTAAAATCTCTCTCTCCCCCTTGCAACTCATCACAAAAACAGTCTCACTACTGCAAATCCGCATCTCATCTCGTCACCCTCCCTCTTGCTCATACTAGCTGGCGACATCTCCCCTAATCCTGGTCCCCCACAACTTCCTTGCCCTGCACACCCATGTACCCTTCAATAGACTTCAAAAATAAAACTCTGGTAACCTTTAATCTCATTCCTTTTGCATCTAAAGCCACCACCCCCTTCACTTGCACACTTTGGTACTCTAACTCTGTTTGCAACAAGCTCAATTCTATCCATGACCTCTTTATCTCCCACTCTCTCAATCTGCTGGCTCTCACAGAAACCTGACTCTCTCCTTCAGACTTTGCTTCCTCTGCTGCACTGTCACATGGGGGTCTCCACTTCCACCACACTCCTAGGTCTGACAATAGACAAGGAGATGGTGTTGATATTTTACTTTCCTCTCATTGCACCTTTCAAAAAATACAGTCCTCTTCCCACAAATGTTTTTTCTTCGAAACACACATGATTCGCTAATTCTCTCCCCTCTCTTTACGCGTTGCAGTAATATAAAGCCCCCCTGGCTCTGCAACTCTATTTCTAGATCACTTTGCTGCCTGGCTACCTTACTTCCTTTCCTCAGATACCTGTGCCCTCATTCTCGGTGACTTTAACCTCCCTGTTGATAATCCCACTGCCTCCTCTGCAAAACAACTTCTGCAACTCACTTCCTCTTTCGACCTGTCACAATGGACTGACTCTCCCACTCACAAAGATGGTCACTCCCTTGATCTGATGTTTAGCTATCAATGCACTATCTTACACTTCACAAACTCACCTTTTTCTCTTTCTGACCACCACCTCCTCACTTGTAACATCAGCTCCCTCCCTACAACTCTCCCTCCTTCTACCCCTCAGACTAAACTTCACAGAAGTATCAAGTCACTAGATCAGCAACAGCTCACTAGCTCTCTTGAACCTCTTCTCTCTTCTTCCCCTCTTTTTCCTGCCACTGCCACTATAACTCCACCCTTACATTGGTCCTTAATAATCTGGCCCCACCTACCATAGCTCGGAAAACATACACTCATCCACAGCCCTGGCATACTCCTCTGACACGGTACCTACGTAGATGTTCCCGTACTGCTGAGCGACACTGGAGGAAATCTCTGAGTTCTGCTGACTTTCTTCACTATACGTTCATCTTGAACTCTTACTATCCTGCCCTTAATCTATATAAGCAACATTACTTCTCTACTCTTATCTATACTCTTTCTTCAAACCCAAAACGTCTGTTCTCTACATTCAATACTCTTCTCCGCCCACCCCCACTTCCCACCACAACTTTTCTCTCAGCTCAAGATTTTGCCAGCTATTTCAACAACAAAATCGACTCCATTAGAAATTAAATCAGCTCTCAACATACTACCGGTCTTCCACCCACTCAAAAGCTCACAATCATCCAAAACCCACATAGTCATAAATTTAGCTCTTTTTCCCTTGTTACAGAGGAAGACGTTTCTGCCCTTATACTATCCTCTCACCTCACTACCTGTCCCCTCGACCCCATCCCCTCACAACTACTCCCCTCCCTCTCTTCTACACTTACCCCTATACTCACACACATCTTTAACCTCTTCTTCAGCACTGGTATAGTTCCCACATCTCTTAAACATGCATTAGTCACACCTATCCTCAAAAAAAACTTCTCTCGATCCAACCTCCCCATCCAACTACCGCCCTATTTCCCTACTCCCTCTTGCCTCATAGCTTCTTGAAAAGCTAGTATATGCACGTCTATCCCATTTCCTTACATTAAACTCCCTCCTTGATCCACTGTAATCTGGATTTCGCCCCATTCACTTCAGCAATTGTTAAGGTTACCAACGACCTACTTACAGCAAAATCCAAAGGCCACTTCTCTCTACTTATCCTCCTTGATCTGTCTGCAGCCTTTGATATTGTTGACCACTCTCTTTTGCTCCATACCCTCCAATCCTTCAACATCTGTGACACAGCTCTCTCTTGGTTCTCTTCCTATCTGTCTGACCGTACCTATAGTGTAGCTTTCTCTGGGGCATCCTCTGTCCCATTACCTCTTTTCTGTTGGGGTACTGCAAGGCTCTGTCCTCGGTCCCCCTTCTCTTATCAATTGACACGTCCTCATTAGGTTCCTTAATAAAGTCCCACGGGTTTCACTATCATCTGTATGCCGACGATACCCAAATCTACCTCTCTGCACCAGAACTATCTCCTTCCTTGCTAACCCATGTCACTAACTGTCTCTCTCATATATCATCTTGGATGTCCTCTCACTACCTCAAACTAAATCTCTCCAAAACTGAGCTCCTTATTTCCCCCCCCCCCTTCTTCCAAAATCTCCACCCCCCATGTCTCTATAACTGTTGATAACTCCATCATTACCCCAACCTCACATGCCCAATGTCTTGAGTTCCCACTTGACTTTCAGATCGCTAAAATCAGACATTTCCTTACACAAGACACAACTAAGATTTTAATCCACTCTCTCATCATTTCCCGCCTCGACTACTGCAACTCCATCCTCTCTGGTCTCCCTAGCTGATGCCATGCTCTTTACAATCCATAATGAATGCCTCTGCCAGGCTCATCTTCCTTACACGTCGCTCTTCATCTGCTGCACCTCTCTGCCAATCCCTTCACTGGCTTCTTCTAGCCTCCAGGATTAAACACAAAATTCTAAGCCCAGCTGTTTGTAGTCCACTTTAATAAAAGCGAACTACAGCAACGTCAGCAGGACCCTCTACCCATTTGATCCCTGTAATTGTTTTTATATACCACCTATGTTCATAGCGCTGTGGAACCTGTTAGCGCTCTACAAATACCTGATAATAATAATAAATAATAATAATTTTGGAGCTATTTAAAAATAATACAGTATCATTTTTGTAACTTATATTTTCATCTTCCAAATTACTTGTTGCAATTGTAAATGAACATTCTGATAATGGGGGATATTTATCAAAGCGTCAACTATGTTGCATTCGCAGGCATCAATACGCTCGCAAAACATCGCCAAACTTCACGGCCGCGGATTTTAATACAATCTCCTTATTTATCAAAAAAGCCGTCAAAAACACAAGCGTCAAGTTCGGTACAAAGAGCATCGGACTGGTGTTAACTGTCATCAATGTCGCGGCTATTCAGGTTTTTCCCAACTTTATTTATACCATTTCATTACTGTCCACAAATAGTGTAAATGTATTCTTTTTCTGAGCAGCACTATTTGTGAATATAGCAAGTAGCGACATATTTGGTGCAAAGTGGAGAGTGAATTATTAGAATTATTTTTTATATTGGACATACATATTTTAGTATATATGTGTGTGTGTTATGTCATAAATCTTTTGCAAACATGTCCCTAAGTTTCTTTTTTTGTTCTAAACAATGTTGTCTGTCATATCTCTGTGTTTATTTATACCACTATTTGTATACATTGTAAATGTATTATTATTCTGAGCAGGAATAATTGCAAATATAACATGTAATCAGAGTATCATATGTATTTATTTACAATCTATGGATATTTTAAAGGGATAGGAAAGTAAAAATATAAGTTGCACTAGTGGGAGCTAGCTGCTAATTGGTGCCTGCACACATTTATCTCTTGTGATTGGCCAAATAGATGTGTTCAGCTAGCTTCCAGTAGTGCAATGTTGTTCCTTCAGCAAAGGATAAGAAGAGAACAAAGCAAATTTGATAATAGAAGTAAATTGGAAAGTTGTTTAAAATTGTATTTTCTATCCAAATCATGAAATAATATTTTGGGGTTTCCTGTCCCTTTAAGAGCTGGGCCAGGTTTCTCTCTGCATCTGTCTAACCCCTCCTGATTGCAATCTATTTTAAAAAACCACCCCTTCACAGCTGTTATGAAATGGGCTGGCATATAAGATGACATTTCTTACTGTAAAAGAATTTCAAGAGAAGGAAGAAATACACTGAAAATAGCATGCCAGTAAAGAGGTGATTTTAATTTCTGCTGTATCTGTTTCTTAACAGTTTAAAGTTAGGTGGGCTATCCCTTTGAGCTACCTATCAGCTTAAGATTCTATTAAATCAAACATCAATTTGAATTTTAAAGTCCTTGTCTAAAATATTACACTGTGTGTCCTAATGTCAGCATCAATGTTTATCTTTAATACTAATTTTACATATACATACTTTCAAAGTATAATACACAATGTAACAAATGGCACTTACAAGTTCTGATGAGTGACAGAAGTATCGAGCAATTTTATTCGTTAGTGATAGTATATAATATGTATTTGAATCAGATTGGCTGATGTCATAAATCATGTGATTATCCATATTCCAAAAGTGGTGGAAATATTCACTAGTGTGTTGGTTATTTAGGAGTTTGCATCATAATTGGTGCGAAAAGTGTTGAGTCAAATATGGCGCAAAGTGGAGAGTGGGACTTGTATTACATGGCTTAAACATGGTGCACATAGATTTTTCCAAAAAATAAAAAGGAAGTTAGCAATATTATGTTTATGTGTATTTATTTCATTTTTATCTCTATATCTATTAGTGCGACAAGTTTGGGGCAAAACTTTGCACCAAATTTGTAGAAATAATATTGTCCCCTTGCTTTGTAATGAGAGACAAAGTTGTAGCATAATCCATAAGAATAAAATGTATTTTTCATTTTTTATCCCTATATCTACTAGTGCACCAAATGTGGAGCAATAATATTGTTTAATTTAGAAAGGGTATACAATTTTAATAAAGTTTCTAATTTATTTTTATTATGTAATATACTTCATTCTCTTGCAGCATCGAACATAAGTTTTCTGTGTTTTCAGACTCCCATTGAGTTCTTTGGCATCCACGACCTGACCGTAGAAATTTTGATACCTTCATGAGAGCTTCAAATAGTGTTGAATAGGAGGGTGAATCAACACGATTCCGCTCGAATTCCACAAGTTTTCAACTTGCATCTATGTGCGTCGGATTCAGATTGCGGGATCGTATGTTACATCACAAATTTCAACATTTGCCGATGTTGACACTTTGATAACTACGGCGGATCAATCTCGCGACAATTATGATGCAAAATTCCAGCATATTTTCAGTTGACGCTTTGATAAATATCCCCCGAAGTGTTAAGTTTTGTCCAGATTTCATAGTTTAAAAGTGAGATTTTTTTTTCTAACTTTTATGAAAGAATAATCAATCTGATTTATAAACGTGAACTGGAAAAACAAAATCCATGCATTTCTGGCTACAATGAGACTGGTAGCCTTTATGTAAAGGCATCAAGAGGCATTATAGGTAACAAAAACTGAATGACACTTCATATAAAATGAGTCCCTAAATGGGACAAAATAATGTCTATAAAACAATGGGAGCTGCCAATTGTGGTCAATTAGGGACAGTTATAAATAGGTCACTAGAGTGTGAGGTAATGGCTGTGTGGAATATAACAATGCTCTGCACTTCCATTTCTAACAGGAACTGAAAAGCTCACAATTTCAGAATGAAATTACAAGAAAAGGTGAAAAAACAAATAATGAAAGTATATTTAAGAGTTTTTTTATATATATATTTATGATTTATCATTTTATATTACCATCTCAAAGTGTTTAATGTCCCTGTGAAAGTGTGATTTGAACATTTTTTCTTAACCTTTATGAAAGAATGATCAATCTTATTTATTAACTTGTGAACTGAAGAAAAAAAAATCTCCCCCATTTAGACCACAAAAGATGTGTTACAATACTTGTATTCCACAGTACATGCTTCTTTCAGTTGGTGGTGTAATGAGACATGGTTTGTGGCAAGCTTCTGTATACAATAATGAAGAACATTGGAATGTGAAATATTTACAGCAAATACATAGTTAAACACTTTATTAAAAATGAATATTGCATAAATATGATTTTATATGTTTTCAGCTACTTGACTGCAAAGGGCTCCAATGCAAACATACTCACATACATATTTAGATGTATATATATATATATATATATATATATATATATATATATATATATATATATATATATATATATATATATACAGGTAGCCCTCAGTTTACGCCGGGGTTAGGTTCCAGAAGGAATGGTTGTAAGTTGAAACCGTTGTAAATTGAAACCCAGTTTATAATGTAAGTCAATGGGAAGTGAGGGAGATAGGTTCCAGGCCCCTCTCAAAATTGTCATAAGTAACACCTAATACATTATTTTTAAAGCTTTGAAATGAAGACTTTAAATGCTAAACAGAATTATAAACCTAATAAAGTAATCACACAACACAGAATATATAATTAAACTAAGTAAAATAAACAAAAATATATGCTAAACAGCATTATAAACCTAATAAAATAATCACACAACACAGACTTCACTTGCATTTTTCTGCAAACAGTTCTTTCTATGCATTCCAATCTGGACTGATTTATACACAGGAAGATCTTGTTCCTTTGAAATCTGCTCAAGAGCTCAGGTCTGGTTAAACTGATTAATTTCATCTTGTTGCAACACAAGCAGACAGCTCCACCTACTGGCTATTTTAATAAATGCACTGCTTCTCAATGCTTTTCAATAGCAGTCACATGACTGGAAAAAAAGGTTGTTATTCTGAAACGGTGTAAATTGAACCGTTGTAAAACGAGGGCCACCTGTATATATATATATATATATATATCTTTATTAAATCCATTTGCATGGCTTTTTTCTAACACCTGAGACCTCATATCTTTGAGCCTTTATAACTTTTTATTGCATTTCTTTTTATTAGATAGTGTTATTATGAGTGTAAATGTACTTTTAAATATAATGTTGATGTGTTTTGTGCAACTTTTTAGATGAGCATAAGTTAACCAGAGCTCTGAAGTTGCGCTATCCCTATGCGTGTAAATTCAGTTGCGCTCATGCAAACGCGTTTACTTTCAACTTGTAATAAGTGCACTACTTCTGCCGTTCACAGAGAGCCATGATAAACCCTTTTTCGCTTGCATGCAACAAGGGGCCACTTGTAACCTAGCCCTAAATTGATGAGTGATCAATGCATTGATATGATTATTAAGAGAAAAAAAAAATTAAAAAAAGAATTTGGTAGCAATAAAAAAATTGAACTAATTTGTACACATACAAGTGAATTCCTGTGATAATCTTACCAGGAAAATATATATAATAATAGAGTAAGATAAAGATGCACTCTCCAGGATTTTAAATCACCGTCAACTTTTATTGTAACATTTCGGATTTCACCCCCATCCTTATCTTTTTCTATTGTCTTATTTGTGGAAGCACCCTGGGTTGCTGGATTAACATGGATCATGAGTGCTGGCCTGTCTGAATATATATATATATATATATATATATATATATATACACAGTATATATATACAGTATATATATATATATATACTAGTTGATAAGCCTGCCCAAAGGGCAGTCTATGCGCTGTAAAAAATAAATAAATATAGAAATACCGAAAAAAATAAACACATTATCCAAATTAAAAAAAATAAACCTAATCCCTATGAAAATAAAAGAGCCCCCCCCAAAATAAAAACACCCCCTAATCTAATGCTAAACTACTAATAGCCCTTAAAAGGGCTTTTTCTAGGGTATTGCCCTAAGTTAAACAGCTCTTTTACATTAAGAATAAACAAAGTCCCCCCAACAGTAAAAACCCCCACCCACCAAACCCCCCCACAAAAACTAACACTTATAAACTTAATCTACCCATTGCCCTGAAAAGGGCATTTGTATGGGCATTGCCTTTAAAAGGGCATTTAGTTCCTTTTCACTTCCCCTAAAAACCTAACACTAAAGCCCCATATAGTAGCTTCAAGATAATATTTCAAAGCTCTTACAACATCCAAAGAATGTAAGGATATCTCCAAAGAATTTTTAGGATTAGGACACAAAGAAGGAACAACAATTTCTCTATTAATGTTGTTAGAATTCACAACTTTATGTAGAAATTTAAATGAAGTCCGCAAAACTGCCTTATCCTGATGGAAAATCAGAAAAGGAGATTCACAAGTCCGGCGGGTCCATCATCTTCATCCACAGAGAAGACGGCACGGAGCGGAGGTCCGGAGCGGTCTTCCTAGATGTGGTGGTACTCAGCGACGGCGGTCCTTGGCAGCTGCGGCGGCGGTCCTTGACGGCGGCAGTCCTCGGTGACATTGAGGCTTCTCTTCATCCGATGTCCGTGGTATACTGAATATTGAATGCAAATTACCGCAATCAATTTGGGATACCTTGCATTCCTATTGGCTGAACATTTCAAAACAGCCAACAGGATTAGAGCTACTAAAATCCTATTGCCTGTTCAAATCAGCCAATAAGATTTCAGTAGCTCTCATCCTATTGGCTGATTTTGAAAATTTCAGCCAGTAGGAATTCAAGGTACCCCAATAAATATGGGGTACCTTTAATTCTTTCTTCAGTGTGTTGCGGACGATCGCATGAAGAGGAACCTCCACGCTGCCACCGAAGACCGCCGCCAAGGAGCGCTACTTCAGGGGAAAACCGCTCCAGACCTCCGCTCATTATGGCATCCAAGTGGGAGCAAGACAGACTATCTCGACAACGTAAAAGAGAAACTGATCTTAACGATGTATTTAAAAATCCTTCAACCAACACTCTAAACATACAAGATAAAATGAACTCAGCCCTCAAAGAAATTCATAAACTTATGTTTAAACAAGATAAACTTTGGTGGAATCACCATTTTTTTGAGAAATACATAGAACTTAAGCTTATTCCAAGAGGACTGAGGATACAACTATTTCCAGCATTTGAGTTCCGAAATCCCCAACATAACATCGAATGGGAAGATGCACTATCTGAATGTTCAACAAAATTAATGAAAATACTTATCAAACATGATACAGAAGAGTATGATCTCTTAGAGACAAAGGTTCAAGAACTGAACACTCAATTACAAGAATTTGAGACGCTAACAGATTTTGAGCAAAACTACAAACAATATCAAAAGGAGTTAGATAAGTACGAGAATGAAATAAAACAAACCAAACAGGGCAAACTGAACAGGGACAAAACTGATTACGAGAATAAAAAAGTATACAAATGGAAAACTAAAATTAACTTCAACAGAGAGAGACCATCAAGAGTAAACATAGTTCAGAGTGATGTTTCTGACACGGAAGGGGAAGAGTCTGAAACTCAGGAATCAGACACAGAACCATCAACATCAAACTCAGAAAGAAACATAAGAATAACACGAGGAAAAAGGAAGGTTTTTTTAGGAGCAGGAGCCTCTTCACAAACAGACACACCAGAAGAGGCAGGGGGCAAAGCAAAAAGGCAAAACAAAAGTCAAACAACGAACAAGACAAACAACAGGAACCGAAAGCCTTACCAGAGGGCTCCGAGCCCCTTCTCACAAATGAGACTGACTCATTAAGAATAATAAACCTCTCCCAAAAATTACTGTCAGACTCACATAGATCGCTATTATCTAAAGGAATGTCTTTCTGTCCCACTCCGAATCTTGATAAATTTGAAACCATCAAAGATGTGCAGCTGTTTGTTCGCAAGATAGCTTTAAAAAGATTCTATAGTGGTAGATCAAATTTAAGTGATACAACATCTATCCATCAGTGGTCTGATGAGGAAACATCCACCCTGGAAATGATGGAATCTTTACTATCCGAAAATAACCCAGAGGAAGAATTGGAATCAGAGTCATCTAAAGAAATAAAATGGAGGGACAAGATATCAAACAAATCCACTTTTATGCCTAAACTTAAACAATGCCCCCAACTTCAGACATTCACAGATGTGGTTTGTGAACAAATAACTAAATTATCAAATACACAAACTCAACACAATCTGTCATATGAGGAACAGAAAGCACTGCATGAGATTAAAAACTGGAATGATGTAATTATCCGCAACTCTGACAAGGGAGGCAACATTGTGCTATGGCCAATCAACATGTATAAACAAGAGACGGATAGACAACTTAAAGATACCTCTTGCTACAAGAAATTGGGATTTAATCCCAACCAAACATTCCTTCAAGAATACATGAATATTCTAAATATGGCAAAATATGACAACATCATTACAAGCAAAGAATTTCAATTCTTGAAAGTGAATGATCCAACAGTGGCAACATTTTACTTGATTCCCAAAATCCACAAAAATAAAAATCATCCGCCTGGCCGTCCAATCGTTTCAGGTATCAACAGCCTCACTGAAAAAGCCAGCAGATATATTGATTTCAGATTAAGAAATTTTCTTCCCCAACTACCATCTTACGTACAGGACACAACGGATGTCCTCATCCAACTAGACAATGTACATCTATCATCAACAACATGGCTAGTTACTGCTGATGTAGAATCGCTATATACATGCATCAAACACGAATTGGGAATCCAAGCTGTCAAATGGTTTTTAGCAATGGGTTCAGAAGAAAACCCTGCTCATGATGACTTTATCTTGCAATTGTTGAAGTTCATTCTCACTCATAACTTCTTTACATTCAACAATAATTTTTACCTCCAAACTAGGGGTACCGCGATGGGTACTGCCTGTGCTCCCACCTATGCCAATCTCTTTCTAGGCTGGTGGGAGCACAAATATGTTTTCTCAGATGACAACACTGATAACCTAAACAAAATCCCATTATGGATTCGCTACATTGATGACGTGCTCTTCTTTTGGGAAGGCACCAAAAACGAATTAGACACATTCATGGCAAGGTTGAATTCTAATAATATTAACATCAAACTCACATATGAAGCTGATCAGACAAAAATCAACTTTCTTGATCTCCAAATCATAAAAACTGCAACAGGTACATTAGCAATGGATGTTCACCGCAAAAGGACAGCTACCAACAGCCTACTTCATAGTACAAGCTCACATGCTCCAAATACAATTAAAGCTCTACCAGGAGGTGAATTTCTCCGAATGAGACGTAACTGTTCCACTGAGGACAACTACAAACAGAGAGCTAAAGAGGTTACCGAAAGACTCATATCCAGAGGTTATAGTCGCAGATCCATTAAAAAAGCAGAATCTAAAGCTAGAAATACATCTAGACGGGACCTACTAAAAAAGAAAAAGAAATCTCAGCAAGACCAAATCAGATTTATCTCCACTTACAATCCAAGGAGCACCCAAATTGTAAATATCCTACAGAACAACTGGCACATACTAACCTCTGACCCGATTTTATCACGAATCCTGGGAGAGAGGGTCCATACGGGATACAGAAGAACCCGAAATCTTAAGGACTTAATCAGTCCCAGTCATCTACAAGGCCCGAAAACCAAGGGAGCATTCAAACAAGGCTCATTTAAATGTGGTACCTGCAGTACATGCAGTTTTATGATTAAAAAAGATGAACTCTGTGATCGATTCAACAAAAGGCATAAGATTAAATCTTACATCAATTGCCATACAGAGGGTGTAATATATGCCCTGCAATGTACATGTAATATGTTCTATGTTGGGATGACAACGAGGAAAATCAGAATAAGACTTCAAGAACATCTGAGGAATATCAAAAATGCTGCTAAAGATGCACAGGAGGGTAAAAATGTGACCTCTGTAGCACGCCATTTTCTCAAGCGTCACAATTCAAAACAATCGGATCTCAAATGCTTTGGCATTGAAAAGAAAGAATTGGGCATAAGAGGCGGAAATTTGGAGAATATGTTACTCCAAGCAGAGAGTAAATGGATTTTTCTATTGAATACTGTACAACCTTACGGACTAAATGAATTCAACAACTTTGTCTCGTTTCTATAAGAACTATGTGTAAAGACTTAGTCATAGTAAAGGAAATGCTTTTATCAAATTGAATACTACCAAATTATGCAGATATAATATGCTTTTTCAAGATCACCTCTAATAATCAAGGGTAAACTATTTAATTATCATAAAGCTCAAAATAAACCCCCCCCCCTCTTTTTCCCTTTTAACACAATTAATCAAACGATATTCACAAACTTACCCACGTTTTGCTTCACCTTCCCAATCTAATTTCACAGCATTGCTTTCAATGAATTGCTTCAGACATTTCTTCATTTAAAATGTCACACTAAAATATCAAGTATCACTTTAATTAGTTATTTTTAATGTCCCATAATAATCTAGATGGGGCTGACCCTATACACTAAGAAATCCTGTTTTAGATACTTAATAGTAAACATACACTCTTATTTCTTATATACACATTTAATGTTTGCACTATTAATCACCCCAGAAAGATTAGCATCACATCGTTACACACTTAACCAAGATAGGTCACACAACACTTCACATTTAAATCCAAATGATCAAGTATCACTCACTTTTGTATCCCAAACCTGATAGGGAGTTCATAATTCTAAAATAAAAAAGTAACTTCAACAATGTTCCAAAGTAAAGCAGTCGCAGACAGGATAATGGTGACATGTCGTAGTTACATAACATGAGCTAATCACATGATGCAATGTCACTCTATTGTATCTATATCAAAACAACTAATTCTTGTAACTCTATACAATCTATCAATATTGGTATGACAGCAGCAACTCAGTTTATTCTAAAAATTCTGTTATGTACTTACAATCCCCGGTATTGTACGTAGACAAAAGAATCGATACAAACACATCATAAGATTGTACCCAATTCCACCAAAGTAGCATCATGAAAACCAACTTAGGTAGCAAATCATGTAAATTTACTTCATATGTAAAAGTATTCTACTACACTGAGTTCAATAGACATTGCAGAATAGTTAATTCAGGTTCTCCATTTCCAACTCTAATAAAATGGAAGTTTCATTCATAAAATCATGCCCAATCCTCTAGTTGGTTAAGAAACAGTTAAATTTGAATGACGATAACTCACCAATATCCACCCATCTATGACGAATGGTTACACTTTACATCGATAGGTCAGTAGGCAATGATACGCCCATTGGGGGCGTGACAATCAGTATCCTTAAATAGCCGACCACAGTGCGGCGCGTTCACCTTTGAAAAAGCCACGTTACGTGGCGAAACATGTCAGGGACGTTAGGGCAATGGTGAGGAGTCCTAGGAGCTCCTGTGTTTTTAGCAAGCCTTAAGCTACCGATTCAATTACTGTAGTCTTTTCACTCAATTTATTCTAAGTCTACAGAGAGCTAGGAATGGTTTAATATTTACATTTGATCCGGCTAGCCAAGTGTCACTGACAATCATGTTGCATTAATTAACCTAGCACCCGAGAACGCTGGAGAGCATATTACTCTCCCAGGCAGTTAACGGTTACAGCTGTAAATTTAGTCAGTATACCTAATATCACGGATTACATGTATGGACAAAACTGTGATTTATATAAGCATATCAATTTTTTAAAAAAATAGCCGCAAATGTCAGCACACACTAATGCATAAACAGTCACAAATGTGCAGTTAGGTCGTTGCAACATTATTGAAGATTTAAACTATTAGACACAAGTGTGTGTAAAAAGATAGACACAGCTAACCTCTTACAAAACTGAGCAGGCAAATAAGGTCCTGTGAATCACTATTACATGACAGGACATAAGCTACTGTGATTTTTATTAAAACTTTCTAGATCGAAATTTGTATAAGAGTGTAAAAACTGAGACACAGTTAACCTCTCAGACAACTGAATAAACACAGTATACTGATAAACTGCCTTGTATAATTTATAGAGGGTTGAAGCTGGTAATATACCTAATTTAACGACAAATTATATTGCTTAAATTGAGATATACACAAGTTTTTTACACACAAAAAGCAGCGAATACAGGCACAGTCTAATGCAAAAACACTCTGCTGAATTATTAATATATAACAGAGCAAATGAGAAATATTTGGATTGTGATATGCATGTAAGAGTGACACCAGTACACGCCAATACACAAACAGTCTTGCGAACCACTAATATTTAACAGTGTATTTGAAACACTGCATCAATATTTAATAATTTGACTGAAACAGGTATACGCGTGGGAACAAATATTTAGTTAATGTTTGATATGCTTATGGGTGTGACATCAGCACACACTAATACATAAACAGTCCTGTGCATTATTATTATACAACGGGGTATTTGAGACACTGTTTCATTATTTAATACTCAGACTGAAACACATACATATGTGAAAAGAGAGATACAATCAACCTCTCAGATAATCGAGCGAAGAAAGACTATATTTATAAACTGCTCTTTCTCTGCAGATGGTTATACCTGGTAATATATCCAACTTAGCCGGCAACACTTATACTCAATTCAAGGTATACATAAGTATAGTATACACAGACAACAGCGAATAGTAAGCAGGTTAATTAACTGCAACCCAAATTATATTATATATAGGAGCATTTGCAGAAGTAATTTAAGTATTCTGTACAGCGACACGACAAGCCAAATAGACTACAATCGGTACATAAGTGTGTTTTTAAAGTTTTTTCCTATTTTATTTTCGAACCCCAATAAAAGTTAAATTTTAATTATAGTCAAGAGTATGTCTCTTCCATTCTTGGATTTCATTTTTTGATCTCTCGATATTAAAATGACTCAATAAGTGACCTGTGAGTGCTTCCAAGTGTATTCTTTTCCTTTCTTGCTCCAGAAATCAGTATTATACACATAGCACCTAATATAGCCACTCAGTTGGCTGATAACACAAAGGCCCCACTAGTTGGCCAGACATTTAAATAAAACAGGTCCTATTTATACCTGTAGTGCCATTGGTAATCCCTTTTTTCATAAACTCCGCTCCGCGCCGCCTTTGCTGTGGATGAAGATGATGGACCCGTCTGGAAGAAGACCCTCTCCGCCGAACTTCTGAAACCGTGAGTACCTATTTGGGGCTTTAGTGTTAGGTTTTTTTTATTTTTTGGTTTTATTTTTTTAACTTAGGTTTTTTTTTGGGCACTTGGAAAAAGAGCTAAATGCCCTTTTAAGGGCAGTGAAAAATAGCTAAATGCCATTTTAAGGGCAATGCCCATACAAATGCCCTTTTCAGATTAGGTTTATTAGTGTTAGGTTTTTTTATTTTGGGGGGGTTTGTTGGGTGGGAGGTTTTACTGTTAGGGGGGACTTTGTTTATTTTTAATGTAAAAGAGCTGTTTAACTTAGGGCAATGCCATACAAAAGGCCCTTTTAAGGGCTATTGGTATTTTAGCATTAGATTAGGGGGTGTTTTTATTTTTGGGGGGCTTTTTTATTTAGGATTAGGTTTAATTTTTTTTATTTTGGATAATGTGTTTATTATTTTTTGTAATGTTAGCCTTTTTTATTTTTTTGTAATTAGATTAATCTATTGTAATTTTTTTGTATTTTTTATTGTAATTAAGGGGTCAATATAGGGTGTGTTAGGTTAGGGGTGTGTTAGGTTAGGGGGCTTAGTCATTAAATTAGTTTTTTGCGTTGTGGGGGTTGGCGGTGTAGGAGTTAATAGGTAAATTAGGTTTAATGCGTTGTGAGCTGTTGGCAGTTTAGGGGTTAATAGATGTATTAGGTAGTGTGTGATTTTGGGGTTTGGGGATTTAGGGCTTAATAATTTTATTAGGTAGTTGTTGTTTTTTTTCATAATACTTTGTGCGGGCGTTCAGTTTATTTATTTCTTAATACTTCGTACGGGCGGTTATTTTTTTTTTTTAAATACTTATTGCGGGCGCTTAGGTTTTTTTTTAATACTTATTACGACCGGTTATTTTTTTTTAATACTTATTGCGTGCAATTAGGTGTTTTTTTTTTCATACTTATTGCGGGCATTTTTTGTTGTTGTTGTAATGCTCTGTTTGCCTTCGCTGCATCCTGGTGGATTCACCACCCTGCCATTTTCGGGATCCACTGGGATGCAGCTTCGCTTCTGTTGGTTGCCTCCCACTGCCAACATTCTATTGGGGATGCATGCGCAACTGCCGACGGTAACAGACATTACAAACGCAATTATAGTATAGATATATACAGTATATATATATATATATATATATATATATATATATATATATATATATATATATATATATATATAATAAAGACTAATACATGTATGGAGAGATTCACCAAATAAATACTGTAAATGAATGAGAAAATAAATGTATAATGACAAATAAAAAAAAAATTAAAGAACATAATATGTTTAAGCGTTCTAATAATGTGTAAAAAAGTAGAAGGGACAGTCTACTTCAAACATTTTATTGTTTTAAAAGATAGATAATCCATTTATTACCCATTCCCCAGTTTTGCACAGACAACATGGATGTATTTATATCATCTTTACCTCTGTGATTACCTTGTATCTAAGCCTCTGCAAACAGCCCCCTTATCTCATGGCTATTTATTTACTATCTATTGACTTGCCTTTTAACCATATAGTGCTGTGACCTGCACAACTCCATGGGAGTGAGAACAATGGTATCTCTATGGCACGCATGAATTAGCAGTGTCTTGTGAAAAGCTAATAAAAATGCATGTAATAAGAGTCTGTCTGTAGTGGCTTAGAAACAGGCAGACATTTAGAGGTTTAAATGTTATAAAGTATATTAATATAACAAAGTTGATTGTGTAAAGCTGGGGAATGGGTAGTAAAAGCATTATCTATATTTTTTTTAAGCAATAACAATTTTGGTGTAGAACTTAAAGGGACACTCAGGTTAAATTAAATTTTCATGATTCAGATATAGCATGTAATTTTAAACAACTTTCCAATTTACTTCCATTAAAAAAAATGTGAACAATCTTTTATATTTACAATTTTTGAGTCACCAGATCCTACTGAGCATGTGCAAGAATTCACAGACTATACGTATATGCATTTGTGATTGGCTGATTGCGATCACATGATACAAGGGGAGTGGAAATATACATACATTTGAAATTTGTTATAAAAAAATCTACTACTCATTTGAAGTTCAGACTAAGTGCTATTGCATTGTCTTGATATCTTGCATTTGTTGATTATGCAAATCTAATGTGTTGACTGATCCTTTAAGAGCAGGAAGATGAACCATGAGTCAGCAGAAAGTATATGTGAATGACTAAAAGATCTTATCATTCCAAACAAAAGTCTATCTTTCTATATTCTCGTTGAGGCCTTTCAGAGCAAGGGTTCTCAATTGACAGATCAAAAAAGTTTTTCTCTAGCATTGAGTTTTCTTCCAGAACTGGCTCTGCATTAGAAAACAACATAATTTAGTTTTATTTAATTTTAATTTAATTTAGAAGTTAGGAAAACATTTCCTTGGCATGTATTACAATATTGGTTATTGTTTTTTGTCAAAATGTATATTGTGTTCTCGCCACCTCTTATTGATTCTATGTTTTGTTTGCAGATGTTCAGTGATGTACAGCCGAGATTCAATTTGACAGATATCATCGTTTGTGTTAGATTAAAACATGGTGATACTGGATGTACATACAAATGAAACATTTTTGTTTCACACCTTAACCACCTTTTTAATTAATAGTAAACTAAAATGTTTTTACTTTGGTGTGCTGGATACTATTTTGCTTAATACGAATATCCAAAGGAAGCGGACACAGATAAAAACAAAAACTTTTTGTATTGAAAATGCAAATCCATCACAATAACAGATAAAAACATGAGTGAGAGACATGGTTGTATGTGCTTCGGCTTGACACCACATTATTTATAGACCTAAGTCTCCTGTGAAAGATGTGGTCGTATGTGTTTCGGCTTGACACCATATTACTCATAGACCTAAGTCTCCCACTCCTCAATCAAGCATTTATTTACACAATTGCAATTTGATTTGAAGAAATAATTCCTCCTTTGCTCAACATATTACCTCTATTTAAAGAAACAGTGTATAAGGGAAACATTCTTTTTTAGATAGAGAGTAGATGATTAATTAATACTTCTAATATTGGGCTTTGCCACAATAAATAGCAAATCAGTTCAACATAAAAGTATTCATATATCTGAAATAACATCATTATAGTTACCCATATTAACCATTAATAGTGCGCTTAAACAAAAAAAAAGATGCTAGGGAGCCAATACTCTATTGCCACAAATTGATTAAATTAAAAATCCAAAACGCTTCTCTTCGAGCTAAAGCTTCTCTATCGCTAGGTGGCCTCCTGGCATGTTCAATGACACACCAAGTTTTTTGAAGACCCATCATGTTCATTTATAAAATAACAATTACTGGTTTATCAAACTATTTTGAATGGAATTTAATTTTATCCTGCAATAGAGAGTTTCTATCCATCCCCTGAACTGCATTAAAGGCTTGATCAATAATGTGGATAGGGTATTATATGTGTGTTAAGTGTAACCTTAAATCATTACTCTTTCATGAAAACAGATTCTTCTGAATAATTATGTTTAATATGCATAAACTAGTCTTTGGAAATCCCAAATCTACAGCATCTAGGATGTAAACTCTTAGCATATAGGAGGGTATTAGAGGAGCTAGGCTTCCTGTATAAATCAGTATGAATCTGTTAGTTGTCAGCATCCCCATATAATATGAAATCAAGATAAGGGATTTTATAGGGGTCATATGTGTAAATATACATTATACCACAATCATTGGAGTTCAAATATTCCACAATAGATTGTAATTGACTCTGTGGACCTGACCAAATAAAATGGAGGTCATCAATGTATCTCTTGTACATGGTTATTTGTTATCTGAATGGATTTTCATCTGCAAAGACTAGGGACAGCTCCCATCAACCCATAAACTTTGTTCCTATAGCTGTCCCAGGAAAGATCCATAAAAATAAAAATATTTATGCATAAGTAAAAAATGCTAGGGAATGTAAAACAAAAGTAATTCTACAGAGTAAGGAGTATATTTCTGAAGAAAAAACTAGATGTCACATAAGCCTAAATGATGTGCAATGACCTATACAAGCCCACTATGCCTACTGTTAACCAGGACATAAAAGAGGTAAATTTGACCTCTTGAGTAAGAGGCAGTAAATGTTTAGTTTCTTTGAGCAGGGATGGCAACAACTCAATATTCAGTTTCATAAGCATGTCAATACAATTAGAAAGATTTTCAAATAAGGACACAATGCCAATCACTATGGGTCTACCAGTTAATAGATTTGTGAACGCTTTGAAATAGATGAAAAATGTGGATAGTTGAAGATTTAACGTATAAATATTTGACTGTGTCCTGATCTTTGACATTTCGATATAAGCCACCATCAAGGAGAATTTTATGTTTAAATATTTTTATTGAGATTATAACATCATATAACATCACATACATTTACCACCCTTATCTCGAGCATTTTAAAGGTAATGTCCTTATACATGTAGTTGGAATGAGGTTAACAGTTTTACAATTAGCCAGGTGGATTCAAAATTTGTTATCTCTAAGTAGCTTTTTAAGAAACCTATAACATATGAAATTCTAAACTTTTCTAACTATAACAGAATAAAAACAAGAAGTTCCCAAGTTATATTCTAGAAGTCTTCTCTGATTCGCCTTGTATCTAACTTGGGTTAGAGAAATTAAGGTTACAGTGAACCTGAGATGGAAAGGAAGAAAAAAGAAAGAGAAAGAAAAAGAGAGAAAGATTTGCTTTAATTGCCGAGAGTTGCCTCCCTGTGTGTCCTCCCCCACGGGTCAGCGGCTGATGGTACCCTTCCCCAACCAACAAAGAGAAGGTTGAGTTTAGGTGTTAGGTCTATTATTTAGTGTCCAGTAAAACAAGATCTTCTCGAATTGTGTCTGTGTGTCCAGTACTTGTGATGCAGACTCATACATTCGGTATGTTAGAGAAATCCTGTTTAAAACCTCTTCCCAGGGGGGGGCCGAAACCTTCCAATATTTTGCAATACTTATTCTAGTGACTGTGCATATGATTTTGAGGAACGTATTTATCTGTTTGTTAAATTTGGGTAGGGGTATGTGTAGCAATGCATGGGTTGGTGCTAGGCAGATAGTGTCCTCTAGGATCGAGCTGAGTAGGGCAGAAGTTTTGTTCCAGATGCCCTGTATTTCCCTACATTCCCACCACATATGGTAATAGGAACCTATTTCCCCACATCCCCTATAACAGTATTTGTTGTGGCTAGCAGACATATGTGCTGTTTTAATCGGGGTCAGGTACCATCTGAACATGGTCTTAATCGTATTTTCTCTCAAATCAGTACTCAGTAATCCCTTGCAGGCAGAAAGAAACACATCGTCCCACCCTCCCCTATCTTTGTAGATGTTTAGATCTGATTCCCAATTAATGAATAATTTAGACTTATGTGGATTACCAACTGATTGTATTTGTATGTATAATTTGGATATGGCCCCTTTAGGTCTGTGCAATGATTTGAGTAGGCTCTCTAACGAAGTAGTGGTGTCTGGCTGGTTGTCTCTAATGTATTTGCAGATCACTGAGTTAACCTGTAGGTACTGGAACCACTGTAGCTTTATTGCATCAAGTTGTGTCTGAATCTGATTAAATGTTTTGGGTTTTCTACCGTCCATCCAGTCTGCTACTCTGTACAGTCCTTTGTTGGACCATTTATCAATTGTAACATGTAAGTCTATTGGGGTTAAAGATCTTATAGGACGTACTAATGTGTGTTTGGGTAGCAGATTCTGTCGTTTAGTCAGGAAGGACCACATCTGAGATGTATACAATGTGACCTGTAAGCCAGGTTTGTTTGAAATCTCTTTTAAGGTATAGTCCTTCCATAAGATATCATCTGAATATAAAGAATCCCTTAGCTTGGCTTCCAGGTCAGTCCAAATGATTTCCCCAGATCTGTTTCCTATTAGAGCTGTCTGAGCTAACCTCGCTGCTCTATAATAATCTATAATGTTGGGCGCACCCACTCCACCTAATTGTCTGTGTCTCAAGATGAGTGCGGATACTATCCTTGCCGTTTTGTTTCCTCTAATAAATGCTATTATGTCTCTTTGTAATGTCTTTAGGTCTTTTAGTGGGATTTGGATGGGGAGAGTCCTAAAAAGATATAATATCTGGGGTAAAATAGTCATTTTGACAGACGCCAGTCTGCCTAACCATGAGAAGTTATATGTTTTCCATTTAAGTAGTTTCTTTCTTATCTCTTTATAGAGGGGTTCATAATTATATTTGTATAGTTGATTAATATTAGATGTTAAATGTATTCCCAAGTATTTGAGCGAATGATTAGCCCATCTAATTTGAAAGTTAATTTCAATGTTTTTTTTGGTATGTTGTGGTAGTCCTAAAGATATTGCTTCGCATTTATCTAAATTAATTTTGTATCCTGAAATTTGAGAGAACTGGTCTAGAAAAGTGTATAATTTGGTTAGTGAAGTGAGGGGCTTGGACAAAGTTAAAAGAATGTCATCTGCAAAAAGTGTTGATTTATATTCTTGATTTTTAATTTTAACTCCTGAAATATCTGGGTCTAATCTGATTCTTGCTGCCAGAGGTTCTATGCAGATCGCGAATAAAAGAGGGGATAGTGGGCACCCCTGCCTCGTGCCATTGAGTATTGGGAAGATCTTAGATTTGTAACCTGAAATTGACACTTGGGCTGTTGGGTTGGAATAGATAGCATTTATAGCCATAACAAAGGCCCCTCTGACTCCCATCTGATGTAATACCGCCGACATATATCTCCAGTCCACTCTATCGAATGCCTTCTCCGCATCCAGGGAGAGGAGCAGAGAAGGCATCCCAGTATCACCCATATAATCTATGATGTTTAAAAGTCGTTGCACATTGTCTGGTGCTTCTCTATCTATTACAAAGCCCACCTGATCAGGGTGAATTAATTTTGGCAGAATATGTGTTAATCTATTAGCTAAACTTTTCGTGACGATTTTCATATCTTGATTGATAAGCGAAATGGGGCGATAATTCGCACATAAGTTATGATTTTTGCCGGGTTTGGGAATTACTATTATTTTGGCTTGCAGCATATCTTTTGGGATAGTGTGCCCCTCTAGAATTAAATTACACAGATCTGTGAGGGGTGGAGCTAGTATTTCTTTGAATGATTTATAGTATTCCCCCGCAAATCCATCGGGCCCTGCTGCCTTTCCTGTCTTGAGGTCTTTAATGACCTTCAGGACCTCTACTCTAGAGACTGGTGCGTTTCGTTTGTCTAGGTCTTCTGTTGTAATTGTGTGTAAGTTTGCTTCTTTTAGAAATTGCATTGTTTGAGATTCTGTGGTGTTTGTGTAATTGACCTTATTACCGTCGTATAACTGCACATAGAAGTCCGCGAATGTATCCGCGATAAGTTGGGGGTTTGAAACTAAAGTGCCATTTGTCGTTAATATAGAAGGAATAATAGACGCTTTACATCTATCTCTGAGTTTATTCGCCAAAAATTTGTCTGGCTTATCTTTATAGATGTAGTATTGTGTATTTAGTTTCTGTATAGCCCTAATAGATTGGGTATTTAGGATGTTGGCTAAAGCGTCTCTTTTAGCTGTCAGAGTAGTTAAAATGTCTTTTCTTTGGGTAGTCTTATGAAGTTTCTCTAGATCAGAGATTTCTGTGTGAAGTTGTGAAATTTGAGCTCTATATTGTTTGTTACTGGTGGATTTGTCGTGGATGAATAATCCTCGCATATATGTTTTGTGTGCCGCCCAGGGGGAGAGGGGATTTAGTGTAGTTCCTTTATTGAGTTCCCAATAATCAGTCTGTGATTTGATATATTTATCTCTATGTGCGGGATTTTTTAAAAGTGTCGGATCATAAGTCCAGGATCTTGCTCTATGTGTATCTATGAATCCCTCAAGATATAAGGACAAGATAGAGTGGTCTGACCACACACATGGCTGGATTTTGGAGGTTTGTAAAAGTGGTTGTAGGACTTGGCTAATAAAGATGTAGCCCAATCTCGTATATTGTTTATGGGCTGCCGAATAAAAGGTAGTGTCTGTAGTGTTACCATACAGTGTAAACCAAGAGTCAAATAGAGCATGTGGTGTTAGATGTTCCTGAATGGAGTTTACTATTTTGTTGTGTCTAATTTGTTTAGCTGTGAGTTTTGGTTTGGATTCTTTAAATTTGGTCATAGTGATATTAAAATCACCTGCTAATATCATTTTATATTGGGACCAGTTGGTAAGTAAACTAGAAATTTGGGTAAAAAACGAGTGTTGGTTGTCATTGGGAGCATAAACATTGCATAGAATGATGTGGGATTCTCCAATGTGACCCCTGACTATGAGGTATCTTCCCTCCCTATCCGCAATAATGGATTTGTGCTTAAATGGTAAATTGGCATGGATAAGGATGGAAACCCCTCTTTTCTTGGAGTTAGTCGTTGCATGGAAATGTTGTGTAAATTTTCTAGTCCAAAATTTCGGGATTATGTCTTTGGTAAAGTGGGTTTCTTGAAGGAATAATATGTTGGCTCCTAAAAGACCATCCTGGGACATGGCTGTACGTCTCTTAACATTAGTATTTAAACCTCTCACATTGTGAGATATTAGGTGAATTTTTGGTGTCATCTAGTTCTTAAAATGTAAAATGTCTTCTGATGTGTTACATGTAAATAAGTGTTTAATACATACGACCCTATGTAGATGGTAGGTTCAGACCTGGAGGCAATAGAAAGTTGTGCTGACCCGGAGGGAGTGACCTTCTCGGCATCCTTAGGAGAAGAGTTAAAGAATGTTAAAAAAAAGTATCAATGCAGCATAAACATGAAAAACAGAGTATAACATAACATTTGCTGAACTTAACTTGTAGGTATGCATACATTATTACCACAAACAAGTCGGGGTAAGGGGGAGGAGCTGGACCATGAAATGAGTTAATAAAAAATTAGCTAAAGTGTCAGCCTCTAGAGATTTCGACTAACTTAACTAAACATATTTTCTAACTAAGAAACAACATATTTGAGTTCTGTTCCCCTCCTTCGTTTTGTACAAAGGAGGACTTTGAAGTAGTTCTTACAAAAGGGTCAACTGGCCAAAGTTCCCCTGTCAGGGGCCTCGGTCAAATAGTACTCGGGAGGCTGGGATTCTCCCTGGAAAGCCCAGGTGACTTTATTGCGACTCTTCCGCAGCCCCCCGGTGAAAAAAACAATGTAAATAGGTCAGGTAGCTTTGAGATAGTGTCATTTTTTGGTTCTTTTGCGGTTTACTTGTGTCCATTTTACTTGGTTAGAGGTGCTCGGCAATTTATGAGGGGTGCCCTCCAGTGGTATGTTCGGGATTTCTAGCCCTAGTAACTTGCAGGTGGGAGGAATATCTTCTACATCGTGGATTGTAAAGGTTTTGTTATCCTTGAGGATGTGCAGGGCAAAGGGAAAACCCCATCTGTATTTAACTTGGTTTTTGCGTAAGAGAGTTGTCATGGGGCGCAGGGAACTTCTTCTTTGGAGGGTTCTAATGCTGAGGTCCTGGAAGAATTGAATAATATTTCCCTGAAATTTATAGGTGGGTTTACTTCTGGAAGCTTGAAGGATTTTTTCTTTGTCTTGAAAAAAATGAGAATTTTACTATAATGTCCCTAGGAGGTGCCTCCACTTTGGGCTTTGCTCTTAGTGCCCTGTGGGCTCTTTCAATCGCAAACTCAGTTTCTTCTGGTTCTCCTGTAATATTTTGAAATAAATGTTTCAGGTATGTGTTCAGATCAGGGTTAGTGATTGATTCTGGGACCCCCTTCAGTCTGATGTTACTTCTACGTGACCTATTTTCTAGGTCATCGACCTTGTCTTGCAATTCGTTGATGGTCTGGTTTTGTGACTGTAGAGTGTGAGAGGTAGTTTCCATTTCCTCCGATATTGTATCTCTGTGCTCTTCCAGAGCTTCAAGTCTACCTCCCAAGTCTGCTATATCTGCTCTAATATCTGTTAGGCTGGATGTGACTGCTGAGTGCATTGAGTCTATCTTTCCCCATAATTTTTCGAAATTTGCCGCAATGTCCTGCTTGGAGACTAAGTCCTTGAGGTCTGCTTTTGTCACTGGGTGAGTTTCACTATGTGGGGAAGAATCTAATTCAGTATCTGAGTTTTCCTCCATCTCCTCTGTCACTGTTTCTGTAAGTTTACTATGGCGTGAAGGTTTGAAGAAGGTGCTCACAGTGGAAGATTTATTTGTCTTGTCTCCTTTAGTAGATTTTTTGGCTGACATATTATTTGTTTATTGTCGGAGATAGAAATGTAGAGTGGAGGGTGAGCTGAAATTTACAGGAGTCTCTCCAATATGTTAGTTTAGTCCTTTGAAATAGAGAAACCTTGCTGTGTATGAGAGAGTTGCCTCAGGCTAAAGGTAAAGCTGTAATAACTTTTAAAGCTTTTAATTTCTAAATAGTAAGTGTCACTGGGTAGCCAAGGATAACGATTTTGTGTAAGTGTCTTGAGGTTGACACCAATAGTTATGTTTCAATGAGAAAGTTGTTTGATGCCACGTGTGTGTAGCTTGCAGAGGTTATGTTGCAAGTATCAGGGCCTGCCGTGCACCTCTAATTTCTTAATCCTCCTTTTAGGCCCAAATTGAAATTCAATTTTGCCCCCAAGCATGTACTGGCTAAGACTGTCTTTGTAGCTAATAAAATGTGTGACCGAAAAGCTCAAGGATGTTGGGACAACTGATAACGGCAGGTTCCAGCACTCGATCTCCCAAGCTGCCGACCGCTAAGTGTTGAGTGGATCTGCATTTATCAGGCCCTCGTGTGCAGGTAGTAATGGTTGCTTACCCATGTGATGCTTCTGAACCGGAACAGTCGATGCCGCTTATCTTATGGAGAATCTGCGCAATCGCCCCTCTGTTTATTCTATTCTAGTTCTAGTCGCTTCTCATTTGAGTGCTGTAGTCCGGTGCTGTGTCCTTCTTTTACATGTCACGCCATTAACGCTGTGAGGATTAATTTCTTTTCGGCGCGAAACCGCCGCTTGTGGAGTTGAAAATTTCCCCAACTGTTCAAACCGCTCACTGTCGTCCTTTGAGTTGCGCTTCTGGTGTTCAGAGACTTCACCCAGTATATAACTGTCAGTTAGACTTATTTTAAAGCTGAAATGCTGACCTTTTTAGGGTTTCCAGCTCAGAGCTCAGAGCTCACACGTCCATTCCTGAGCTTAGTCAAACTCCGCCCCCATCAAGGAGAATTTTAAAGGGACAAATCTAGTCAAAATTAAACTTTCATGATTCAGAAAGGGCATGTCATTTTAAACAACATTCCAACTTAGTTTTATCGTCAAATTTGCTTTGTTCTCTTGGTATTTTTTGTAGAAAACTAAACCTATGTAGGCTCATATGCTAATGTCTAAGCCCTTGAAGGCTGTCTCTTATCTAAGTGCATTTTGACAGTTTTACACAGCTAGACAGCGCTAGTTCATGCATGCCATCTAGATAATATTGTGCTCACTCCCATGGAATTATTTATGAGTCAGCAGTGATTGGCTAAAATTCAAGTCTGTCAAAAGATCTGAAATAAGGGGGCAGTCGGCAGAGGCTTAGATAGAATTCAATCACAGAGGTTTATTAATAAAACTGTGTTAGTTATGCAAAACTGGGGAATATTAATAAATGGACTATCTATTTTTTTTTAAAGTTCTGGAGTTTACTGTCCCCTTTAATTTCTTTTTGGAATACCACTGTAGGATCAGAAGTCAGTCTCCATCACTCAACTGTCTAATTGCTTCAGCATTATAATCATTCTTATTCATCACCACCACACTGCCCTCTTTGTCAGCTTGGCGAATAACTAAGTATACCTTAATTTTTAAGGATAAGATTGCTTCCGTTTCATTAGAGACAAATTGGAATTCATAACTGAACCTTGTTGATCCTCCTTTAACCTATTATGAAACATTTCCAGGAAGATACCCCAAGACTTTGTGGGGTAAAAGGTTGACTTAGGGGTGATGCCGTATAAGAGTTTTAGGCACTACCTCTAATTGAGATTTAAGTTCAAGTTCAAATAGAGAAAAAACATCACAGGTAGTGACAAAGTAATCACCATACTGAATGTTAAGCTGAACACCCTCCTTCTGTTGTACCTGGTCTGTGGGGGATCACTACTAGGGTTCATCACAAAATACAAAGCCTAAACCATAGTTCAAATCTGTGTTTCTGTATCCATTAAAGCTTGAGAGGATAGATTCACTACAACTAGATAATTGTTTTTGTGCAAGTCTGTCTGAGTAGATAATGACTTGTTCTTCCTCTTTCCTCTCCTCATGTTTTTTCTCCTTCTCCTCCTGCTTTTCTCACTGCCTCCTTGTAAAAATCCTTCTGTAAATCAGAAGTAGGATCAGCCATAACCCTTAAATTATTAAATCTATGTTGTGATGTAATACCTAAACTAGACTCAAGGGATATGTTGTGTGAGTTAGCAACTGGCATAGCTAAAACAGAAACTATATCTGCCTGATGTAAATCAGAGGGGGTGTCAACCATATTTGTTGATAAAAGATTACCCGTTTTCAGAATTGGCTTATGGGGTGCAATATGACAGGAACCTGTAGAATGCTCAGTACTATCTGAGGTCCTTAAAGCACTAGATAATACTAATTCCTCATCAGTGGACTCTGCATCAGTGTCAGAGAAGGAAACTCGTTTATTATGGGTAGACTTTGATCTAGATCTACGACTATTTACCCCCTTATCAGTAAATGATCTTTTACTTTAAATGTAGGCCACCTATATACATTATCACAGAAATAATCTTGACTGTCCCTGAGAAACTTGTTACGTTTCAAATGATCAATCTCCTGTTTAATTTTGAACACAGCAGTCTTTAACAAACTGTCAAATTTTTCATATTTCACATGATTAATGAAAGTATTTAAGTCCTTTTGAAACTCAGTGTTGGTGCTGAGTTGCCAAAACTCTGGTCTTATGCAAATCATCTGCCAACCTGTATCTCCAGTCAGTTGTTGATGATGCCTAATTGGATGACGTCATTTAAAGGAACCTTCAGGGTACGGCTGGGACCGTATCAAGAGGATGGTCCGCACCGGATGTCTTGAAGATGGAGCCGTTCCACGTTGGAAGGATGAAGACGTCTTGCCGCTTGGATGAAGACTTCTCCCGGCTTCGTTGAGGACTTCTGCCCGCTTGGATGAAGACTTCTCCCGGCTTGATGAGGATGGATGTCCGGTCTACAAAAACTGTAAGTGGATCTTCGGGGGTTAGTGTTAGGTTTTTTAAGGGTTTATTGGGTGGGTTTTATTTTTAGATTAGGGGTTTTGGCAAAGAAAAAGAGCTAAATGCCATTTTAAGGGCAATGCCCATCCAAATGCCCTTTTCAGGGCAATGGGGAGCATAGGTTTTTTAGATAGGATTTTATTTAGGGGGTTTGTTTTTGTATTTTTTTTTTACAGGTAAAAGAGCTGATTTCCTTTGGGTCAATACCCTGCAAAAGGCCCTTTTAAGGGCTATTGTCAGTTTAGTTTAGGCTAGGGTTTTTTTTATTTGGGGGGGGGCTTTTTTATTTTGATAGGGCTATTAGATTAGGTGTAATTAGCTTAAATATTTGATCATTTCTTTTTTATTTTGTGTAATTTAGTGTTTATTTTTGTTTGTAATTTAGTTAATTGTATTTAATTAATGTAATTTATTTAATTGTAGTGTAATGTTAGGTGTTAGTGAAAGACAGGTTAGGTTTTATTTTTCATGTAAATTTGTATTTATTTTAACTAGATAATTAGTAAATAGTTAATAACTATTTACTAACTAGTCTACCTAGTTAAAATAAATACAAACTTAGCTGTTAAATAAAAATAAAACCTAAGATAGCTACAATGTAACTATTAGTTATATTGTAGCTGGCTTATGGTTTATTTTATAGGTAAGTATTTAGTTTTAAATAGGAATTATTTAGTTAATGATAGTAATTTTTATTTAGATTTATTTTAATTATATTAAAGTTAGGGGTGTAAGGGTTAGACTTAGGGTTAGGTTTAGGGGTTAATAACTTTAGTATAGTGGCGGTGGTGACGTTGGGGGCAGCAGATTAGGGGTTAATAATATTTAACTAGTGTTTGCGATGCGGGAGTGCGGCAGTTTAGGGGTTAATATGTTTATTATAGCGGCTGCGATGTCCGGAGTGGAATATTAGGGGTTAATATTTTTATTATAGTGTTTGCAATGCGGGAGGGCCTCTGTTTAGGGGTTAATAGGTAGTTTATGGGTGTTAGTTTACTTTGTAACACTTTAGTTATGAGTTTTATGCTACAGCTTTGTAACGCAAAACTCATAACTACTGACTTTAGATGGCGGAACGAATCTTGTCATTTTAGGCTGTAACGCTCACTTTTTGGCCTCCCAGGCAAAACTCGTAATACCGGCACTATGGAAATCCAATTGAGAAAGGACTTTTTGAAAGGTGCGGTAGTTACGTTGCATTACGGCCAGAAAAGTGTGCGGTACAGCTATTCTGGCAAGACTCGTAATAGCAGCGGTAGTGAAAAAGCAGCGTTATGAGGCTTTTTTACTCATAACGCAAAACTCGTTATCTAGCCATATGTTATGAAGCTTAAAATGATTTTCTTTAATTTTCCACTATCAACCTAAGGTCTTTGAAAAACCTTTATGTGATCTATATCAAATAGCTGCCTTTAGAAAAATCAACATAGTTAAATTCATAAATATAATTAAAACTGTTTGCACATTTCCTAAGGGTCTGAACAGAAATCAGGATGTAACATGCCTCTAGCATACAATGCAATATTAAGATATTGTTTTATATAAATATTTATCTATTATTTCTGCTGATAAATTAATCAAATTACAAAGGAGTCTTCTCTTTATTAAATATGCTCAAAGGGACAGTCTACTTAAAAATTGTTATTCTTTAAAAAGATAGATAATCCATTTATTACCCATTCCCCAGTTCTGCATAACCAACTGTTATATTAATATACTTTTTACCTCTGTGATTACCTTGTATCGAAGCCTCGTTAATGACAGAATGTCCACAGCACCCAACAAGAGCTTTACAGGAAGGGTGCTGTGGACATTCTGTCATTAACGATATCTGGAGGGGTTAGGCAGTTTACCCCAGTCTACACGAGCACCTTATGCAGCAGTGCTGGCCCAAGTTTGTGTTCGTGTTTGTATCTAAGCCTCTGCAGACTGCCTCCTCATCTCAGTGCTGTTTACAAACTTGCTTTTTAGCCAATTAGTGCTGGTTCCATATTTAACTCTATGGGAGTGAGCACAATGTTATCTATATGGCACCCATAAACTAGCATTGCCTCGCTGTGAAAATCTAATAAACTGCACTGAGATACAGGCGTCCTTCAAGGGTATAGAAATCAGCCTATGAGCATACTAGGGTTTAGCTTTCAAAAAAGAATACCAAGAACACAATGCAAATTTGATGATAAAAGTAAATTGGAAAGTTGTTTAAAATTGCATGCCCTATCGGAATCATGAAAGTTTAGTTTTGACTTTACTGTATCTTTAATAGACCCTAATATTTAACCAATGTTCATCAGTAATACATTGTTTCACCCTGTTAATACACACACATTCACATTGCAGTCTTGCCTTTTGTCATTTATACCATATCCAATTAAAGCTGCCACAAAAAAAATGTTCTTTAACCCCTTTAAACAGCCAATAGGATTTTAGTAGCTCTCATCCTATTGGCTGATTTGAATTTGAAGAATCAAATCAGCCAATAGGAATGCAAGGTATGCCATTTTGAAACAGCTACCTTGCATTCAACTTCAGTGTACAGCAGTGACCATATGAAGAGGACGCTCCGCGCAGGATGGGATCGGCCTCCAGGATGGCTCCGCTCCGCACTGCCGGGATGAAGATAGAAGACATTTCTGAGATGGATTAAGGTGTTGCTGCCTGGATGAAGACTTCTTGCCGCCTGGATGAAGATGGATGTTCAGACTTCAGGAACCATGAGTAGATATTCTAGGGTTAGTGTTAGGTTTATTTTTAAAAAAAAATTGCGTGTTTTTTTTTTTTAGATTAGGGCTTTGGACTTTTGTAAAAGAGCTGAATGCCCTTTAAGGGCAATGCCCATACAAATGCCTCTTTAGGAGCAATGGGTAGCTTAGGTTTTTTCTAGAGTTAGGTTTTTTATTTTGGGGGGTTGGCTGGTTGGGTGGTGAGTTTTACTGTTGGGGGGACTTTTCTTTCATGTAATTAGCAAGAGTCCATGAGCTAGTGACGTATGGGATATACATTCCTACCAGGAGGGGCAAAGTTTCCCAAACCTCAAAATGCCTATAAATACACCCCTCACCACACCCACAATTCAGTTTTACAAACTTTGCCTCCGATGGAGGTGGTGAAGTAAGTTTGTGCTAGATTCTACGTTGATATGCGCTCCGCAGCAAGTTGGAGCCCGGTTTTCCTCTCAGCGTGCAGTGAATGTCAGAGGGATGTGAGGAGAGTATTGCCTATTTGAATGCAGTGATCTCCTTCTAAGGGGTCTATTTCATAGGTTCTCTGTTATCGGTCGTAGAGATTCATCTCTTACCTCCCTTTTCAGATCGACGATATACTCTTATATATACCATTACCTCTGCTGATTCTCGTTTCAGTACTGGTTTGGCTATCTACTATATGTAGATGAGTGTCCTGGGGTAAGTAAGTCATATTTTCTGTGACATTCCTAGCTATGGTTGGGCACTTTGTTTATAAAGTTCTAAATATATGTATTCAAACATGTATTTGCCTTGACTCAGAATGTTCAACTTTCCTTATTTTCAGACAGTCAGTTTCATATTTGGGATAATGCATTTTAACATTTTTCTTACCTTAAAATTTGACTTTTTCCCTGTGGGCTGTTAGGCTCGCGGGGGCTGAAAATGCTTCATTTTATTGCGTCATTCTTGGCGCGGACTTTTTTGGCGCAAAAATTCTATTTCCGTTTCCGGCGTCATACGTGTCGCCGGAAGTTGCGTCATTTTTTGACGTTATTTTGCGCCAAAAATGTCGGCGTTCCGGATGTGGCGTAATTTTTGGCGCCAAAAAGCATTTAGGCGCCAAATAATGTGGGCGTCTTATTTGGCGCGAAAAAATATGGGCGTCACTTTTGTCTCCACATTATTTAAGTCTCATTTTTTATTGCTTCTGGTTGCTAGAAGCTTGTTCTTTGGCATTTTTTCCCATTCCTGAAACTGTCATTTAAGGAATTTGATCAATTTTGCTTTATATATATGTTGTTTTTTCTCTTACATATTGCAAGATGTCTCACGTTGCATCTGAGTCAGAAGATACTACAGGAAAATCGCTGTCAAGTGCTGAATCTACCAAAGCTAAGTGTATCTGCTGTAAACTTTTGGTAGCTATTCCTCCAGCTGTTGTTTGTATTGATTGTCATGACAAACTTGTTAATGCAGATAATATTTCCTTTAGTAAAGTACCATTGCCTGTTGCAGTTCCTTCAACATCTAAGGTGCAGAATGTTCCTGATAATATAAGAGATTTTGTTTCTGAATCCATAAAGAAGGCTATGTCTGTTATTTCTCCTTCTAGTAAACGTAAAAAATCTTTTAAAACTTCTCTCCCTACAGATTAATTTTTAACTGAACATCATCATTCTGATTCTGATGATTCCTCTGGTTCAGAGGATTCTGTCTCAGAGGTTGATGCTGATAAATCTTCATATTTATTTAAAATGGAATTTATTCGTTCTTTACTTAAAGAAGTCCTAATTGCTTTAGAAATAGAGGATTCTGGTCCTCTTGATACTAAATCTAAACGTTTAAATAAGGTTTTTAAATCTCCTGTAGTTATTCCAGAAGTTTTTCCTGTTCCTGATGCTATTTCTGCAGTAATTTCCAAAGAATGGGATAATTTGGGTAATTCATTTACTCCTTCTAAACGTTTTAAGCAATTATATCCTGTGCCGTCTGACAGATTAGAATTTTGGGACAAGATCCCTAAAGTTGATGGGGCTATTTCTACCCTTGCTAAACGTACTACTATTCCTACGTCAGATGGTACTTCGTTTAAGAATCCTCTAGATAGGAAAATTGAGTCCTTTCTAAGAAAAGCTTATCTGTGTTCAGGTAATCTTCTTAGACCTGCTATATCTTTGGCTGATGTTGCTGCGGCTTCAACTTTTTGGTTGGAAACTTTAGCGCAACAAGTAACACATCGTGATTCTCATGATATTATTATTCTTCTTCAACATGCTAATAATTTTATCTGTGATGCCATTTTTGATATTATCAGAGTTGATGTCAGGTTTATGTCTCTAGCTATTTTAGCTAGAAGAGATTTATGGCTTAAAACTTGGAATGCTGATATGGCTTCTAAATCAACTTTACTTTCCATTTCTTTCCAGGGTAACAAATTATTTGGTTCTCAGTTGGATTCCATTATTTCAACTGTTACTGGTGGGAAAGGAACTTTTTTACCACAGGATAAAAAATCTAAAGGTAAAAACAGGGCTAATAATCGTTTTCGTTCCTTTCGTTTCAACAAAGAACAAAAGCCTGATCCTTCATCCTCAGGAGCAGTTTCAGTTTGGAGACCATCTCCAGTTTGGAATAAATCCAAGCCAGCTAGAAAGGCAAAGCCTGCTTCTAAGTCCACATGAAGGTGCGGCCCTCATTCCAGCTCAGCTGGTAGGGGGCAGGTTACGTTTTTTCAAGGAAATTTGGATCAATTCTGTTCACAATCTTTGGATTCAGAGCATTGTTTCAGAAGGGTACAGAATTGGTTTCAAGTTGAGACCTCCTGCAAAGAGATTTTTTCTTTCCCGTGTCCCAGTAAATCCAGTAAAAGCTCAAGCATTTCTGAAATGTGTTTCAGATCTAGAGTTGACTGGAGTAATTATGCCAGTTCCAGTTCCGGAACAGGGGATGGGGTTTTATTCAAATCTCTTCATTGTACCAAAGAAGGAGAATTCTTTCAGACCAGTTCTGGATCTAAAAATTTTGAATCGTTATGTAAGGATACCAACATTCAAGATGGTAACTGTAAGGACTATCTTACCTTTTGTTCAGCAAGGGAATTATATGTCCACAATAGATTTACAGGATGCATATCTGCATATTCCGATTCATCCAGATCATTATCAGTTCCTGAGATTCTCGTTTCTGGACAAGCATTACCAGTTTGTGGCTCTGCCGTTTGGCCTAGCTACAGTCCAAGAATTTTTACAAAGGTTCTCGGTGCCCTGCTGTCTGTAATCAGAGAACAGGGTATTGTGGTATTTCCTTATTTGGACGATATCTTGGTACTTGCTCAGTCTTTACATTTAGCAGAATCTCATACGAATCGACTTGTGTTGTTTCTTCAAGATCATGGTTGGAGGATCAATTTACCAAAAAGTTCTTTGATTCCTCAGACAAGGGTAACCTTTCTGGGTTTCCAGATGGATTCAGTGTCCATGACTCTGTCTTTAACAGACAAGAGACGTCTAAAGTTGATTTCAGCTTGTCGAAACCTTCAGTCACAATCATTCCCTTCGGTAGCCTTATGCATGGAAATTCTAGGTCTTATGACTGCTGCATCGGACGCGATCCCCTTTGCTCGTTTTCACATGCGACCTCTTCAGCTCTGTATGCTGAAGCAATGGTGCAAGGATTACACGAAGATATCTCAATTAATATCTTTAAAACCGATTGTTCGACACTCTCTAACATGGTGGACAGATCACCATCGTTTAATTCAGGGGGCTTCTTTTGTGCTTCCGACCTGGACTGTAATTTCAACAGATGCAAGTCTCACAGGTTGGGGAGCTGTGTGGGGATCTCTGACGGCACAAGGAGTTTGGGAATCTCAGGAGGTGAGATTACCGATCAATATTTTGGAACTCCGTGCAATTTTCAGAGCTCTTCAGTTTTGGCCTCTGCTGAAGAGAGAATCGTTCATTTGTTTTCAGACAGACAATGTCACAACTGTGGCATACATCAATCATCAAGGAGGGACTCACAGTCCTCTGGCTATGAAAGAAGTATCTCGAATTTTGGTTTGGGCGGAATCCAGCTCCTGTCTAATCTCTGCGGTTCATATCCCAGGTGTAGACAATTGGGAAGCGGATTATCTCAGTCGCCAAACGTTGCATCCGGGCGAATGGTCTCTTCACCCAGAGGTATTTCTTCAGATTGTTCAAATGTGGGAACTTCCAGAAATAGATCTGATGGCGTCCCATCTAAACAAGAAACTTCCCAGGTATCTGTCCAGATCCCGGGATCCTCAGGCGGAGGCAGTGGATGCATTATCACTTCCTTGGAAGTATCATCCTGCCTAAATCTTTCCGCCTCTAGTTCTTCTTCCAAGAGTAATCTCCAAGATTCTGAAGGAATGCTAGTTTGTTCTGCTGGTAGCTCCGGCATGGCCTCACAGGTTTTGGTATGCGGATCTTGTCCGGATGGCCTCTTGCCAACCGTGGACTCTTCCGTTAAGACCAGACCTTCTGTCACAAGGTCCTTTTTTCCATCAGGATCTGAAATCCTTAAATTTAAAGGTATGGAGATTGAACGCTTGATTCTTGGTCAAAGAGGTTTCTCTGACTCTGTGATTAATACTATGTTACAGGCTCGTAAATCTGTATCTCGAGAGATATATTATAGAGTCTGGAAGACTTATATTTCTTGGTGTCTTTCTCATCATTTTTCCTGGCATTCTTTTAGAATACCGAGAATTTTACAGTTCCTTCAGGATGGTTTAGATAAGGGTTTGTCCGCAAGTTCTTTGAAAGGACAAATCTCTGCTCTTTCTGTTCTTTTTCACAGAAAGATTGCTATTCTTCCTGATATTCATTGTTTTGTACAAGCTTTGGTTCGTATAAAACCTGTCATTAAGTCAATTTCTCCTCCTTGGAGTTTGAATTTGGTTCTGGGAGCTCTTCAAGCTCCTCCGTTTGAACCTATGCATTCATTGGACATTAAATTACTTTCTTGGAAAGTTTTGTTCCTTTTGGCCATCTCTTCTGCCAGAAGAGTTTCTGAATTATCTGCTCTTTCTTGTGAGTCTCCTTTTCTGATTTTTCATCAGGATAAGGCGGTGTTGCGAACTTCTTTTGAATTTTTACCTAAAGTTGTGAATTCCAACAACATTAGTAGAGAAATTGTGGTTCCTTCATTATGTCCTAATCCTAAGAATTCTAAGGAGAAATCGTTGCATTCTTTGGATGTTGTTAGAGCTTTGAAATATTATGTTGAAGCTACGAAATCTTTTCGTAAGACTTCTAGTCTATTTGTTATCTTTTCCGGTTCTAGAAAAGGCCAGAAAGCTTCTGCCATTTCTTTGGCATCTTGGTTGAAATCTTTAATTCATCTTGCCTATGTTGAGTCAGGTAAAATTCCGCCTCAGAGGATTACAGCTCATTCTACTAGGTCAGTTTCTACTTCCTGGGCGTTTAGGAATGAAGCTTCGGTTGACCAGATATGCAAAGCAGCGACTTGGTCCTCTTTGCATACTTTTACTAAATTCTACCATTTTGATGTATTTTCTTCTTCTGAAGCAGTTTTTGGTAGAAAAGTACTTCAGGCAGCGGTTTCAGTTTGAATCTTCTGCTTATGTTTTTCGTTAAACTTTATTTTGGGTGTGGATTATTTTCAGCAGGAATTGGCTGGCTTTATTTTATCCCTCCCTCTCTAGTGACTCTTGTGTGGAAAGATCCACTTCTTGGGTAGTCATTATCCCATACGTCACTAGCTCATGGACTCTTGCTAATTACATGAAAGAAAACATAATTTATGTAAGAACTTACCTGATAAATTCATTTCTTTCATATTAGCAAGAGTCCATGAGGCCCGCCCTTTTTTTGTGGTGGTTATGATTTTGTATAAAGCACAATTATTCCAATTCCTTATTTTATATGCTTTCGCACTTTTTTATCACCCCACTTCTTGGCTATTCGTTAAACTGAATTGTGGGTGTGGTGAGGGGTGTATTTATAGGCATTTTGAGGTTTGGGAAACTTTGCCCCTCCTGGTAGGAATGTATATCCCATACGTCACTAGCTCATGGACTCTTGCTAATATGAAAGAAATGAATTTATCAGGTAAGTTCTTACATAAATTATGTTTTTTTTATTACAGGTAAAAGAGCTGTTTAAATTAGGACAATGCCCTACAAAAGTCCCTTTTAATGGTTATTGGTAGTTTATTGTAGGCTAGGGGGTGTTTTTATTTTGGAGGGCTTTTTTTATTTTTATAGGGCTATTGGATTAGGTGTAATTGTTTTTATTTTTGATAATTTAATTTATTATTTTTTTATAAGCTTAGTGTTTTTTTATTTTTTGTATAATAGTTATGTTAGGTTAATTTAAAGTTTAATGTTAGGTTTATTTTTATTTCACAGGTAAGTTTTTATTTATTTAAAGATAGTTATATTGTAATTTTAATTTAAAGTAAAGGGGGTGTTAGTTTTAGGGGTTAATAGTTTAATTTAGTGTTTTGCGATGTGGGGGGCAGCGGTTTAGGGGTTAATAGGTTTATTTTGTGGCGGCGATGTGGGAGGCCAGAGGTTTAGGGGTTAATAACTTTATTATAGTGGCGGCAATGTGGGAAGCCAGAGGTTTAGGGGTTAATAACTTTATTATAGTGGTGGTGATGTCGGGAGTGGCAGATTAGGGGTTAATATATTTAAATAGTGTTGGTGATGTGGGTGGGCGGCAGATTAGGGGTTAATAAGTTTTATATAGTGTTTGCGATGCAGGAGGGCAGCGGTTTAGGGGTTAATAGGTAGTTTATGGGTGTTAGTGTACTTTGTAACGGTTTAGTTATGAGTTTTGTAAAACATTTTTGTTTCGCAAAATCCATAACTACTGCTCTCAGATGGCGGTATGGATTGTGTCAGTATAGGCTGTCATGCAAGCATTTTAGCCGGACCGCACAACTTGTAATACCGGCGCTATGAAAATGCCACACAAAAACGTAAAATTTTTTAGCGCGGAATCGATGTTGTGTTACAGGCTAAAATGCTTGCGTTACAGTTATACCGACACGACTCGTAATATGCGTTCCTGGCCATTTTTTCAGCATTAAAAGCCGTACCGCAACACTCTAGCCGATAAAGTACTAACTATTACAGAGCTATTTTGGATAGCACTTAAGTGCAACACTTACTGTCACCACTTGCAATTAAGCTCAATGAGCGCACTAATAATGATCCCTGAGTTATCCATTAAAGGTATAGGGTGTGCTAAAATGTTTCAGTCTCTTTAAAGGGGCATACAACAGGTTGAGATCTGTGCATATCCTAAAAGGGCTAAATAATTAAAAAATATTTGTACATTCTTGGCCATCCCACTCTGTTTACGTCAGGCGGGATTTTTACCACCGGCTTTCTGAATTCTCGATGTCCATTTGTTGAACCTGTTCATTTTGTGGCTTCTACCTGCTTAGTGAGTTTCTTTACCTATTTGTTACTGGACCTTTGCCTGTTTGACTATTCTTCTGGATTATCCCTTAACTGCCTGTCTTATGTTAGCAGACCTCTGCTTGCCTGACAACTGCCTTGATTAACCCTTATCTGTCTGCCTTATGTAACCGGACCTCTGCCTGCCTGACAACTGCCTTGATTATCCCTTATCTGCCTGCCTTATGCTACAGGACCTCTGCCTGCCTGACAACTGCCTTTGATTAACCCTTAACTACCTGCCTTATGTTACCGGACCTCTGCCTGCCTGACAACTGCCTTTGATTTACCCTTTACTATCTGCTTTAAGTAACTGGACCTCTGCCTAACACTACCTTTGATTAGCCCTTCACTGTCTGCTCTACTTATCCGGATCTCTACCTGCCTGTCCAGTATTGTGAGTATCTTTTACTATCTGCTTAAATCTATCTATTATTCCAGTCCAGACCAGTAGTACTTGTGCCTAGATTCCTGTTGCAGTTATGGGTCACGTCCTAGATTTTACTCAGTGTGCTAGCATGTGTATCTTAATTCACCCTAGCATTTGGGTCCATTCTGGACTGATTACGTTATCCTGACAGTTTTATTATGCAGGGAATTTAACTCTTTTTGAATATTTTTCAGTAACGTGCTATAATTTAAGGAGGATAGTAGGTGATGGTTATGGGATATATGAATGCCAAGGTATTTTATAGAGCCTTTGTGGTATACAAATTTATATTTTCTTTACATTTGGCCAGATTTCGTAGAATTTATCTTCAAATTAGAGTATTTGACATAATGGCACAATTCTTTATGGAGCTCAGGTAGGGAAAGAGATGGTGCCATCAGTGTTAAAAAATGTAATCTGCATATAGAGTAATTTTATACTCTACATGACCCACTCTTATACCGCATATCTTATCGTTTTGCCTAATTCTCAAAGCTAGGATCTCCAAACAGTAATGGGGACAAGGGATGACCTTGCCACATGCCATTATGTTTGAGAAAATTCCAGTTCAGCTGGTCAAAAGTTTTTTCTGCGTCCATAGATGTAAATATGGAAGGGATTTAAGCTCTTTAGCATGTTCTATCAAGTTGAGTAGTATCCCTAGTTTCTCTACATGGCGTGAATCCAGCTTGATTAGTGTGTATGAAGAGTAGGAGTGTCTTGTTCATACGGGCAGCTAGTCTCTTGGCATAACTTTTTATGTTGACATTGAGAAGTGATATAGGTCTTAAGTTGGGAGGAGAGTCTGGTGTTTCCTGGGTTTCGGTAAGACAGTGACATGTGCTTCCAGCATAGGGGCTGGAAAAGAGTTAGTGAGCAAAGCTCTGTTAAATATGTTATGTAGATAAGGTTTAAGTGTCCGTTTAAAGTGTTGTAGCAAGGCATTTTCCAGCTCAATTTCTTTCATAGTAAAATTGTTGCGTAATATGCAGTGATGACTTCTGGTATTTAAAAAAAAAAAATCATTGTTCATGTCTATGAACTTGAATAAGTTCAGCAACAGTATGGGTACTAGAAGGGTGTTACTTATGCTTATATTCTAACTGGGACAATATAGTGGTTAAGTCTTTATAGCTTTGAGCTTCAGTCTTAAGTTTGATTAACTCTCCTCTTATAGTAAACTTATGCACTTCCCATAAGACAAAGGGATCTTGAACGGAATGAATGTTAAAAGTAAAATATTAAGGGTTATTAAGGAGGGTTATTAAGATCCCAATGGAGTATTAGGCCATTTAATTACAACACTCACTGCAGAGTGGTCGTACCAGGGGGTCTGAGATATAGATGGGTTGACTATTAGGGATAAACCAGCCTGGTTCGTCAATTTGTAGTTTATCCTACTATAAGTGTTAGAAGCAGGGCCGTCTTTAACACAGGGCAAAAGGGGCAGCTGCCCAGGGCCCAGTCTTTGTTGAGGGGCCCAAGAGTCCTAAAAAAAAAAAATTGTTTATGGTTCATACCAGACTGCTGATGTGACATGGGGAACACACACATTCAGTCCTAATACTGTCACAGTCAAAAGTTCTGTGCTTATATGTGCTGTTTTAGATGTGCACTGTGCAGCACTGAATGCAAAGCCCTAACTCGGCATCCAACCATTCCCACTGCGTCAGAAAAGGTCCTACTGGGGTTACCACTGTTACCAGGTAACTGCTCTGGTGGTGGGGATTGTTTTAGGGTAGTGCTGACTGTAGGCGCATGCAGCAGAAAGCTGTAGCGGCAGGCATGTGAGGATTTGAGCATCTGTGCAGCTGCATACACTGCTCTATTCAGTCTTGATGCTGTGTGTCTTATCTCACACTGTATCCATTCAGCCTTGGGCAGACAGCATCCAGTCTGCTGGTCCCCTTAGCCCTGCTCTTTCTACTGTGGCCCTAAGATCAACTAACTGAAGTTTGTTAGGGGAACAGTGCTTTGTAGAAAGATGTCAGTGGGAAGAATAAGTGAGTGCACACACGCCCCTCTCCATGCAGCATTGTCTAGTGCAGGGTGAGAGGGAACTTGTTCCTAACAAATAAGTTACATGTGCTGCTGTGGCAGATGAATGTCATGCTGATACTTCACACATTAATGTAAGGTTTATTTTTATAGTTTTTGTTTCCTCTCTGTCTCAGATTTTACAGCTTCCCATAGAAGTTCTGCTGTTCCAGTCAGTAAACTTATATTTGTCTGCACTTCCATGCTTTCTCCTCAGTCTTTACCTTGCTTTGCTCATGTTGGCGGTCCTAAATCTCTTTAACCAGCTAACCTCACACCAGAATCACATTCAAAATAATATTAAATGAATCCATGGTGGAGGATTTATATATTTATTCACTTATTAGTACTGCTTACATCCAGTTTCACATATTGCAATTTATTTCATTTTTTTTAAATGATTAGCCCAGCAGTGGATGATCCACTGCTGGGCTAATAATTTAAAAAAAATTATAAAATAAATTGATTTAGTTGTTTTTTGGGATGTTGGGGTGGAGAGCGAATGCAGAAGAAAAACGTTGCCCACGGTCAAGACAATATTAAAGACGGCCCTGGTTAGAAGGGTGAGAAAAAAATGTGTAATCTCTTGTGTTTGGATGGATAAACCTCCACACATCATAAAGGTTATGATCCTTAAGCCCATTCCAAAGGTAGTTTGTTTGTACATTTTGGAGGTAAGATTTGAATGGACTATACCTGGTTGTGTGGTAAATTCAAAGTCACCTCCTATAAAAACTACCCCTGGGAGATGTTCAACAATTTGTGAAAGAGAGATTTAAAAAAGGATAAATGATTAGTATTAGGTGCATAAACGTTGATAAACATTATCGATCTGCCAAAAAAACAAGCCTATTATACCTAGAAATCTCCCTTCATTGTCTTTGACTATATGTATTAGCTTGAAAGAGATAGTTTTCTGTATTAAGATACTAACTACTCTCTTTTTAAACCCAGCTAACATGTGGTGGTGTTGGATTACCTAGATATTTGTGTTATTTTAAATGCTTATAATGTTTTTTCTTCCAAAAGAAGCTCTTCTCTTAGGCCAGGTAATGACCTAAGTCATTTGCTGGAAGAATGAAAACCCTTCACATTTTGGGTCAGTAAACAGAGATTTAATGTTTTTACCTCCATGTCAAAAAATAATTAGAATAGTAAGAAACAGTTGCTAATGTGGAGTATAAAATAAGTATAAGAAACAGCAACAAACACTAACACAGAGCCTGGTTGGAAATACCAGGAGCAATAAAAAGACAGAGCTTCCTCCCGGTTTAATGGAAAAGAAAGTATCTGTATCCTTTGAGTACAGAGTATATTCCATAAGGTATATAGCCTATATTTTTTTTTTAATCCTGGATCATTTTTCTTTAAATGTTCCAGTGGGCCTAGGCATAACTCAAAAAGAGGAAGGCAATAACAGATAGAAGTACAATAATATATGAGTCCTTCAAAGACTAAACATTTAGATTTGAGATGTTCAAGATGACAACAAGGAGAAAAAAAAATCAATTTGTCCATTAATTAGTTATTTTCCTTTGAAGACAAGGACAAGGGTGTGTTATTCTAGGAATCTTTTGGCTCTGATGGGTTGGAGAGGGTTTCCTGATCTGTTTAGAAGGTATTGTCATGCACTTATCTTGGGCTCCTTGAGACTTTTGTGCGGCTATCTACATTGTATCCGGTGAATCTAGGCCCGGTGCTTCAGAGAATTCTGAGACCTCTCAGGCATCTTTGCAAAACAATCTTTTATATCCTTGTAAAACTAATATTTGAGTTGGGAAACCCCAGCAATATGGGATTTTCTTGTGTCTCTACAGCTGGGTAAGTGGAAACTCTTTTCTTTTCTCTTTTCTCTTCTAGAGTGTCCTTGGAGACAAATCAGCAAACAATTGTAGTACTGTTCCTCTAAATTGTATAGGTTGTTTTTTTACAGAGAAGTCCTAATAATTCTTCTTTGTCATGGAAGTTTTTAAATGTAATTATTATGTTTCGCAGAGAAACTGAATCAGGTGGTTTTTTTTGGCATCAGGCCCTATGCACCCTGTTTTATAGAATATCTTTAGAAGAGGTATTTGCCTTTAGATGTGAGAAAAGGGCTAGGAAAAAAGTTGGGAGGTCGTTAGGTAAAACGGACATCTCATATATGAAGATTTTTTTCTGCAGGTCCGATTTTCCAAGTCTTTAACCTTATTATTGAGAGAGTATAATGAGTGTGCTTTAAACTGTTGTTGCAGTTGATTGAATTCTTCTCTCATAGAATCAGGGTGATCTTCCAAAACTTCTACATGAAAGCCCAGTGTTTGCAGATTTTGCTTTAGATCTGTCAGCTCCTCTCTTACACAGGCTCGAAATATATCTGTGATATCCCGCTTGGACGGTAGAGATGATAGGACCTCTGCAGGAATTTGTAGCATATCTTGTTCAATAGGTACTTTCAGAGATTCATGTGATCAGCATTATTTCCAGGAGAAGAACTGGGTTCTGTGGGCGGTGATCCTTCCCCAACTGTATTAAAGTAGGAGGTCACAGAATGGCCCTTGGTAGGGGGAGGTTTGAGGACCCTGTCCTGTTTAGATATTTTTTTAGATGCCATAGTAGGAGATATCCCTTGTTTTATATGGTGATAGCACCTTTATCTCACAACCAGGTAGGATGGCATATAATGGGTGAATGAATAGCGTCAGATGACTATAAATACATGTAAAAGATCTGCAAATTAACTTGTGGTTGTAAAAGTATGGTAGTAGAGAATAGAGTGAGATTTCCTTTGTCTTTAGTATATGATGGAAGAAGATATAACAGACTTTATTAGGCACACCCTGAAAAGTTCCTTAACAAGGTAGAAATCATTATTTACTATAAGGACTTTTATGCTTATTTATATAAAGAAAAGTGTGCAGTTATAATGTCTTCCAGCTCCACTCTCCTCTTTGGTGTCTCTTTAATTTATGAGCTTAGTCACAGGAAAAATGTGTGGAGCTCTATAGGAACATGTACCTCTAACCTGAATCCTAGGATCTGACAGCCCAGTCCTGTGTAATGAATAGAGATCAAAATGTTTTGCGGCCTTCCCATATAGTGCCGGCCAAAAGGTATATTCACAGTCTGGTTGTTCCGGACTCTGGGTGGTGTCTTGCACTTATATTAGGTGCTGGTGTTATTATTTTTGTAAAGAAGCTGTACTGCAGGAGCCGGACTATGACTGCTATTTGTAGTAGGAAGCGGTGTCCAGATAAAGAAAGCTGCAGTTAAAATGGCAACTGCAGGGTTATCCTAATGCACTCAGCATCCCAGTTAGGTCTGGAAATATAAAGAATAGGTGTCGCCACAACTAGCCATCAGTTTGGTAGAGATCTGTGCCTTATATGATGCCCTTAAAAGTGAGGGGTGCACTACATATTACTGATTTAGGACAGCCAATCAAGAAGACATCTGGAGTTAAGTTGCCATCTTGGCCACTGCCAGCTCCATTCCCCCCCCCCCCCCAAAAAAAAATGAAACTTTAATTCATATAGAGCATGCAGTTTTAAATAACTTTATAAATTACTTCTGCTATGACATTTCCTTAATTTTCTTGGTGTCTTTTGTTAAAAGGTAAACCTAGGTAGGCTCAGAAGCAATGCACTGCTGGAAGATAACTGAGCACATCGGGCACAACTGAGCGATTAACAAAAGGCAATTGTGTGTAGCCAGCTCCCAGTTGTGCGTTGCTGCTCCTGAACCTACCTAGGATGATACTAGCGCTGCGGAATCTGTTGGCGCTATACAAATAACCAATAATAATAATAATAATAAGAGAACAAAGACAATTTAATACAAGAATAAATTTGTAAATTTGTTTAAAATCGCAAACTCTATTGGAATAATGAAATGTAATTTTGACTTTTGCTTTCCTTTAATGGGCTTTAACACAATATAGTCACCAATGTTATAGTGACTAGGTCAGAAACGGCCTTGAGGCTGATCATAGTGATTATCTACTAGATAGCTAGAGTTCATTTTTCCATTACTGTATAGTATCTAGCCCTCTGTTTGTTTGACTAGGATTAATAATAGTACATTTCAGTTGATTTTTCTTGCCAACTTCAATATTTTTTCAACTTATCTGTTATTGATTTCTTAACTTGCAACATTTATTTCTGAGCTGGCTAAATGCTCTATCTTAAGCTGTATTTTAATTTACTTTCTCATAACTCATAGATAAAATATATATTGTATATATTGTGCTTGGGTTATTTTCTGAATCTACTGTATTTGCCTTATGGAACATTATAAAGCCAATGTTTATAATAATGTATATAGTTCCACCTCCCCAAGGTGCCTCAAAGCACTTAGCTCTTAAGCCTTGGACTTAACAGATAATCAGCAGCCAATAAATAACACCTGTTATTACCAACCTAAAGGGACAGTAAACACAAATTTGAATTTAACGTAAAGGGCCAGATTACAAGTGGAGCGCTAAATATCGCTTTCTTGAATGCGATATTAGCAATCCTCTTAGTAATACTAATGCACGCTAACGTGCACTGTTATTATAGGTTAAAAGCAATGCAAATGTGAGCTCGCGTTCACATTGCTGGGAAGCATTGCACTCACGAGAGTGCGCTTACATGGGGGCCTTATTCTCATGCTATGATACACAGCATGAGAACTTGCACAGGGGGTAAGTGGGGCAGCAATGGTAGCATATATATTTATGTGCTAGTATGTGTATAATATACACTGAAGGTTTGTCCACGTGTGGTTATACACTATCAAATATTAAATTCCACCTGTAAATAACAATTTCGGATTGGGGGACTTCCGGTGGGCGGGGCGACCAGGAAGCAGCAGAAGTGAAGAGCTCCGCATCTCTCTTGCTCTAACTGGCACCGTTATTGCTGTTCCCCCCCCCCCCCCCCGCGACTCCTTATCTTGCCAGGCTCGCAATCACGATTGCCTTGGCTGATTATCCACACGCGCAGGACCCGCCATCTGGTCCTGGTCCCCGGGAGGACAGACGAAAAAAAGTAAAGGCGCAAACGGGCGCCATCTTGGCAGCAGCTCTGGAGCTCCTCTCCAAAGTTTCAGGCCCCAGCCACCACCTCCGCAGATCGGCCGCTGTAAGGCTGAAGGCATAGCATCCATTAGCACTGTTAGTGCTCCCTGCAGTCACAGACGGCACCAGGTGCTTTGAAGAAGGTGAGGCGTTTTGGGGAAGGAACTTCAACCCCATGATATGCGGCCCTTGAGGCCAGAAGACTACTGTGAGTGAGTAACAATATAAACCTTACAGGATTCCTGGATACTTTCATAAGCTGCTTAGAGCAGATAAATATTTGAACATCAGACAGACAAAGGGGCAACCGGACATTGTATAACTGACTTTTTTGATAATCTTGCCACCAGTTTTATTTGCACACTATGGGGGTGATACACTTATAATACCTGCTTAAGGACTAACAGCACCTCCTACACTATCAGGTTTTACACCCTTATACACCCTGTTTATTGCACAGCTGCAAAAGGAAGGAAGGAGGTAGAAAAGGCGATTGACTACAATTGCATTTGTTTCTTCTGCTGCCTGGGTGCGCACATGGCTGACCTAGACTTGCTGTAATAATCAATTTCTTAGGTGGTCCAGCTGCGCCATCTAGGGGTTTAATCCTAATACCACTAAACACCAGGCTTTCTCAAGGGGCCCTCTTGCTCTTAGTTTAGCGCCTCACTTTGTAAGGAACAAGGCACCTGGCTCCAAGTTATTCTGTTTCTTCTGTTGTTTACAAGTCGCATACCACTTATACTGCCTCCCTGCAATATATTATATGAAAGTTGACGAATATTTTCAAAGGCTATCCCAGCCTGGGCCTGCTAACATGAGCTGCAGGTCAAAAATGCAAGAGAAGAGACACAAACAAGCCGCAGAAAATCATGCCCACGCCTCTCAGTCGGAGGGTGAGGGAGGCTCCTCAGGAGATCATAATACTCTGATGTATGAGCTTAAGGCTTTCTTCTTGCCCAAGATGGACACTTTGCAGGCCGGGGTAGACACGCTAACTAGCGAGGTCAGGATGTTTTCTACCCCACTTGCGATTGCGGAGCAGAGAATTTCTGGGGTCGAAGACAGGCAACAGGAATCTGAGATTTCTCTAAAGAATTTGCTAAAACAAAACCAATACTTGCAGGATAAAGTGGAGGACTTAGAGAATCACAGCAGGCGAAACAACCTTCGAATAGTAGGAGTACCAGAAACCGTTAAGGATAAAGATCTGCTTGATTTTGCCACCTCTACCCTCCCTACACTTCTCGGAATGCCTAAGGACTTTCTACCTCTCGACATTGAAAGGGCACACTGCATTGGCCCCGACAGACACCTTGATAATTCTAAAGAAAAGCCCCGTCAAGTAATCTTTAGATGCCTGAATTATCAGGACAAAGTGGCCATATTGAGAGCATACCGAGCTGCAAAGGAAATTAAATACGAAGATCACCGCCTCTTGCTCTTCCAGGACTTCTCTGTGGAGGTGATCAGAAGACCTAAGGATTTTGCACCACTCTGTTCTCTCTTTCATGAAAAGGGTCGTCACTTTGCCTTGTTATACCCGGCCAAACTCAAGTGCAGGCCTATTTAACTTCTGAACGAAGACAGGACAATGGTTGATGTGTTTCTTGCTAAGTGTTTGTATCTTCAACTATAGTATATGTTTGGTTGCGCAATGCATAATGTTCTTTTTTTGCAGATCTCTTTACAGCTGATTCTCCTCCTTTTTAAATTTGACAGTGGTCATACCCACAATCTAATCCCCTGTAGTGAGGTGGTCTTCCCAGCCTTTAGCCGCCGACTTAACTCAAAGAGCTATAATTTGCAATACTTGCCTCCCACTTTGGCTCCTGAGGTGGACCAATACCCCCAACCTATAATCTTATCCTCACACCTAGATTGGTTATCCTGTTACCCTGTTTACTGTCCTACTTTGTTTACATGTATATACCCTGTTCATCTACATGGGCAAAAGTTGGGTATACGACTACTCAGAGACTTTTGTACTGTCTTATTCCCTTATAGTGAGGTGGTCTCCCCAGCCTTTAGCCGCCGACTTAACTCAAAGAGTTTGATTTGGAACACCTGCCTCCCACTTTGACCCCTGAGGAGGCCCAGCACCCCCAACCCGTAATTTTAGCCTTATACCTAGAATGGCTCTCCTGTTACCCTGTTCACTGTTTTACCTTGTACGTATATGTATACCATGTGCACTTATATGGGCAAAAGTTTAGTATACGAATATTCAGGGACTTTTGTACTGTCCAGCTGTTTTCTTTCTTTGCATTTATTGAACCACGGCAGATGATGACATATTTCTGTTGTATTGATTCCTATTTCTCTTCCAGCCACTACCATCTGGATCCTCGGAGGCCTCCGGCTACGCCCCCTACAGTACCTCACCTTGTGAAAAACTACCAGCCCTCCCTTCTAACAGTGAGTTTTGCCTTAAGCCTGGTTTGTCCGGGGGGTCTTCTTGCCTCCCTATTTGCTCACCAAATATTATTCACTCCCACTATATGAATCACCAGCAAGGTACTCTCCACACACTTAAAATTCACCCACATGGCATGCCTGCACATAAATCTTACGCCCTACCTATGGTCTTACCCATTAAGATAAAATCATGGAATGTGGGTGGTATCACTTCACCTGCAAAGAGAAGCATCATCTTGCGACACCTGAATTCCTTACACACAGACGTAGCATTGTTACAAGAAACTAAATTAACAGCGGAGGAACATGAGAAATTAAAAATACGTTGGGTGGGACAGGTTTTATATTCTCCGTCTGAGGGTAGAAAGAGAGGAGTGGCTATTTTAGTTAGGAGGGGTCTTTCGATATCATTTACGCAGACTGAGCTGGACCATAAGGGCAGATACATAATTTACCTCTTGCATGTCAATACATTTATATACACTATTTGCAACTTTTATGGTCCAAATGATTTTAGCCCTGACTTTTGGTTGACCCTTCTGGCAAAGCTATCGGCTTACAATAGTCCTATAATCATGGGAGGGGATTTCAATTTAGCCCAGGCGCTTCCCTTAGATAAATTCAAAGACCCAGCAGCAGCAAAAACTTTAGTAAAAACACATTTATCGATGCACAAAAGAGAAATGCCTTTGATTAACTCGTTCAAAGAAGCATTGAATCTGACTGATGTCTAGAGAGTACGGAACCCAGATGGGAGGGATTTCACTTGTTTATCTAAAACACATCATACTATGTCAAGGATTGACTATTTTGTGACTTCCACCGAACTCACACCTCAGGTTCACTACACAGACATAGGACAAGTCACAGTTTCGGACCATGCCCCGATCACCCTCCCACAACCCTCCCCCAAAAGACCCCTGGAGAGATCATGGAAATTCCCTACATACCTTTATTGTAATGTAAATTTTCGTCAGCATTTAAAATCTTCCTGGCTACACTATACATCTGACAATGACATCCATAGAGTTACTCCTGACCTGTTCTGGCATTCCTCTAAGGCAGTGATGAGAGGTCACATTACTTCATTTACAGCTCACTATAACAAAAATAATAAAAAGATTCACAACCACTTTCTCTCACAACTCACTGACGCTTACAATAGCTACCTATCTGACCCTACCCCCCAATCCAAGAAAAGGTATTATGAGCTTAAACAAACTAGAGATACTTTCCTAGCTCAACAGGATATCAAGTTTAACATACATAGCAAAGGTAAATTTTACAGACACGGCAACAAATCTGGCAAATTACTGGCCAAACTGGTAAACTCATATAGGCCTAAATCTTATATAGCAGCCATTAATTCTCAGTCTAAATTGACCTCTAATACTAAAGAAATTATGGCAGAATGTGTGCAATTTTATACAACTCTATACACCAGTCAGCCAAATAATCATGAGGTAAAGCGAAGATTTTGGGGGTCGGTAGAGCTTCCAACCATATCCGAGGAGCAGAAATCACTCCTTAACACCCCGATACAGGTACAGGAAGTAATTAGAGCCATACAAACTAGCAAACTAGGGAAGGCCCCGGGCCCGGATGGGCTGCCCTCAGAATATTTTAAGTTGTTGTGGGAAGAAATCACTCCCACGCTGTCCTCTTTATATTCGGAGTACCTAAGGGGCTCTGCACAGATGGACGCTTGCTTTTCAGAGGCGAAAATCTGTCTGATACCTAAACCTGATAGGGACCCCACCCAAACATTGTCATATTGTCCAATCTCCCTACTCAATGGAGATTACAAGTTATTGACAAAGATTCTAGCGGATTGGTTAGCTAGAGTCCTGCCATCTGTTGTTCACGCAGATCAAACTGGCTTTGTTAAAGGCAGACCTTCAGTAGTTAACATCAGGAAAACTTTGGCAATTACATCACATTACTGGTACAACGCTCGCTCACAGGCCCCCTCTAGGTTGCATGATACATGTATTTTGGTGCTTGGCGCCAAAAAGGCATTCGATAGGATAGAGTGGGATCATTTACACACTTCATTGGAACGATTTGGAATCACAGGAAACCTTTATGACTTTCTTCAAAGATTGTACACTAACCCCAGGGCCTCCCTGATAGTGAATGGTGGCCTTTCTCCATCATTTGGATTGCAGAGGGGTACCAGGCAAGGTTGCCCCCTCTCCCCTCTGCTGTTCGATCTGGCTATAGAGCCCCTGTCTTCATACATTAGACAGCATTCTGAGGGCCTTGATATTGTTGGCCATAGACATCACCTGTCCCTATACGCGGACGACTTACTGTTATTTGTGGATAACCCTCATAATAACTTACATCCCCTCCTAGATATTATCCAGAGTTTTGGCTCTTTCTCGGGCTATAAAATCAATATTGACAAATCCGAAGTTACCTGGTTGCAGAATTCCCATAAGACTATACTGACAGACACCGGTCTTAAGGTCACGGAAGGTTCATTTAAATATCTAGGGATTAGAATACATGTTGACCCTTCCAAATTATATAACCTTAATCTCACTTGTATCGTTGCGAACATCAAACAGATGCTCTTACACTGGGCGAAACTTCCTTTATCCCTGTCGGGCAGGATCCACCTGTTTAAGATGGTGGCTTTGCCCAAAGCTCCTCTATCTGTTACAGATGCTGCTCTTGCTCATGACACGAAAGGACTCTGACTCACTTCAGATTTCCCTTGGACACTTCATTTGGCAAGGTTAAAAACATAGGATAAACAAATCCTCCCTATTTATGCCATTGTATGAGGGGGACTGCGTCTCCCAAATATTCTCTGGTATAACTGGGCTGCCTTGTCCAAAATCATATTGGACTGGCTGGTGGGGAATAGTCACTTCCCCATACCTGAACTAGAGACTAGGCTCATCAGGCCGATCCATTTGGCTTTTTTGCCACATGCGGCCTTCCACTCTCTTCCCCTACATGTACAAACTCACATATTATTTAGGGATCCCCTGAGGGCATGGTCCAAGACCTGTAAACTATTAGGGGTGCAGAATTCAGTGAGCAAATACTTACCTATTCAAGGTAACCTACACTTCTTACCTGGTTATACAACGGAGGTGTTTGCCACCTGGCAACAGAAACATCTCACTAGGCTTTACCAGCTATTTAACCCATTAACCTTTTAAATTATCTCCTTTCAGGAGCTACAAAACCCACATGACCTCCCTAACTCACACAGGTTTGCATACTTCCAGAGTAGACACTACTTATATAAACTAATATCAGACAAACTACTAACTAGCGAACCTTCTGCTACTGATAAATTGTGTACCTTAGCCAGGCTGGGATATTACAAGATCTCACATACATATGACCTGTTTCTCAAACATTTTGAGGATCGTGCCTTGCAGGGAATATTGGTGAAATGGTCAAATTATAGAGATTTATCGGTGGACTCTGATCTTCTCAAAGCCAGTTTTAGAAAGGTACATATTAGCACAATCTCCATGACACTAAGAGAAACACCTATGAAACTTTTGCATCAATCCTATATCACCCCCAAGCTTCGTTCCAAGTGGGTTCCGGGAGCTGAAGACATTTGTAATAAATGTAGATACCTACATCCTGACTGGACCCATTTATTATGGGATTGTCCCAAATTGAGAAAATACTGGCACAGAGTCTCCTACTGGTTGACAAAGGTGACGAAACAACAAGTGACGCTCACAGCACAGCATGTGATATTCCTGATACCTAGAGACAGAGTATATAGGTCTGACATTTTCATAACCACAGTACTGATGTTGGCTAAGCAACTTATTCTGGCAGGGTGGAGTGAAGGGAGGACCCCCCCTTTCAACAGCTAATTAATAGGATACACACAAATGTTGACTGAACAGGCAGACACAAAGGGGGACACGGAAAAACGAATTAGGAGATTTCTACATAAATGGGAGGCTTACCTGCTCTTTTTAAAACCTACTGTTAAGGATAGTGTCATTTTTCCATTTAGAAACAGTTCTTATATTCTGAATGAGAACCTTAGAGGCAACTGATGTTTGTCTATTGGCTAGAACCAACTAAGCCCCTATGTACATATAAAGGTGATTGTCGCTGACCTGTGCGGGGTGAGCTGGAGGCATTCTGGGTAAGTGTCACATGGATGTATTTATTTTTTATGTTTATATATATGTTCACTGTTTATCTTTGTGTTTTGTTTTGTTTCTATTACGTACAAACAAATACTTATAAGACAGATTGGATCCTTACCTCTACATGACAAACCAGGGAACTTGCTACAAGTCACTTTAAATGTACCTATTGTTATGATGAATATTGTGTAACTACCATGAGTTTCTTGTCATTTTACTTTACCTCGAATGGTCATGTATGTAATGGACCTTTTTGTCTTTGTTATAAATAAAGTTATTAAAAAAAAAAAACAATTTCGGATTGGGAAATAGTTGCATATAAATACAAAAACTGTTGCACCCCTTTAGCGATAAGCTAAAGTAACCCCTTGAGTGTGATACAGTCCGTGTACATCCCGGGACTCAATTTTCCTTATGCACATTATTGTTGGTAGGATGACAGAGATAAAACTCCTATTGAACTTTTACGTTCACACCGGTCACTGTTGTGCTAGAAATCAGCTTCTTATTAGCTATGCACATACCTCCGTGGGTGTCCGATTCCGCCTCCATCCTCCAAGGCTGTGCGGGATCTGTGGAGTTGGCTCAAGTATCCTCCTCATGCGACCATAGTCCTTTGCATAAACTGGAGCATTCATATATTCTCTGGTCCGATTGAGCCGCCCAACATTCAGGCCTCCACTCTTTCCATCCCGCTTACCACTGAAGCCCGATGAGGGTGTGTGTCTCAAACTCAATCCGTGGATAGCTAGCGTTGCACTGATGAGCTTAGGTGCTGTTCAGTAATGAAGGGTTCAAGAAACAGGAATGACTCCACTCATATTTAAAACATAGCCTTTATTCTTCTGTTGACAGCAGCCAACCATTTATCACACTTGAGTGATGCACAGCACAACCGGCTTACGCGTTTCGGCATTCAGCCATAATCATAGCATGACGTGTATACTTCCTCTCATTTAAAAATCACTAAAAACATCCCTAGTTGTTGAGGAAAAATGTGCATCACTCACATCACACCTGCTTAACCTGGCAATATCATTAATAGAAATGTTTCAATAAGTATACTGTATATCTCTTTGACAGATAGACAAATTCTTTACAACTCATATGAATAAACATTGACAGATACAAAAATACATTTATGCAATGTCTGCAATATATCTAATATAAGAAGAAGGTTATACAATATACACTATACACAAAACAAATAGTGTGCCATACTTCTTGAGCCTTTAACCTGTAAATGTCCACTCTGGACAAATTGACTCAAACATTCACAAGTATCTATATCAATTATTGTGTATAGTGTATATTGCTTACAAGAAAGGTGTTATACTATTTCAAATACAGAATGGAGCATGGGAATATATTGTGCTTCTAATTATTCCCATGTTTAAAGACATACACCTATTTTTGTGAAAATCCCTTGATAATACCCATAGGCATCCTAATAGTTCTGTTGGGAGACAGTATACTGAAACGTATACACTAAAGACAGAGACCCAAAGGACCGAGGCGTAATTTACTCCCAATAATTAATAAAATCATATCTGGAGTTAAGACCTTCTGGCACCCTGGTTTTAAGTCTAAACATCCAAAAGATTTCTCTCTTAGCCAAAAGTCTCTCTACATCACCCCCTCTCTCTGTTTTTTTACCCTTTCAATGGCACACCATTTGAATGTATCAAGTTTGCCATTATGATTTTCAACAAAGTGGCGTACAATGGGGTGGAGGATTTACCTTGGCTAATAGTAGATAAATGTTCATGGATTCTGGACTTGATGTCTCTGGATATGAGCCCTATATATCGGACCCCACATGAGTCACACCTAATCAAATAAATGGACTGAGTTGTCATACAGTTCATGCATGATTTTATGTTGAACTCCTTCCCAGTTACAAAAGAGGTAAATGTTTTGGTCTTATCAACGTATTCACATGGTCTACATTTCCTACAACCACATCTATACATCCCCAAGCTACTCAAGCAGGAGCTGGTTGTAGCATGTTCTTGTTTCAATTCCCCCCATTCTGTACGGTTCCTCCTTAAACGGGTGAACTGTCCTTTTGCAGCCACAGTGTGCTTGGGGTGACAACTCTTGCCTTGAAGTAGAGAGTTGCCCGAAATTTGCTTTCTGAAATTGGCTTTCTGTACACCTTCGAAGAACCGCCTGGATGAAGACCTTTCACCACCGGGAAGAAGATGGATCACCGGACTTCAGCAATGGTGGGTATCTATTTTGTGGTTAGTTTTATGGGTTTTTTTTGTTTTTTTGGGTCGGTTTTCTTTTTTTTAGATTAGGGCTTTTTTATGGGCTGCAAAAGAGCTGAATGCCCTTTTAAGGGCAATGTCCATACAAATGCCCTTTTCGTGGCAATTAGGGTTTTTTTATTTTGGGGGTTGAGGGGGTTGTAATGTTAGAGGGTACATTGTTTTTGTTTTTTGCAAAAGAGGCCAATGCCCTACAAATGGCCCTTTTAAAGGGACAGTCTAGTCCAAAACAAACTTTCATTATTCAGATAAAACATGTAATTTTAAACAATTTTCAAATTTACATCTATCACCAATTTTGCATTGTTCTCTTGGTATTCTTAGTTGAAAGTTAACCTAGGAGGTTCATATGCTAATTTCTAAGCCCTTAAAGGCCCCCTCTCATCTCAGGACATTTTAACAGTTTTTCACCACTAGAGGGTGTTAGTTCATGTGTGTCATATAGATAACACTGTGCTCACGCACCTGGAGTTCCTAGGAGCCAGCACTGATTGGCTAAAATGGAAGTCTGTCAAAAGAACTGAAATAAGGGGCAGTTTGCAGAGGCTTAGATACAAGATAATCACAGAGATAAAACATGTATTATTATAACTGTATTGGTTATGCAAAACTGAGGAATGGGTAATAAATGGATTATCTATCTTTTAAAACAATAAATATTCCGGTGTAGACTGTCCCTTTAAGGGCTATTGGTAGTTTATTTATAGATAAGAGTTTTTTTTATTTTGGGGAGTTTTTTTTTTTTTTAAAACAGGGTATTAGAATAGGAATATTTTTTAGATTTTGGATAATTTACGGCTAGATTACGAGTTTTACGTTATGAGTGAAAAAGCAGCGCTATGGGTTATAGCGCTGCTTTTTCACTACCGCTGCTATTTCACTACCGCTGCTATTACGAGTCTTGTCAAAAAAGCTGTACCGCACACTTTTTTAGCCGCAATGCAAATTAACTTACGCAATTTGCGTAAAGTCTTTTTTCAATGGGACTTTCATAGCGCCAATATTACAAGCTTTTTCTGGGAGGCCAAAAAGTGAGCAGTACAGCCTATACCGCAAGATTTGTAATGCAATCTAAAGTCAGTAGTTATGAGTTTTACGCTACAAAGCTGCAACATAAAAACTCATAACTAAAGTGCTAAAAAGTACACTAACACCCATAAACTACCTATTAATCCCTAAACTGCCACCCTCCCGCATCGCAAACACTAAAATAAAAATATTAACCCCTAATCTGCCGCTCCCGACATCGCTGCCGCTATAATAAACATATTAACCCCTTAACTGCCGCACTCCCGCATCACAAACACTAGTTAAATATTATTAACCCCTAATCTGCTGCCCCAACATCGCCGCCACCTACCTGCATTTATTAGCCCCTAATCTGCTGTCCCCAAGTCGCCGCCACTATACTAAATTTATTAACCCCTAAACCTAAGTCTAACCCTAACACCCCCTAACTTAAATATAATTAAAATAAATCTAAATAAAAATTACTATCATTACCTAAATTATTCCTATTTAAAACTAAATACTTACCTATAAAATAAACCCTAAGCTAGCTACAATATAAGTAATAGTTACATTGGATCTAGCTTAGGGTTTATTTTTATTTTACAGGCAAGTTTTATTTATTTTAACTAGGTAGAATAGTTATTAAATAGTTATTAACTATTTACTAACTACCTAGCTAAAATAAATACAAATTAACCTGTAAAATAAAACCTAACCTGAGTTACACTAACACCTAACCTTACACTACAATTAAATAAATTCGCTAAATAAAATAAAATTACCTAAATTACAAAAAACCCCCACTAAATTACACAAAATAAAAAAAGACATTATCAGATATTTAAACTAATTACACCTAATCTAATAGCCCTATCAAAATAAAAAAAAGCCGCCCCAAAATAAAAAAAACCCTAGCCTAAACTAAACTACCAATAGCCCTTAACAGGGCCTTTTGCTGGGCATTGCCCCAAAGAAATCAGCTCTTTTACCTGTAAAAAAAAATACCAACACCCCCCCCAACAGTAAAACCCACCACCCACACAACCAACCCCCCAAATAAAATCATAACTATAAAAAACCTAAGCTCCCTATTGCCCTGAAAAGGGCATTTGGATGGGCATTGCCCTTAAAAGGGCATTTAGCTCTTTTTCAAGTGCCCCAAGTCCCTAATCTAAAAATAAAACCCACCTAAAACCCTTAAAAAAAACTTAGCACTAACCCCCGAAGATCCACTTACAGTTTTGAATACCGGACATTCATCCTCAACGAAGCCGGGAGAAGTCTTCATCCAAGCGGCAAGAAGTCCTCAACAAAGCCGGGAGAAGTCTTCATCCTGGGCCGGCAGAACTGGTCCTCCAGACGGGCAGAAGTCTTCATCCAGACGGCATCTTCTATCTTCATGCTTCCGACACGGAGAGGCTCCATCTTCAAGACATCCGGCGTGGAGCATCCCCTTCTTTCCACGGCTAACGAGAAATGAAGGTTCCTTTAAATGACATCATCCAAGATGGCGTCCCTTGAATTCCAATTGGCTGATATAATTCTATCAGCCAATCAGAATTAAAGGTGAAAAAATCCTATTGGCTGATGCAATAGCCAATAGAATGCGAGCTCAATCCTATTGGTTGATTGGATCAGCCAATAGGATTGAAGCTCAATCCTATTGGCTGATTACATCAGTCAATAGGATTTTTTCACCTTTAATTCCGATTGGCTGATGCCCATCCAAATGCCCTCTTTTCAGGGCAATGGGGAGCTTAGGTTTTTTTAGTTAGGATTTTATTTGGGGGGTTGGTTGTGTGGGTGGTGGGTTTTACTGTTGGGGGGTGTTGGTATTTTTTTTACAGGTAAAAGAGCTGATTTCTTTGGGGCAATGCTCCGCAAAATGCCCTTTTAAGGGCTATTGGTTGTTTAGTTTAGGCTAGGGTTTTTTTTTATTTTGGGGGGGGTTATTTTGATAGGGCTATTAGATTAGTTTAAATATCTGATAATGTCTTTTTTTATTTTGTGTAATTTAGTTTTTGTTTTTTTTGCAATTAAGGTAATTTTATTTTATTTAGGTAATTTATTTAATTGTAGTGTAAGGTTAGGTGTTAGTGTAACTCAGGTTAGGTTTTATTTTACAGGTAAATTTGTATTTATTTTAGCTAGGTAGTTAGTAAATAGTTAATAACTATTTAATAACTATTCTACCTAGTTAAAATAAATACAAATTTGCCTGTAAAATAAAAATAAACTCTAAACTAGATACAATGTAACTATTAGTTATATTGCAGCTATCTTAGGCCTAGATTTGGAGTTTGGCGTTAGCCGTGAAAACCAGCGTTAGAGGCTCCTAACGCTGGTTTTAGGCTAACTCCGGTATTTGGAGTCACTCAAAATAGGGTCTAACGCTCACTTTTCAGCCGCGACTTTTCCATACCGCAGATCCCCTTACGTCAATTGCGTATCCTATCTTTTCAATGGGATCTTTCTAACTCCGGTATTTAGAGTCGTGGCTGAAGTGAGCGTTAGACATCTAACGACAAAACTCCAGCCGCAGGAAAAAAGTCAGTAGTTAAGAGCTTTCTGGGCTAACGCCGGTTCATAAAGCTCTTAACTACTGTACTCTAAAGTACACTAACACCCATAAACTACCTATGTACCCCTAAACTGAGGCCCCCCCACATCGCCGCCACTCGATTTAATTTTTTTAACCCCTAATCTGCCGACCGCCACCTACGTTATACTTATGTACCCCTAATCTGCTGCCCCTAACACCGCCGACCCCTGTATTATATTTATTAACCCCTAATCTGCCCCCCACAACGTCGCCTCCACCTGCCTACACTTATTAACCCCTAATCTGCCGAGCGGACCACACCGCTACTATTATAAAGTTATTAACCCCTAATCCGCATCACTAACCCTATAATAAATAGTATTAACCCCTAATCTGCCCTCCCTAACATCGCCGACACCTAACTTCAAACATTAACCCCTAATCTGCCAACCGGAGCTCACCGCTACTATAATAAATGTATTAACCCCTAAAGCTAAGTCTAACCCTAACACTAACACCCCCCTAAGTTAAATATAATTTTTATCTAACAAAATTAATTAACTCTTATTAAATAAATTATTCCTATTTAAAGCTAAATACTTACCTGTAAAATAAATCCTAATATAGCTACAATATAAATTATAATTACATTGTAGCTATTTTAGGATTAATATTTATTTTACAGGCAACTTTGTAATTATTTTAACCAGGTACAATAGCTATTAAATAGTAAAGAACTATTTAATAGGTACCTAGTTAAAATAATTACAAAATTACCTGTCAAATAAATCCTAACCTAAGTTACAATTAAACCTAACACTATACTATCATTAAATTAATTAAATAAAATACCTACAATTACCTACAATTAAACCTAACACTACACTATCAATAAATTAATTAAATAAAATACCTACAATTACCTACAATTAAACCTAACACTACACTATCAATAAATAAATTAAATACAATTCCTACAAATAACTACAATGAAATAAACTAACTAAAGTACAAAAAATAAAAAAGAACTAAGTTACAAAAAATAAAAAAATATTTACAAACATAAGAAAAATATTACAACAATTTTAAACTAATTACACCTACTCTAAGCCCCCTAATAAAATAACAAAGACCCCCAAAATAACAAAATGCCCTACCCTATTCTAAATTACTACATTTCAAAGCTCTTTTACCTTACCAGCCCTGAACAGGGCCCTTTGCGGGGCATGCATAAAAAAAAATATACAATATATGCAACCCACCACCCACATACCCCTAATCTAACCCAAACCCCCCTTAAATAAACACTAAGCCCCTGAAGATCTTCCTACCTTGTCTTCACCCTACCAGGTTCACCGATCCGTCCTGAAGAGCTCCTCCGATGTCCTGATCCAAGCCCAAGCGGGGGGCTGAAGAGGTCCATGATCCGGCTGAAGTCTTCATCCAAGCGGGAGCTGAAGAGGTCCATGATCCGGATGAAGTCTTCATCCAAGCGGGAGCTGAAGAGGTCCATGATCCGGATAAAGTCTTCTATCAACGGCATCTTCAATCTTCTTTCTTCCGGATCCATCTTGCAGACCTCCGACGCGGAACATCCTCTTCTCCCGACGCCTACTAGCCAAATGACGGTTCCTTTAAGGGACGTCATCCAAGATGGCGTCCCTCGAATTCCAATTGGCTGATAGGATTCTATCAGCCAATCGGAATTAAGGTAGGAATATTCTGATTGGCTGATGGAATCAGCCAATCAGAATCAAGATCAATCCGATTGGCTGATCCAATCAGCCAATCAGATTGAGCTTGCATTCTATTGGCTGATCGGAACAGCCAATAGAATGCAAGCTCAATCTGATTGGCTGACCGAATCAGCCAATCGGATTGAACTTGATTCTGATTGGCTGATTCCATCAGCCAATCAGAATAGTCCTACCTTAATTCCGATTGGCTGATAGAATCCTATCAGCCAATCGGAATTCGAGGGACGCCATCTTGGATGACGTCCCTTAAAGGAACCGTCATTCGGCTAGTAGGCGTCGGGAGAAGAGGATGTCAGAGGTCTGCAAGATGGATCCGGAAGAAAGAAGATTGAAGATGCCGTTGATAGAAGACTTTATCCGGATCACGGACCTCTTCAGCTCCCGCTTGGATGAAGACTTCATCCGGATCATGGACCTCTTCAGCTCCCGCTTGGATGAAGACTTCAGCCGGATCATGGACCTCTTCAGCCCCCCGCTTGGGCTTGGATCAGGACATCGGAGGAGCTCTTCAGGACGGATCGGTGAACCTGGTAGGGTGAAGACAAGGTAGGAAGATCTTCAGGGGCTTAGTGTTTATTTAAGGGGGGTTTGGGTTAGATTAGGGGTATGTGGGTGGTGGGTTGCATATATTGTATATTTTTTTTTATGCATGCCCCGCAAAGGGCCCTGTTCAGGGCTGGTAAGGTAAAAGAGCTTTGAAATGTAGTAATTTAGAATAGGGTAGGGCATTTTGTTATTTTGGGGGTCTTTGTTATTTTATTAGGGGGCTTAGAGTAGGTGTAATTAGTTTAAAATTGTTGTAATATTTTTCTTATGTTTGTAAATATTTTTTTATTTTTTGTAACTTAGTTCTTTTTTATTTTTTGTACTTTAGTTAGTTTATTTCATTGTAGTTATTTGTAGGAATTGTATTTAATTTATTTATTGATAGTGTAGTGTTAGGTTTAATTGTAGGTAATTGTAGGTATTTTATTTAATTAATTTATTGATAGTATAGTGTTAGGTTTAATTGTAACTTAGGTTAGGATTTATTTGACAGGTAATTTTGCAATTATTTTAACTAGGTAACTATTAAATAGTTCTTAACTATTTAATAGCTATTGTACCTGGTTAAAATAATTACAAAGTTGCCTGTAAAATAAATATTAATCCTAAAATAGCTACAATGTAATTATAATTTATATTGTAGCTATATTAGGATTTATTTTACAGGTAAGTATTTAGCTTTAAATAGGAATAATTTATTTAATAAGAGTTAATTAATTTCGTTAGATAAAAATTATATTTAACTTAGGGGGGTGTTAGTGTTAGGGTTAGACTTAGCTTTAGGGGTTAATACATTTATTATAGTAGCGGTGAGCTCCGGTCGGCAGATTAGGGGTTAATGTTTGAAGTTAGGTGTCGGTGATGTTAGGGAGGGCAGATTAGGGGTTAATACTATTTATTATAGGGTTAGTGAGGCGGATTAGGGGTTAATAACGTTATTATAGTAGCGCTCAGGTCCGCTTGGCAGATTAGGGGTTAATAAGTGTAGTTAGGTGGAGGCGACGTTTTGGGGGTCAGATTAGGGGTTAATAAATATAATATAGGGGTCGGCGGTGTTAGGGGCAGCAGATTAGGGGTACATAAGGATAATGTAAGTAGCGGCGGTTTACGGAGCGGCAGATTAGGGGTTAAAAATAATATGCAGGGGTCAGCGATAGCGGGGGTGGCAGATTAGGGGTTAATAAGTGTAAGGTTAGGGATGTTTAGACTCAGGGTACATGTTAGAGTGTTAGGTGCAGACGTAGGAAGTGTTTCCCCATAGCAAACAATGGGGCTGCGTTAAGAGCTGAACGCGGCTTTTTTGCAGGTGTTAGGTTTTTTTTCAGCTCAAACAGCCCCATTGTTTCCTATGGGGGAATCGTGCACGAGCACGTTTTTGAGGCTGGCCGCGTCCGTAAGAAACTCTGGTATCGAGAGTTGAAGCTGCGTTAAAAATGCTCTACGCTCCTTTTTTGGAGCCTAACGCAGCCTTTTTGTGGACTCTCAATACCAGAGTTATTTTTATGGTGCGGCCAGAAAAAAGCCGGCGTTAGCTACGCGGGTCGTTACCGACAAAACTCCAAATCTAGGCCTTAGGGTTTATTTTATAGGTAAGTATTTAGTTTTAAATAGGAATAATTTAGGTAATGATAGAAATTTTTATTTAGATTTATTTTAATTATATTTAACTTAGGGGGTGTTAAGGTTAGACTTAGGTTTAGGGGTTAATAAATTTAGTGTAGTGACGGTGACGTTTGGGGGTGGCAGATTAGGGGTTAATAAATGTAGGTAGGTGGCGGCGATGTTAGGGGCGGCAGATTATTTAACTAGTGTTTGTGATGCAGGAGTGTGGCGGTTTAGGGGTTAATATGTTTATTATAGTGGCGGCGATGTCCAGAGTGGCAGATTAGGGGTTAATAAGTATAATGTAGGTGTCTGCAGATTAGGGGTTAATAAGTGTAAGATTAGGGGTGTTTAGACTCAGGGTTTATGTTAGGGTGTTAGGTGTAAACATAAATTTTGTTTCCCCATAGGAATCAATGGGGCTGCGCTACAGAGCTTTATGCTGCTTTTTTTGCAGGTGTTAGACTTTTTTTCAGCCGGCTCTCCCCATTTGATGACTATGGGGAAATCGTGCACGAGCACCTAAAACCAGCTCACTGCGGCTTTCAGCAGCGCTGGTATTGGAGTGCGGTATGGCGCTCAATTTTGCTCTACGCTCACTTTTTGCCTGATAACTCTGGGTTTTTGTAAACCTGCAGTACCAGCGCTGTAGGGAAGTGAGCTGTGAAAATAACGTGCAAGTTAGCACCGCACCACTCATAACGCAAAACTTGTAATCTAGGCGTTAGTTTGTTATTTTTTGTAATGTTAGCTTTTTTTTATTTTTTGTAATCTTAGCTTTTTAATTTTTTGTAATCTAAGTTTTATTTTTTGTGATGTTAGTTTTTTTTATTTTAGGTAATGTTAGTTTTTTGGTTTTTTTTAGTAATTTTTTTTTTATTTTTTGTAATTTTTTTATTATTTTTTAGTGTAGTTAGTATCTTTTTATTTTATGTAAGTGTATTTTTTTGGGGTTAAGTTAGGGGGTGTTAGGTTAGGGGACTTTGTTATTAGCTTAATACTTTGCATTGGGGGGTTTGCAGTATAGTGGTTAATAGTTTAATTAGATACTTTGTATTATGGGGGGTTGGCGTTTAGGTGTTAATATTTTAATTAGGTGTTTGCGTTGTGGGGGGTTGGCGGTTTAGGGGTTAACAGGTTTATATAGTAGTTTGCGCTGTGAGGGGATGGTGGATTAGGAGTTAATACGTTTATTAGACATTGAGATGTGGGGGGTGGCAAATTAGGGGTTTTGAAGGGGATTTTGACGTGTCAGTTTAAATTTTTTCCGGGTAAGATTCTTATGTGTGAATTCCACTTTTCTTTTCTTTTTACGTGCAGCAAGCTCATATACTAGCGTAAGTTACTGGCGACGCCTGAAATGTGTAGTTGCACACATTTCTGAACCTCAGCAGTTTGTTCGACGTACGGTAGTATATCATCTGGCAGTGCGGGTTATGTGATTCACCTTATGTGCAAGGTGAACTTACGGACGGCGTGGGTTTCAGCAGTTGCGCTGAAACTTATTCCACATATGTAATCTCGCCCATGGTTCCACATATGTAAGCTCTTTAAAGGGACATTAAATACTAAATATATTTCATTCACCTCCCTCTAATTATGGGTTCTCCCATTTTGAAACCCAGGTTACACTGCAGGTATCTAAAGGAAAGTTGCTGCACATGGGCAAACACGTCACCACTGGAATGTAGTGAAATCTAGATTTCAACATGGCAGCACCCATGACTATAACCTCAATACTATGCTTACAAAAATAGTATTTAATGTTCTTTTAACTAATGGACTTGTAAATGCTCCTGCCACAACCTCCGACAGTGTATATGTGTTTTGACAAACTCTTTTCTTCCAGCGAATTTTCACACTATCACTCCTGCAGTCCTAAATGACAATGCTGAATTTTCCACTTACAGCATCTTATCTCCCTAAACATTAAGCAACTGACGTTTGACATTTCTTGATAAGCTGAGCGCATTTTTTGCTAGGCCCGTAACTTCACAGGTTTTTTACTTCTCATAGTGTGCGTACTTAGTACCTTTTATTTCCTGCTACAGTTCCAAGCTTAAAGGGATATTCAAGTATTTTATATAAATATGCATAGTACGAATCAGCACTACATTGCAACATATGGTTTTAGAAATTGTCATTTTGTTCGCAAAGTGTACATTGTTTTGCAGTCTAGGGACATACCCCTTGAAGAGCATCCAGTGTATGTTTTCTTTGTTATGGCTAATAAATGTGCTTCTTTTCTGACCAAGCAATCACTATGTAAGATGTTGTAGATCAGGAATCTAAAGTCTGCAGAAAGCACTCCTGCTTGTCTTGGAGCAGATAAAAAAAACACAGTTTTTATATGTAAATTGCAGGGAACGTGGACACAATAGATAATGAATGTACATTGCAAAGTTTTACTACATTAAATGAGACATTTTTATAAGGAAGTCAATTGTACGTTAAGGAAAAATTGATCCTTAATGAAGAATCATCAAATTTTAAAGTACAGAAGGAACAGAACAATATTTAATAAACAATACTTACTTGAATTTTGGTTATTCAGTTTTTTTACTCTGTCAGTTTTAAATCATCATCCTCAAATATGACATTGTATTATTATCATGTAATAACCACCTCAGATGGTGTTAACATAATTTGTAAATGTGGCAAATGAAAAAATAGTCCATCTTTTTTTAACACATTAATACAGTTTTCTTGCTATACCATGAGAAATACTAAAAAGAGCAAAAATATGGACTTTGAAATGTACAGTAGAGCATTAAAATTGCGTAAGAATCTTCCTTCAAGGGATATTGTATATTACATTTTTCTTTGCATAAATGTTTTGTAGATGATCGATTTATATAGCCTATCTGAGAGTGTTTTTGTAACAATGTGTAGTTTTGCTTATTTTTAAATAACATTGTGCTGATTTTCAGACTTCTAACCAAGCCCCAAAGTTTTAGATGTATACTGATGTCTACAGACTCCTAGTTGTGTAATGGGTCTTTTTGTATGCAGAGGTGGGGGGTCTGCCTGTTCCCGCTTTCCCAGACCCTTTCAGTGCGTGTCCCAGCCTAACCTTGTCAACAGTGCTAAATTGGGAGCTTCTAAGGAAGTTTTTAAAAGGTTTTATACTGGATTTTTATATCATTATCTGTGCATATTCTTCTTAAAGTGATGATAAACTACATTGTTTGTACTTACAATATTTGTATTCATCAAGTAAAATATGGGGACTTTCATTCATGAAAGGCTTTGTAAACGCTGAATTTTTTTTTAATAATTACCCTTTCATGTTTTCATATATTGCGCTATTTATAAAGGTACTTAACTAGCTATATAAACCAGTTATGACCTATTTATTGTTCTGTCATTGGAATCCTGTTACGGCTCAGCATTGTCTTCCTTCTCTGAACTTATTAATAATTGGCTAGTTTGGTTTCTTTAACTTCTCTACTAAACACCTGACACCTTAGGCACATAATGGATGCAGCTACATGTAATTGCACAATGGTTTAAAGCTATGACATATCTGTCAGTCCACTCAAGTTTGGAAACCAAAGTAGAAGTTTTATATTTTAACATCAACCAAGTCAGAAAGATAGATACAGTATATGGAGGCCCATTTATCAAGCTCCGAAGGAGCTTGAGGGCCTGTGTTTCTGGAGAGTCTTCAGACTCGCCAGAAACAGCAGTTATGAAGCAGCGGTCTAAAGACAGCTGCTCCATAACCCTGTCCGTCTGCTCTGAGCAGGCGGACAGACATCGGCGGGATTCAACCCAATCGAAGTACGATCGGGTTGATTGACACCACCGATTGGCCGCGAGTCTGCAGGGGGCGTGGTGCAATGCTGAATACGGAGAGCGTATTGCTCTCCGCATTCAGCGATGTCTGTCGGACCTGATCCGCACTGTCAGATCAGGTCCGACAGACATTTGATAAATATGCCTCATGGACACACAGACAATGCCAGATTTAATTAATAACATGTTCATTTTAATGTGTCAGGCCACTATGTCTTTGGTTCGATTTTTGTGTTCTAAAATACAAATAGTAGTCTATATTTATTTAAAACAACAAATATTACCTCTCTGATTACAGTACTGTATATCATTCTGAGGGTACTTTGTATACAAAAGTAATAAAAATAATATAAAACTATACGCTGTCTGCATTTATCATTGCACCAGCAGTTCTTGTGAACTGCTGGAGCAATGCCGCCCCCTGCAGATTCGCAGCCAATCGGTCACTAGCAGGGGGTGTCAATCAACCCGATCGTATTCGATCGGGTTGATTTCTGTCTGCGGCTTTAGAGCAGGTGGACAAGTTATGGAGCAGCGGACTATAGATCGCTGCTTCATAACTTCTGTTTCCAGCGAGCCTGAAACAAAGGGCATCAAGCTCCGTACGGACCTTGATAAATCCTCCCCTTGGTGTCTTCATTCCATTACTGTAGGTATAGCAGAAGTTTTCCACATCCGTGGAATTAACTGACATGCACCACAAGCCATAAAGTAAAAAGGTTTTAACCTAAAGAGATATTTTAGTTGTGGTTTACTAAATGGATCAAGTGGAACACTATTTTGATTTTGTTATTAACGTTTTCCCAAAACTCTCGTATTGAAGGGCATTGCCACCAAATGTGTGACAATGTGCCTCCTTTGCCACATCCTCGCCGCCATGTTAGAATATATGTCGGATATATTTTGGAGGTAAGGTACCATGTAGGAGGTAAGGTACCATCTATGTAATAATTTAGTGTTTGTCTCTGTGACTTGTAAAGATAGTAATATTTACACGTATGCTGAGATTAAAGGGATATGAAACCCAAAAATGTTATTTTGTTATTCAGACAGAGAATACCATTTAAAAAAGTTTCCAATTTACTTCTATTATTATTTGCTTTGTTCCCATGATATTGTTGAAGAGATACCTAGGTAGGCACTACATGGCATGAAATAATGCTGCCATTTAGTGCTCTTACAAATGGATAACATTCTTGCAAAACTGCTGCCATATAGTGCTCAAGACATGTGCATGCTCCTATGCATAAGTCCCTGCTTTTCAACAAAAGATACCAAAAGAACAAATAAAAATTGATAATATAAAGTAAATTAGAAAATTGTTTACAATCGAATGTTCTGTCTGAATCATTTAAGAAAAATGTTGGGTATCATATCCCTTTAGGTACCATACCTTAATAGGTATTTGTAGCTGAAACTCTTCACTCCATTTATTAGCATATGAAGGTAGATTGCTAGAGTGGAATTCCACTATATAACAAGGCACTAATTCCTAAAGTGTCATTATATCACCCAGATTATGTCATTATGGAATCGGTGAGTTGGGGGTTAAAAGAAAGGGTTGTCAAAGGGGAAGGTAATGAAGAAATCTTATTTTATTTACCAGAGCATCATACATTTTAAATGTTTTCTCAATCACTGTAGATGCTCCTAAGGGTATACTCCTGCAAGCCTTAGGTAACCGACAAAAATTTACTAGATAATGTTCCAAAGACACCCATTCCTTGCTTTTCCAATTCCTACACCAATCTACAATTCTAACTAAAAAGGAAGCTTTACTATAATAGTCAAGGTTAGGAACTCCTAAACCATCCTTGCCCTTCGGTTTGTACATGATAGCCTTGGAAAACCAAAGAATCCAATTTTGGCAAATATAAGAATTAATAATCGTTTGTAGCTTGGTGATGTAAGAAGTTGGAACTGAAATGGGGAGGGTTTGAAAGATGTAAAGTATCTTTGGTAAAATAGTTATCTTTATAACATGTATTCTGCCCAGCCAGGACAGACTCTTATTTTCTTAGCTATTAACTTCTAATTGTATCTGTTGTAGGAGGGGTCGACGATTTAGGACAACAAGAGATGCTACATTTGTGGAGATGTAGACACCATAATATTTTAAAGGGTCAGTAACCCCACCAAATAATGTTATATAATTCTGCACACAGTGCAGAATTATATAACATTAGCCTAGCGCCAGGTTTCTAAAGCAGTGCGGGACCAGAGCGGGAGTGAGCTACATTCAGTTTAATGGCGCGATCGGGCGTGCTGTGACTAGACAGCGTGCCCGATGCGCTTAGGAAAAAACAGACCCTCTCAGTAGAGCCAAGAGCGGCGTTCTGAAAAATAGATTTTTGTAAGTAAATATCTTTGCATACTCTGCTTTAGAAACCTGGCACTAGGCTAATGTTGTATAATTCTGCACTGTGTGCAGAATTATATAACATTATTTGGTGGGGTTACTATCCCTTTAAATAGGTTGTTTTCCCAATGCACTTATATAATGATTCTATCTGGTTTAGATCTATATCAGAATTATTAACACTTAATAATTCAGATTTGGAAGAGTTGAGTTTGATAGAAAAGTTGTTTAAAATTGTATGCTCTATCTGAATCATGAAAGAGAAATTTCGGGTTCTACGTCCCTTTAGTGTTATGAACGCCATTCTATAATAACATCTTCTGTTGTTTCTGCATTTAGTAGGAGCTGACTAGCTTTCATTTAGCCTTGTCATAACCACATGCCTGAAGGACACACAAGTGTGTTACATAGTGGTCTTTTGAGGCTCCTCCTTATATCTGTGTAATCAGAATATAGGTGTTGCAATCTCTGTAAGTGGTTTGATACAGATGTTGAACAAGATAGGATTTATGATTGCTTAGAAACATTGAGCTAATTGGCTTCACTTCTATATTGCATATGCAGACAGGGTATGGTTTGCAACAAATGAAAAAATAGAGGCAGAAGATGATTGAACACAAATTTGTCTATAGAAACACTAACTCTAACCATTCTGTAAATGACAGGGCAACAGTAGAATGCAAGGCAAGGTCTAACATGCATACACAGTACCCAAATAAAATCTGTTATCCATTAGTTTAGGAGTTGCAACGGTTTTCTATTCTTTAGAGGCTTCCAGTGTTGGGACACAGTGCAGTTCCACTGCTATCTGCTTAAAAGGACATTATAATATCAAAATAAGAAAAAACAGTTCACAGAGTGAAACAGAAAGACTAGGGGGAGCTGTTACCATGCGCAACTGGCAGGGAGTGTATGAGAAATAAACACTGTTCATTCAGGATTTCAACTACCAAGCCAAAATAAAATAAAACCGTTATGTCCCACTCAATAATAATGGCACACTGGTCCTAATACGGTAAAACTCTGAAGTAAGGATAATATTGCAAGTCACAATGGAGACACAACATGCATGAAAGTGATAATAGCCACACTTCAGTGACTTATATGATTGTGTGTATACCGCTTTAAATATCCAGGCTGTATCAGCTAAAGTTGCTGCATGACGTATCCAAAGTCAGCTGTCAGCAAAAAGCACAGTCTGCAGGTAATTCACAGCCTTAAGCACAATGTTGACAATAATTCAAAAGAATGCATGAGAAATTGCTGTGTTAAACGTTACCGTATGATTTCAGTGCAGTACATCTCGGATTACGGTTATCCACGCCGAAACCGGTCAGATGTGTTTTTGCAGGTTTTATGTATAAGTCTTACTGACTTGAATAAAGGCTACGTTTTATTATCCTTTTTTAACTGGAACTTTTATTCATCATTTGGATCCTACCTTTTATGTGCTGGGTTCTTTTTTTCTTGTTTCATGACATTATAATATATATATATATATATATATATATATATAACTACCATTGGTGCAGCAAATCCAGTGTCACCAAGGCCCAACTGCTGCTGGGGGCCCATAGCAGCCCATCTTTACATAGGCATGTGAAGAATGGGTACAATCTAATGCATGAAAGCCTTTTATTAGTGCAGGTTGCCAGTCCATCTAATCTATCTATCAAATTACTCACATACATTTTACAGAGCAGTATATACAGTATATAATTACTTTTGCGTACTACTGAGTTACCTTGGGGGGCCCTAAATATTTTTTTCACCAGGGCCCTCTGATGAGTAGGTCGGAAATCCCCAAATCTGGGATTCCAAAATCCAAACTTATTCTGTAACCCAATTTTTTTAATTAATATTTTTTTTTTTAAATATAAATTTCAAAAATTAAAAATTTTTGCCACCTGGAAGTAACAATATTCTCTGCCTGTGTCTCTGGTTTGTTTGTTTTGTGTGCTAAAATGCAAATAATAGTCTATATTTATTTAAAACAACAAAAATGTATTTCTGATTACAGTACTGTACTATATTTCTGAAGGTACAGCAATGTATACAAAAGTATTAAAATATTATATAAAGGGGGTGGAGCCAACAGCGAAGCAATTCAGTCGCACATCACAGCAGCTCCGGCTAAAACTCTTATAAAAATTAATTTCAAAGACCGTTTATGCATAAATATTTGTCCCATACTGAGGACTGATTGACTTGGGGGACTTGTGTACCTAGTCCTAATTTGTGGGTCACTAACTTGCTGGAACCTCACGACCTTGGTGCGTATCTTGTTGACGAAGGGCTCTTACATCGGCCATATTGGGCCCATCTTTACTGCGCTGCTTTCCAGCCCGGCCACTACCTCTCACTATGAAGACTGCGGAGCAGATTATGGAAGAAATACGCACTTTCTTGGAAGAGTGCTGTAATATGTTTGAGCACACATTCACCTTGGCGCCCCAGCAAGCAGAAGTCAGGTATGCGGATCATAATAACCACGCGCCTATCTATATGGATGCTCCTGGGGGCGGGGACGCTTCGGGGCCCCAGCGTACCTCGTCTCTTAGGCATAGCTACTTAGGAGTGGAGTGCGAGAGCACGGTGCCTCACCTAACTTGGAAGGACCCTGAGGCTGAAATATGTACAGCAGGATGCCCACTCCCTTCAAACAATGTAACTCCCATCCGCTTACCACCAGATTTGATGAAGTACCCCGGTTTAACACCTCGACAAGCACCTCTTACTGAGCCCAATAGTTACAAGTGGGATTTGCCGCATGCAGCTCAAGCAGCCCGAGAGAGCGCTTCCCTCATCGTATTGGAAACTTTCTCATCACTGGACTGTTTTGCCCGGACCTGCTTGATTGCAGCGACCCAATATTACAACACAGCGGCTCAGAGACTTGCTAATACCACAGACAGGCTACATGGATCTCGCACTGGCATTGGATAGATGAGACTATTAATGTCACTATGGTTGGCAGTGGACAGATGAGACTATTAATATCATTAAGGAGTAATGAGTAATCCACATATAAAAAGTTGGTAACGAAACATATTTTTTCTGTTCGTGCTTCTACGCATTGTGTATTAAAGTTTACCTTGTTTAAATAGTTTAGCTCATAGCCGCATTATAACCACCTGTTTCAATGGTAAATACCCAGTAAGGGTCCCTGCCTTGCGTGCAGGACTTAACACTCACTACTGTAAGTTTCCAATATCTTGTATCCCGCAACTAAGTGCTTCTCAAATTAACATGTCCACAGTTAGGAACTAGCTGGGTTTAGTACAGCAATGGTTTACCGTATTAACAGAGTTTGTCACCTAGAGTGTACATGATTCCCATAGGACTTAATCACCGTAAGGAGACTGTGAAATCTACCAAACTTCTCACAATGGGTATTGAAAGTTCATAAGACCTTTTAAATCATTGTTGGTATGTGATTTATCATTACAGGCTCTATTTGGTGGCACTGCCCTTTTAAGCTGCTGCTTACAATCAGATACTACTTGTCAGAATATTATCTTGACTAACTTAAAGAGACAGTATACACTCATTTTCATATAACTGCATGTAATAGACACTACTATAAAGAATAAGACGCACAAATACTGATATAAAAATCCAGTATAAAACTGTTTAAAAACTTACTTAGAAGCTCACAGTTTAGCACTGTTGAAAAGGTAGTTGGAAAGCCCACTGCAAGTGGGAAATATCTGACACTCCCCCCTCCCCCTTCTTTTGCATATGAAAAGACCCTTTACACAAACAGGAGCAAGCTGGAGAAGGTAGCTGACGGTATTCTGATAAAACTTTGGGGCTTGGTTAGGAGTCTGAAAATCAGAGCAATGTTATTTAAAAATAAGCAAAACTATACATTATTTTTAAAAAACAACTTTATGGGCTATATAAATAGATCATCTACAAAACATGTATGCAAAGAAAAAATGAGTGTATAATGTCCCTTTAAGTGTTGAGCTTCACATAAATCTCTGTCCCTGTTGTTTATATTTCTATGCTTACAGGCTCCCCATTGTTTCTCTGCACCCATTGTGAAGTTAGTAGACTCTAAACATTTCACCATATAATAATTTCATGTCTGTAGGTTGTTATTCTTTATGCATATACCTAGAGTTTGGATGTAGTTTCTAGACGCGACACCTTGCTGCCATCGGCCGTGGCGGCGTGGTGCCTGTACTTTACACACTTATAGCTCAGTAGCATAATACCAGACATGGTTCTATATTATAATGCAGATCAATGTTTATCAGTAATGTTTTTATTTCTTGCTTTATGTTAAAACTTTTTTAATGTTTCCAGTCTTATATTCACATTTGTTGTACAGGCATGGCAATCACGAGTGCCCTAAAACATGGATTATGTCTGGACATACATACAAGAGTGCTATAACCATACTAATTTCCAACTTCTATCGTATGTACAGATCCTAGCCACTCCAGGAGGGCTTGTCTTCTAACGCAGGCTGGACCTGCACTAGTATATAGATGCACAATCTTTCCCCCTTATATTTTATACTGGAGCTGCATGACCCTAGTTTTTTTTTGTAATGTCTTAGACCCCTGGGCTTTAATGAACAAGATATCGCTTTGGCCCAAGCCTAATTAGGTCTTACCCACACAAATGTGATGCTTTGCTCTACTGTAGCCTGTTTACTTTATGTCAAAATGCAGAAGCTTACCTTACCCTCTTTAGTAATGTACGGCTCTTTCATTTATCTAGCTTCATTTATTTAAACTCCCACCTCCTCCCCCCCATATTCTCCACATAATATACCTCCTAACTGTAAGGAGATCTAAATACGCGGTTTGTCTCGCCTATACTGCACCCTAACTTTTCCTCCATAAGTCCCAATTATAGTATAACATAAGCGGTTTCTATAACCTATACCGCACCCAAACTTTTTATAAGTATGCCCTGCTACACAACTGAATATAATGTTTATTCTCCTTTCCTAGTCTAGCAGGATAGCTTGTTTGTATCATATTTACCTTTTATATTATTAAAAGTTTGGGACAGCAAAAATGATCAGCCTTCTTTACAAATCGAGTTAAAAGTCTTAAACTTAATAATTCCAATTCCTTAAAATGTTGTTCTACTACCCTGATATATACATTTTTATGAGAGTTTCTTAAATTATAAAATAGAGGTTCCCATTCGGAGACCCAAAAGTGGTCTCTCTCACACCAAGTAGCCTTCTATCATTGGTTATGAGCTTATAACTGAGGTCCAAGAGAGGCCTCTTCTGTTATCTAAGGGGCTTATAGAATATTAGGCATTATATTTATATACTATACTTTGAAATTTTCTTTTGAGAAAGGTACTTTGTTTTTATACAGCACTGTATGATAAGATGTATGTATGTATGTATCTCATTAATATTGTGTTTTGCTTTCATATTTCTCTTGTATGCCTTCTTTAGAACCTCAATAAAGAAATAAAAAAAATTTTAAAAAAATATTATATAAAACTACAGTGTACACCAATTTTTTTTGACTGAAAATTAATACACCTTACTATAAAGAAGAATATGCACAGATACTGATCTAAAATTCCAGTATAAAACCTATTAAAAACTCACTTAGAAGCTCCCAGTTTAGCACTGTTGATGAGGTTGGGCTGGGACACCCGGTGAAAGGGGCTGGGAAAGTAGGAAGAACAGACCCTTCTCTGCATATGAAAAGACAGATTACACAAACAAAAGCAGGAGGAATCTGTAGACTTAAAGGGACATTAAATCCATTTTTTTTCTTTCATGATTCAGAAAGAGAATACAATTTTAAACAAAATTCCAATTTACATCTATTATCTAATTTGCTTCATTCTCTAAATAGCCTTTTTTTAAGAAATAGCAATGCACATGGGTGAGCCAATTACACGAGGAATCTATGTGCACACCAATCAGCAGCTGCTGAGCCTAGCTAGATATGCTTTTTAGCAAAGGATATCAAGAGAATTAAGCAAATTAGATAATAGAAGTAAATTAAAAAGTTGTTTAACATTGCATGCTCTTTCTAAATCATGAAAGAAAACATTTGGGTTTCATGCCCCTTTAAGTCTACATCTGATACTTTGGGGTTTGGTTAGGAGTATGAAAATCAGCACAAAGTTGAGACACCTGGGAGACGCAGGACGTATGACGTGTGACGTCGTACGCATGTGAGATCGAGGTGGCGTCTGAATCTCAGCTACTCGTGGTGAACTGCACCAAGTCTCCATAGGCAGCCCCTCTGACTCGTGTCTGCCTGGAGAAGTTTTCTTGTAGCTGGAGACGCCGGTGTCTCATAACAGGCAATTGAAGGCCATTTTGCCAAGGCCACAATCTACGTCCAGTCGGATCAGGTACTGGTACGCTGGAGCTGAACAGATATAACCAGAGAGAGGGAGGAAAAAAGAGCTAGACCCTCTGAAGTGGGGAGGAGGACTCTCCAGCGAGAAGAAGAGTGGCGGATATCTGGAAACCCTGTAGTGTCGCACTGGAGCGGAGAGGTGAATCCGCCAAAACCGGTGCCGACAGGAGTCTGAGAGTGGGAGATCGCTGGGTTACAAGATAAAGGTCTAAGCCGTGTAATCCCTAAAAAGCAACAAGGGAGCTTGTACAGCGACTAGATAAGAGGAAGGACGCCAAGCCTGGTTTTGGTGAAGGAGAATTTTACAGCCGCACAGCAGAAACTACACCTAGACCGCAATATACATAAACAGCTTTAAACCTTGATGATCGGAATGAAGCACCCACAGAAGTAAGAAAGATACCGGAGGAAAAAAAAAAAAAAAAGAGAAGTAAAGAGAGGAGATCTTTAAAAGAAATAAAGGAGGGCTGAACCGGCAGACCTGCCATATCTGGCTTCTGGCAGAGAAAGGGTCTTTAGGTCTCATCAGCATAGCGCTACAGGAGAAGCTTCTGCAGACCGCAAGTATTCAATTATTTTCCTCTTACTTGATTATTGCTCTGCCTGGGGGACTCCTGGCAGAGAAGGGGTCTTTAAGTCTCATCAGCATAGCGCTACAGGAGAAGCTTCTACAGACCGCAAGTATTTAATTATTTCTCTCTTACTTGATTATTGCTCTGTCTGGGGGACTCCCACGACACTGATCCATAAGATTAAAAGCTGCAAACTGAGACTTTTTGTTGTGTGCCCCCCTTTTTCTTTTGTTGTATTTTTGGATGGTACTATGCTGACTCTCCGCCAGGAGTATAAAGGGGCTTACAGCAGGGGAGGACAATACAAGTATTCCTTACTGCCCCAATGCCTGATTAATAGAAGAAGCAATGTACTTTCTGTATACTAACGGGTATTAAGTTGACTCTTCTTCCTGGAGTATAAAGGGGCTAACATCAGGAGAGGATATTAAAAGTAAAAGGGGGTTATACTCCTTTAAGAATTAACCCAAAATCGGTCATAATATTAAGAAGTGTCAGTGCATAAGTGAACTTAAGAAGTAGGAGATTCTGGACTTACAGCATAAATGGGATCTAGCTGTTAAATGCTTTAAAGAGACTTTTTGTATATCATATGCTACCTGTTTGTTTTTCTTTAAGGGGAAGGGGAGCCTATTCACTAAGGCTAATATTGCAATGTCTTATTAAGATAAGAATTTTAGATACTGAATAAGTTGTGTCATTGAAATGTATACAATATTGGTACTAAATGGTAACGTATGCTAGCTATATAATAACTTCAGTAAGCAAGAATACTTAAGTAATGACTGGAGAGAAGGATTTTTTCAGAAAATTATATAGAAGTTTAGATAATCTCTAGCTGAACAGATCAATATAAGTAGAATTTGACTGGTTGTTTCCTAATTAAACAGGCAATCACTACACCTAGTGAACACCTATAGATCTATTAACAACTGTTGTTAATACATATTCTCACTATAGTCACGAGCAATACAACTGTATTTTAATCAAAAGTATTGCAAAACATAAGTAGATTTGATTTACTTGTTCTCTACACTAATAGAGGATTTTTTTGTTCACCTTTTTTTTTTTTTTTTTTTTTAATTTTTAAAAACTTTTTATTGAAAGGTTCAGAAGCATACAGTATTATATGACAAGGTATACAGATATAGCTTTGCTTCACATTATCCACTCATATATTTAACATATTATTAACATCTTAACTGCAGAAAAGAACTCCTAGTTTTTAGGATTTAAAAAAAATAAATAAAACAAAGGAAAGAAAGAAGAAGGGAGAACCCAGAGCGTATATGTACTTGTGTTTGAATGGTTAATTGAAAATTTTGCATTCCATTGCTAAGCTGGTATCTAAAACTACATATTACCTTGTTGTGATTACTGAGGCTCTCGGCTACTACTCACACTATGAAACCGGGTCAGGTATTTCTGTACTCGTCCCATATGAATCGTATTGAGTCTAAGTCGTCTTTTCGGTTGGTCAGCTTGAAGTGGTATTTCTCTAATGTAAGTGCATGTGTTACTGTAGCTTTCCATACCTCCACTGAAGGAAGATCTGGCTTCTTCCAGTTTAATGGTATTAATTTTTTCCCTGAATTAACCATAATTGTCAAAAGTGTTAGTCTAAATTTACAAGTTATTTTAGGGAATGAGTTAAAAAGAAGAGTCCAGATGTTAAGTGGTAAGGACACCTGCAAGACTTTCTCAATTTCTCTTTTGATTGCCTCCCAGTAGTCTTTTACTATTGGGCATTGCCACCAGATGTGGTATGGCGTGCCCCTTTCTTGACAGCCTCTCCAGCACATGTCTGAAACTGTGGGAAAAATTTGGTGCAGGCGTACTGGTGTATAGTACCACCTGCACATCAGTTTCAAATTCATCTCTTGGATAGAGATGGATGAGGAAGCCTTACTCATACGTGTGAATATATCACACCATGTCTGTCTAGGCATCGGGCTTTCTGATTCCTTCTCCCATGCGCTGACATAGGATGGCAGTGTTTTAGAGTATGTAACTAAAATTTGTCTATGTGTGAGAGACAATATTCCCCGGTTTGGGAGGGGGTTGATACATATATTCTCAAATGGGGTGAGAGATCGAGTTAGTTGTGCTTTGAATGGGTGTGTGGTGAGAAAGTGGGATATTTGCAAATACGCAAGCCAATCTTGAAATCTAGGGCCATGTTTAGCAATAAGTTCTTCTTGTGATTTCGGTTTTCCTGCTACGTAAAATTCACAGACAGGAAGAGATTCTCGTATACTTAAGGGATATTCCCCTTTTTTATGAGGTTAAGTGGATGGAGAGCGTTCCCCACTAATGGGGTTAGCGGGGAGTATGTCGAGGAGATGTGCGAGTGTTTCTTAATAATCCTGTCCCAACATTTGTAAGTTTCCCATGTCGATGTGGCTACGGTTTTGGGGAGTACTCTTTGACTGGGAGGGAGCCAGCAGAAGCCTCCTAGCGGAGTATTGTTAGCTAACTGATGTTCTAGCTGAACCCATTCTTTATTGACTGCATTCTTGCACCAATCAACAATTCTGGTCAGATAGGTTGCCTGCCTGTTGTGTTGTAGGTTTGGAGCCCCCATGCCTCCTAATTCTCTTGGACGGTAAAGTGTTGCTGTTGCTATTCGTGGGCGTTTATTTGCCCATATAAACTTGGTTAGCATTTTTTGTATCTGGTGAATTGTTTGTTCAGGGAGGGGAATGGGCAAGGTTTGCATATAATACAATATTTTTGGTAATATGACCATTTTGATCGCGTTAAGTCTACCGAGCCAAGAAAGGAATTTATTATTCCAAGCTCTTAGCAATGAGGATACATGCAGTTTAAGTGAGTTATAATTAAGTAGTAAAATATCAGAGACATTAGGGGAGATATGTACCCCAAGGTACTTTATCGCTTTATCTTGGATTCTGAATTGAAATTGCTGTTGTAGAGTTTTTACTGTCACTGGCTCTAAGTTAATACCCAATAACTCAGATTTAGATATGTTTATGCTGAAATTGGAGTAGAGGCCATACTCTTGTATCAAATGAATAAGGGTGGGGACAGACTTGCTAGGATGTGTTAGTGTGGTAAATATGTCATCTGCATACATTGTGATTTTGTATTCCGACTGTCCTATCTGATGCCCTGTTATGTGTTCGTTATCTCTAACATATGAGGCTAATACTTCCATGGATAACACAAAAAGTAGTGGGGACAGGGGGCAGCCCTGCCTCGTACCATTTGTTATTGGGAAAAGGTCTGAGACTGAGTCACTGAGTTTAACTTTTGCTTGTGGGGTGTTATATAATGAAAATATCTTCCCTATTAATTCCTGATCAAACCCAAATTTAGATAAAAGTTGCTTTAGAAAGTTCCAACTGAGCCTATCAAAGGCTTTCTCCGCATCCATTGAAATGAATGCGGAGGGTGTGTGCATACGGTGTGCATGTTCCATTAGCGCTAAAAGTTTAGTAGTGTTGTCTCGTGTCTCTCGTGTCGGTGTAAAACCGGCCTGGTTAATGTGGACTATTTGGGGAAGGACTTTATTAATACGTGCTGTTAAAATTTTGGCATATAGTTTTATGTCCACATTCAGCAATGAGATTGGACGGAAATTTGCTGGGGTGTCTGGAGACTTCCCTGGTTTAGGGACTACTGAGATTTGTGCTTCTAGCATAGAGGGAGGGAACGGGTTATTGCCTGTTACTTCATTAAAGAGGGATGTTAGGTGGGGTGTTAGGTTTTGGGAGAAGAGCTTATAATATTTTGATGAGAAGCCATCAGGGCCCGGGCTCTTCCCATTTTGTAATGTGCTAATCGCATGCTGTATTTCGTGCGCCGCGATGGGTTTCTTTAAATCTTGCAATTGGTCTTGTGTGATTTGGGGAATATTACACTTTGCTACATATGACTTGAGATTTGTGAGGTGTTCCCCTGAGGGAGGTGTTTTGGAAATGTTATATAGATTAATATAATATTCCCTAAAACTATCTAGAATTTCTTTTGTTGTGGTTAGAGGACTCTGACTTTGTGGTTTCCTAATCTCGTAGATATATGACTTAAACCGCTTCTTTTTTAGTGCCCTCGCTAACAGTTTGCCTGCTCTATTGCTCTCATAATAAAACATGCTGTTTGTTTTCCGCTGTAGGCTATGGTACTCTATATCTAAAAAACTGTCTAGGGCTGTACGGGCCGCTTGGTATTTCTGAAATATTTCTAGATTATTTGGATTTTGTTTTATTGCCAGGTCCAATCGGGAAAATTCATCAGTCAAGTCTTTATATTGTTGCCTCATCTGACGCTGTCTCTGGGCTTTTAATTTTATTAGTTCCCCTCTCAATACACTTTTATGTGCCTCCCAAATCATATATTTGTTATTTATAGAATTTTCATTGTGTGTGAAATATTCTGTGATCAGTGTTGATATCTTCAATTGGGTGTCTGGGTCATTCAGTAAAGTGTCATCTAATTTCCAAAGAAACGCATCTGACTGCGCTTCTGGCCAAGAGAATTTTAGTTTTACTGCCGAATGGTCTGACCATGCCGTCGGGGAGATATCACAGTTATGAACATTAGGGAGGCCTTTCTGATTAGTGAAGATATAGTCCAATCTACTATGTGTCTTGTTGGGGCTAGAATAAAAAGTGTAGTCCTTTGTGTCTGGGTGTATAAGGCGCCAAAGGTCATATAAGTTAAGGTCTTTTAGGTTTCTCCATAATGTTGTAGTGGTTTTTTTGGATACCATTATTTTAGGATTGGAACTATCTTTATAGGGCTGGAGGGGGAAATTCAGATCTCCTGCTAGAAACACTGGACCTACTGCCAAATCTAACGTTTTCCCAAACATAGTGCGGAAGAAAGAATTCTGCTTGGTATTTGGTGCGTATATATTTACTAACGTTATAGGTCTTCCATACAACAGTCCAGTTAGGCCGAGGAATCTACCCTCCTTGTCTTTACTGATATGTGAAGTCGTGAACGGGAGGTCCTTTTTGATTAGGATGCTCACTCCTGCTTTCTTATGGGGTCCTGAGCTATGGTAATGTGTGGTGTATGTTTTCCCTAGATATTTTGGTTCTCTTTGATGTTGAAAATGAGTCTCCTGCAAAAATATTATATCTGCATGTCGCTTAGCTAGGTCTGATAGTGCCTTGCTGCGTTTGTGAGGTGAGTTCAGCCCTTTAGCATTCTGCGTTAGTAAAGTCAGATGGTGTGTGCGTTTATTTGTATGTCTCGACATCTTTACCTATACTTGATAGAACTTGATCAGGAATGCTGCATTGTACATTGCTCTGGGTTCGGGAGAAAAAGTTTGAACACAGGTTTTTCTGCAAAACAAAAAATTAACAGTGAGAACTAAGTTGTGCATTAGTGTAAACATATAACAAACAAACATATATACTGAAATTTTAGTATATGGATTACAATACAAGTCTCTCTTCCTAACATAGGGTATATTGAGAGAATACATGGGGGATTTGGTGTTGCAAGCCCCTAGGTCTCATCTAACAGGATCTCCTTCATTCTGGTAAATAAACAATTTCAAACTGAAAGGCAATACTAACAATAAACTATCTTGATATAAGGCCCTGTAATTAAATATTGTCTAGAATTCAAGACACTTCTGTGGAAACAGTTAAGTTAGTAACAGGTGATCTGTGTGGTATGGGAATCAAAGTTTTCCCTTTTTTTGTGGAAACAGTCTGCCAATTCGGGATTCTGTCGCTAGGTCTTTTGGCTGAGGACTGGGTAGCGCCATTGTCTGACGTTGACTTTATAGGTTCAATGTCCAGAGATGAACAGAAAGACGCTATTTCATCTGGTGTTTTACAGATCAGTCTGATATTATCTTGAATGACCCAAATCTGTGCTGGGAAACCCCAACGGTAGGGGATCTTCTTGTTTCTTAATGCTGTAGTCAGAGGGGAGAATGCCTTTCTCTTCTGCAAAGTCTCATATGACAAGTCCTGATAGAACTGCAATACAGTACCTCTAAAGCGGATTGGCTGGTTTTTGCGTGTCTGGTTTAAGATCATTTCTTTCTCTAGAAAATTCTTGAACCTGATGATAATGTCCCTGGGTGGTGCTGTACTGGGGGGTTTAGGACGAAGTGATCGATGTGCTCTCACCCATTGTATGTCCGTCGTGTGTGAAGTTTCTTTTACATGCTGAAACAGGGCTTGTAGATAGACTGGAAAATCTCGAGGTAAAACTTCCTCTGGTACTCCTCTAATTCTAATGTTTTTCCGCCTACTGCGGTTTTCCATGTCCTCCATTTTTTCTTGGAGGGTTTGAATGACATCTTGCTGAGTATTGACCTGTTCAGTCAAGACTTGGACTTCTTCCCTCAGTTGGTCATGGTTGCTTTCTAGGGATTCAACTTGAAAACCAAGTGTATGGATGTCTTGAGATAAGGTGGCAAGTTCTTCCCTAATACACGTACGAACTATATAAGCTATATCTTGCTTTGATGGCAGATTACTTAAGAAAGATGCTTGCATTTGCGGCTCAGGAGTTGTCACCGTGGCCTTGTGTTGGGAGTTCTGAGAAGGTGTAGGTGATTGCGCTCCGGAGTTGGCTTCACTATGCAATGGTTCCATTACGTCTGTGGCCTGTAAGTATGATGTCATGGTGAGAGTTTTCAAGGGTGTCTGCTTAGTTGTCTTATCAGTTCTAATGTTGAGTCTTGCCGCCATGTTTAATACTGAGAATTCTCAGGAAGTATTTCTGTTGCTGTATGTACTGTAGAGTTTTATCCCTTAAAATCACTGTTTGCCAGAATAATATTTATAGTTATGAATTATTGCAAGTATCTGCCGCTGATGCTTCTATGCTTCTGTACTTAGCACCTCAGAAGTAGAGACACGTGTCTCAGGGAAACCTTTCTTTACTTTAACTGCTTTTCATGCTGTTTTCATTTCTCTGACTTTGTCAGTGATATTCTCCCTTTATTTATGTGCCTTTTCTTCGTATAACACCCGCTGCATGTATGGGTGGTTAAGTGCTTAGCTGCTAACGGGCCTTTTAGTCTTTTTAGCAGAGATAGTAGTATGTGTGTCGTAGCGGTTAACTGTTTTGCCTGTACTATGTTCCCAGCCTCTTATATCAGAAGGGCTCACCTTTGCCACATGTTCCGTTCACGGAGCGATAGCCTGTCAGCTTCCTGGTTTATCTGTTAATGTGGTCTTACTGCTGGGGTTCTTGGTTTGTCTGTGCTGTTCATTACTCTGTGGGTACAAGGGTAGGCCTCTGGTGGCGTTTCAGTTTCACTTCCGTTATGGCGCAGCTACTTTAGAGATGTATCGAGATAGTTCTTCTAAATATCCACCGGCGTGTCGCATCTTATTGCAAAGGGGCTCATCTTGAAGCCTAGGTGTTTAGATTGCCTCTACTTTTTCTTTTTTGCAGTTTTACAAATATCCACCTAGAATAAACGTATTATTTCAGGGCATCATGCACGGAGCTCCGGTTTTACACTGCTCTCATGGCAGCTTCCGGCTCCGCCCCTTTTTGTTCACCTTTTAACACTACCAGAGGTTGTTGTGCTTTTCTTTGTCTTTTTTTTTTTTTTTTTTATTACACTTATTCCACATTAAATAATCACTTATCACTTATTTCCTGTCACCAACACACAGCGATATACCTTCTCTATAAAAGCTACTTTGTACATTACTCATGGAAAAATATATCACTAATTCTAAAAATAGATCACCTGTTATGCCTGCAAAAAAGGAAAAAAAACTTAGATCTGCTTTAGATAATTCCACTGATACAATGACTGCATCTGCACAAAATTCTGACGCAAATATAATTTTTAACCAAATGTCTGATCTTATACTCCCCCAGTTTGAATCCCTAAAAAAAGATATAGCGGGACTAACAAATGAATTTCGACAATTCTCAAGCAGAATTGCCGAGGTTGAAATGAGGGTGTCTGACCTGGAGGACTATAAAAATACACAGGAAATACTATGTAGAGAATATAATGATAAGATTAAGTCCTTACAAGTTAAAATAGAAGACCTGGAAGACAGGTCACGACGAAATAACGTCAGGGTAGTAGGACTACCTGAGACTAGAGAATTTGACAACCTTATAAAATTTGCTTCACAAACTCTCCCTCATTTGCTTGGAATTTCTGATCAACCAGAAGGCGTGGTGGTAGAAAGGGCCCATAGGACAGGACAGATAAAGAAATTCAGTGACGGATATAGCAGACCCCGAATAGTAGTCATACGCTATCTTAACTTCCAAGATAAAATTAATATTTTAAGGCACTTTAAAAAGCTAAATGGTTTAACAATTAATAGTAATCGTATACATTTATTTCAAGATTTTTCATTAGAAACTTCTACCAAACGCAAGGAAATGGCCCCCTACTGCACAACTATAATTAAGGCAGGTTATAGAGCAAGAATGAGATACCCGGCACAAATTCTGATTGATCTGGAAGATACGACTCAAATACTTAATAATGTTATAGAAGTGAACACCTTTCTTGAGAGATATAAAATAGAACATGTAACAGCAGAGAGGAAGAATAAGTATACCTCTTAAATAATAAATTCATTGGAGTTTGATATAGCGCCATAGGGGTAAGATTGTTTCTGACATAGGAATGACTGAACTTAGGTTGACAAATATAATTTTGTGTTGCCAGTGTCCCCCCGAAATGTGGGGGGGTGAACTGACATTTTTAATTTTTTGGTATATACTAATAGTGTTACAGGTAACTAAAAAGATTTTATTACAATCTTTAGGGAAAACAAGTATATTATTTAAGTTTAAATTTGTACATTTCGGAGACTTTTTTTTTTTTTTTTTTCGCCCTTATTCTCCTGCCCTCTTTCTCTCTCTCCCTCCTCCCTTTTTTTTTTTTTTTTTCTCTCTTCCTTTCTCTCTCTTCCCTTCTTCTCTCTCTCCCCACCTACGTAGTGATTAAAAGTACAAGATTATACGAGACGTAAAATGGCATCTGGGCTTAAATTAATATCGTGGAATGTGGGAGGGATTACGTCCCCAATTAAAAGAAAAAATGTTTTAAAACAGATTAAAAGACAGAAACTGGATATTATTTTTCTACAGGAATTACATTTAAAGGTAGCCGAAATAGATAAATTAAGGGTTGGATGGATTGCAGAGGTGATAGCCACTCCATGTAATCGCAGAAAATGTGGCGTTGCCATCTTACTTCATAAGAATCTTACATACAGGGTTATAACTCAGGAGTTAGACTCTCTTGGTAGATATATTATCTTACAGATAGAAATAAATAACAAAATCTGGACACTTTGTAATATATATGGGCCAAATAAACTTGATGTCCAGTTCTGGAATAAATTAAAAAATAAGTTAATTCCCTATTTAGGTTGTAACTTAATAATAGCTGGAGACTTTAACATGACTCAGCATCCAGAGATGGATAGGCTCAGGTTGAGCTCATCAAGATATTATGCAAGAGAGGCTAAATTTTTGAGAGATTTTTGTAAATTATTGAATGTAAAGGATATATGGCGAGCCCAACACCCTGATACACGCAATTATACATGTGAATCAAAATCCCATAAAAATTTCTCGAGAATAGACATGTTTCTCTTGGAAGAGAGTCTGCTATCCCTGGATGCTGAGTCTCAGATCGCAGAGATCGTTCTATCAGATCACGCGATAGTGAGTCTAAAACTACATATTTTCCCTAAAGGGGAGACGGATAATAATATTATCCATTTTCCAAACTATATGGCAAATAACATGCAATTTAGAAACTGGCTAGTGGAAGCCTGGAGAGAATACCATAGAAATAATAGGGATTATTTCCATAAAATAGAAATTTTTTGGGAAGCGGCTAAGGCCGTCTTGAGAGGTGAGATTAAATCGTATATGGTTAAGGAAAAAAAGAAATATAAACAACAAGAAACTCAACTCGCCAATCAATTAAAAAATGCCTACAGGAGATATCTGAATGAACCAAATAATGCTCACTGGAAGAAATATAAACAAGCCAAAGCAGCTAGGGAATTGTTTTTGAAAGATGCTTGGTCAGTTGAAGATTTAAAAAATAGAGCCTTCTATCAAGGATTTCAAGGCACTACGGCCAAGCATTTAGCAAGGATCCATAAAATTAGAAAAAATAAAAATATAATAAGCAGTATCAGGGATGGAGAGAAAAGATGTACTCAGGCTACTGAAGTCCGCGACATATTCTATAAATATTATAAAAATATCTATGCTAAGGTAAAGATAGATGAATTACAACAAATAAAGTTTTGGCAGAATATTAAACTACCAAAGATTACTGAAGAGGATTTAGAGATGATTAACCAACCAATTACAGTAGAGGAGTGTGAAAAAGCTATTAAAGAGATGAAACAAAATAAAGCTCCCGGCCCGGATAGGCTACCATCTGAATTTTATAAAATCTTAATTAAAGAGGTAACGATTACTTTAACTAAATTATTTAATTACTACCTTAGTGAAAACCAGATGAATTCTCTATATTTTTCAGACTCCATTATCACGCTTATACATAAAAAAGGTAAAGATCCAGAGGATCCAGGAGGATATAGACCTATATCCCTCTTAAATAATGATTATAAGCTGCTGATGGCAATTTTAGCTCAAAGATTTAAAAAAGTAATCGGAACAATAATTCATAGTGATCAGACAGGATTCATACCAGCAAGAAATGTTTCACGCAATATTAGGAAAGCATTATTGACTTTAGATGATTACCACAATAAAAGAAGGGAGAAAGTTAAGATTAAGACAGATTTGGCCTTGGTTACTTTAGATGCCGAAAAGGCTTTCGATTCGATTATATGGGAACACTTGTTTTTGGCGCTAGAAAATTTCGGGTTTGCAGGTAATATTGTTAATATGCTTAGAAAGATATATAAAAACTCAAGATCGCAGATACTAGTCAATGGGCTACTGTCACAATATATTACATTACAGAGGGGTACGAGACAAGGATGCCCCTTGTCACCCCTTCTTTTCGATATCTCGCTAGAACCATTGGCAATATACCTCAGACAGGAGTTAGAAGGAATGGTTCTGGGAGATGAGAAAGTCACCTTATCTTTGTATGCAGATGACTTGATACTATTCCTAAGCGATACAAGACGCAGCATCCCTCAATCTCTTGAGCTGATTAACGACTTTAGTACATTCTCAGGGTATAGAATCAATCCCACAAAATCTGAGATTTTGTGGATTTATAAGACCACGAATAGTAATCTAACACATACCTTTAAAGAAGTAGAAACGATGACATATTTGGGCATTAAAATATCAAAAAACCCAGGTGAATGGTATAAACTTAACTATGGGGATAGATTTGCCAATATGCTAAATGAGATGAAAAATTGGAAACTCTACTATCTTTCTATTTCTGCCAAGGTTATGCTAATAAAGACAATTTTTTTCCCAAAAATTTTATATCTTATGCATAACCTCCCACTACTTATTACGAACCAAGATATTAAAAGGTTCTACTCAGCATGCTCTTTTTTTATATGGGGAAAGATTCGACCCAGAATTTCAAGGTCCAGAATAACTCAGCTCAAGAGATTTGGGGGGTTAGCGCTACCTAATATAGAATATTATAATTGGACTTGTCTGATAAAAGTTGCGATAGATTGGATAACGGAAGCAAATCATGTTACATATTATCAAATTGAAACAAGACTTATCAAGCCGTTTGATTTGAGAGCCTTGTTGCATTGCCCGAGTAAGAGGTTACCCAGTAACATTATACATCGCTCAACTTTTGTTAATGTGATCGTTGCCTGGCAGAAGTATTGTAGGGAATTGGGACATGACCCAAGGTTATCTCAGCTACTAACTATTACAGGTAACCCTGACTTTACTCCCGGGATCCGGGATCAAGTATTCCGAGAATGGAAAAGAAAGGGACTTGTTAATGTGGCTCAAATTTTCCAGGATGGTAGCGAGACAATTCAATCTTTTGAAAATCTCTCCGGTAGATATGCTCTCCCGGCAAGGAATTTTTATGCTTATCTGCAGATAAGGAACTATGCTAGACAAGTGAGTGGAGCAGGTAGTCTCGAGTGGGGTATTAAAGAAATTCCCAATGGAATAAAATTATATGAGAATGGCCGAAGGTCAACGTCCTACTGGTACGATTCTTTAATCGTAAAGTCAGGTCGAAATAATATAGGAAAATTAAAAGAAAATATAATGAAATTAATCCCAGATATTACAGAACAGGAGATAGTAAAAAGTATATCCCTCTCAACACTAGCAACAAGTAATATAAGTTGGCGGGAAGCCCAAATAAAGTTATTGAATAACTACTATTTAACGCCATATAGGCTATATAAGATTTCAAAAAATAAACAAACAAGCTGTTGTTTTAAATGTAGTAAGGAAATGGCAGATATTGTTCACTGTATTTGGGCTTGCCCCAAAATTTACCAATATTGGAGAAAAGTTAATTATTGGTTAAATAAATATCTCCAAAAAAAAATCACTCTCTCTTTTCGACAGATACTCATGTTAGACTCAGAAAAAAGAGACAAAGGAGAACAACTTTTTATTAACTTTGTTATAATAGCAGTTAGAAACCAAATATTTAGAGAGTGGAAGACGCCAAAGATTCCTACGATTCCTGAATTATTAAATATACTAACCATTCAAATGACAATTGAATCTTATGATGTTAAAATTAAGACAGAAATACATTACCGAGCTTTTTTTGCAAAATGGAGAAAATATATCTGCGCTTGGCCGTTACCTCTGCAATTGCAATTCATTACTAGATTTCAGAACTCACCAATATTCCTATCCTTAGTATTAGAGAAAGAATTGCCCCAGTATTGGATAGATATAGCTCAGTATGGGATCTAGGGTAAGATAGGATACAACTTTGATTAAAAGAGGAGGGGGAGGGGGGAGAGGGGAAAGAGTGATGGGATATTTTTCTGCTTTTTTTTTTTTTTTTTTTTTTCTTCCCTTTCTCTTCCTTTTTCCCTCTCTTTCCCTGACTATAACAGAAGGTATTTGTAGAATTCATGATAAAGGGTTATCAAATCCCAAATGATTGTCAGCTGTAAACTGTATTATATGATTTATAAAAAATTGATGAGGTAACTCTATCATGAGTATGATGATATTATGATTTGTAAAATAGAACGTTATTATTGTACGGTAATAATACAGGTAAAAATGTAATACTGGTAACAAGATGTTACTTTTCATTCATTATGTTTATAATATATGTCTTGAAAAAATTCAATAAAAAGAAATAAAAAAAAAAAAAGAAAATCAGCACAAAGTTATTAAAAAAAATAAGAAAAACTATACGTTGTTACAAAACCACTCCTACATGGGCTATATAAATGGATCATCTACAAACATTTATACAAAAGAAAAATCTAGTGTACAATGTCCCTTTAAATGTGTAAGCGGTATTATGACATGTAAATATTGCCTAAATGAAATAAGATATTGCTGTTTACACTTGGTCCTATCACCTCTCCAAACTGTCACATTTTAAAGGTGCATATATTACAAAATCCAAACTATTTTGAAATCCAAACCTTTTCTGGTCCCAAGCAGTTTTGATAAAAGGTTTCCTACCTGTATATCATTCTTATGAAAGAGCAGAATTTAAAGGGACACTGTACTATAAAAATTTGATTCCCCTTAAACGGATATGAAACACAATTTTTTTCTTTCATGATTCATAAAAAGTATAGACTTTTAAATGACTCCAATTTACTTCTATTATCTAATTTGTTTTGTTCACTTTGTATACTTTGTTAAAAAGCATAACTAGGAAGGCGCAGGGGAGTTAGATAATGGAAGTTAGATACAAAAGACAGAGGGCCGCCTCATGTGTAGATCAGAAGTGCAACAAAACACGCATCAATTATTGCCAAATGGGTACTCACATTTAGCTGAAGCACCCTTATGTGCTTGTGGTAGCGGGCTGATAAGTTGGGTGTATCAGCTAACCCAGGTGACAGGTTTCACTCAGGAACACCAGATGCAGTACCCAGAAGCAGTCCGCCCCAAGCGGGCGGTTAATGTTGAAGTAAGGTGCTGACACTTGGCTTCGGTAAAACAAGGGGTTTTATTAAAACTCACAAATAAAACAAAAGCTTCAAGTGTAAGGGGGCATAAGCATATGACCCCCCAATGCAACGCGTTTCTCGGCTGTAAAATTTACGTTTTATCAGGCATATAGGCACCTTACCATCTCCTAAACTTTTGAATCCTTTTTAAATATCTGTTATCTCTGGGGTAGCTGTTTGACATTGTAGTCTATATGTATAGGATGTATATGGGGTATTCTTGGCATAATGCCCTCATACACACATATATATGCCCCTATGATATAGACCCGATCGATCCTAGTAATCACAAATGGTGCATTTTCTGAGGATCACATTTCATTATAATACATGATATTATTATTCTCTTAAATGTAAATGAGACCTGATAGGTTATCTAATAATTATTTGTTAGTATAGACCCATTTGCAAACTACATATATGTATAGATTGTCATCTCATTATTGTCTTGTTATTTAGATATATAATCTTAGCATTATTCATAGATTTTTGGACACTACAACACTCCCTTTTAGAATATTAGTTTTAGACACTTGCACACACATTGAGATTAGGGAGCACTATATTATTTAGTTATGCTTTATGTACTACATATAGATAGATTTAGAATTTGATTTCACTGCATCACATAGTTAGAACTTTAGTTGATTGTAGACTATTATCACTCATTATTAACACTATATATCTGAGATTATTCAGGAATGTTATATGTATTAACATGTAGATATATTTGAATTATATATTTTTTTATGTCACATAGTTTTAATTCACATTATTATTCACAAACATACTATTTATTTGATTGCACACTTGTCAATGAAGAAATTGTATCACATTTCTATAGTAAATTTTTAAATTAATTTTGTTTTGTCTAATTAGACGTATTAATAGTCCACTGGCACAGACATAGAAGCCTCCACAATTGTTTTAGCAAGTTACGCTCCCCTTAACAACTAGTGACAATGCATATAGACATATTATAGGATTGGGGAATAGATCTAGTCAGCAACTAGTGACGATGGGGAATATATATAAAAAAGTTTTTTTTGATAGGTGTACGGTTAGTCACATGGACTGTTGGTACTCCAATTGGTGATGTAGATGACGTCACACGCTACGTAACAAACATATCTAAAATACTCTGGCTCTGTTAACAAACCAAACATCGGATTTGGGCGATGCTAATAGAACAAAACAAAACAGAAAAAAATTGCATGCTCAATCTGAATCATGTAGAAAAAAAATGAGTTTCATATCCCTTTAAAGGACCATTAAATACAGTAGAATTGCATAATTAACAAGTGCATAATATACTGATAATGTAATAACGCTTACTCTGAATTTCAAATAAGCCGTTTTTTCCTGACAATGTTATCTTTCCTCATTTGCCTGCCCTCTGTATCATGTGACCGCTACAAGCCAATCACAGACTACTATACATATACCCTGTGAACTTGTGCACATGCTCAATAGGAACTAGTGCTTCAAAACGTGTGTATATTAAATGTCTGTGCAAAATTTGATAATAGAAGTAAATTAGAAAGTCTCTTAAAACTGCATGCTCTATCTAATTCATAAAAGTTATTTTGACTTTAGTGTCCCTTTAACCCCTTAATGACAACTGACGTACCAGGTACGTCATGCATTAACAAGCAGTTAATGACAATGGACGTACCTGGTACGTCAGTTGTCTAACAGAGTGCTGGAAGCGATCACAAATGCTTCCAGCAGCTCTGAGGGTATTGCAGTGATGCCTCGATATGGAGGCATCCTGCAATACCACTTTACAAGCCCCCGATGCAGAGAGAGCCACTCTGTGGCCCTTTCTGCACCAGTAGCGATAGTGCCGGGTGTGAGGGTGCGCGTGCGCGTGCATGAGGCGCGCGTGCACAATGCGCGTGTGTGCACGTGAGCATGCATGTGCGCGCGCACGTGCACGTGCACCCATTAGCCACACTGACACCAATGAATGAGGGCAGAAAGGGGAAAAAAAAGGTTTTTTTTTTTTAAATATAAAAGGATCTGGGAGGGGGTGGGGGTATTGTGGGGGGCTGCTACACTACAGAAATAGTTTTTTAAGTAAAAACAAAATAAAAATACTTTTTGGTTTTTTTTGGGGGCCAAACTGGGTACTGGCAGACAGCTGCCAGTACCCAAGATGGTGGTAATTAGGTAGGGGAGAGGGTTAGAGAGCTGGAGGGGGGATCAGGGAGGTTGGGGCTAAGGCAGGGGTCCATCACAGCTAAAATACTTTATTATTTTTATTTAAAAAAAAAAAAACCTCTTTTATTTAGTAATGGCAGACTTTCTGCCAGTACTTAAGATGGCGGGAACAATTGTGGGGTGGGGGAATGAAGAGAGCTGTTTGGGAGGGATCAGGGGGTGGGATGTGTCAGGTGGGAGGCTGATCTCTAAAATTAACCCTGCAAGCTCCCTACAAGCTACCTAATTTAACCCCTTCACTGCTGGGCATAATTAACGTGTGGTGCGCAGCAGCATTTAGCGGCCTTCTAATTACCAAAAAGCAACGCCAAAGCCATATAAGTCTGCTATTTCTGAACAAAGGGGATCCCAGAGAAGCTTTTACAACAATTTCTGCCATAATTGCACAAGCTGTTTGTAAATAATTTCAGTGAGAAACCTAAAATTGTGAAAAATGTTAAGTTTTTTTTTTTATTTGCTCGCATTTGGCGGTGAAATGGTGGCATAAAATATACCAAAATGGGCCTAGATCAATACTTGGGGTTGTCTACTACACTACACTAAAGCTAAAATTAACCCTACAAGCTCCCTACAAGCTCCCTAATTAACCCCTTCACTCCTGGGCATAAAACACGTGTGGTGCACAGCGGCATTTAGCGGCCTTCTAATTACCAAAAAGCAACCCAAAAGCCATATAAGTCTGCTATTTCTGAAAAAAGGGGACCCCAGAGAAGCATTTACAACCATTTGTGCCATAATTGCAGAAGCTGTTTGTAAATAATTTCAGTGGGAAACCTAAAGTTTGTGACAAATTTTGTGAAAAAGTGAACTTTTTTTTTTTTTGATCGCATTTGGCGGTGAAATGGTGGCATGAAATATACCAAAATGGGCCTAGATCAATACTTTGGGATGTGTTCTAAAAAAAAATATATACATGTCAAGGGATATTCAGGTATTCCTGACAGATATCAGGGTTCCAATGTAACTAGCGCTAATTTTGAAAAAAAGTGGTTTGGAAATAGCAAAGTGCTACTTGTATTTATTGCCCCATAACTTGCAAAAAAAGCAAAGAGCATGTAAACATTGGGTATTTCTAAACTCAGGACAAAATTTAGAAACTATTTAGCATGGGTGTTTTTTGGTGATTGTAGATGTGTAACAGATTTTGGTGGTCGAAGTTAGAAAAAGTGTGTTTTTTTCCATTTTTTCCTCATATTTTTTTTTTTTTTTTTTTTAGTAAATTATGACATGATGAAAATAATGGTATCTTTAGAAAGTCCATTTAATGGTGAGAAAAACGGTATATAATAGAAAATTGAAAAATGGTCCGGTCATTAAGGGGTTAATTAAACGTATATTCATTCATAAGTTGAAAAAAACATTTTTAAAAGCTTGGTTTAGGTTACTAAAAATGTAGGAGCATAACTAGAAATATGTTCCTTGTTACATAGGAACTTAGAAATTTTCACACACCACTCCCCCAAAACGCTATTTTTTTCATATGCGCCCTTCGGGTCATAAAACTGACAACAGATAACCCCATATAGCCGAAAACACGTTAACCTGAAAAGTAAATAATCGGTGAAAAGCAGAAATATTATTTTATCATTTTACAATATTTTTTTTGCCAAATGTAGTCTGTATGTGGAATTACTATGCCAACATCAACGTGCAGCTTCCTAGCTAAAGCCCAAAAGGATCTAAATCCCTTAGATCACCCCCCTCAAACAGATGATGCCAGCTCTCCAGCTGAGAGCAAAGCTCCCTTCCTATTGGTCAAGCTCGCCATTTAATACCGCTCCACGCAGATCTCCTTCACCAACTACAGAACGAGTTCCCTGATTCCTTTTAACGAGCCCATGTAAGGAAGAGGGCTACAAGAAGCTGCTGATATGGGACACCACACTGTTTTCTTTGACAACCTGACTCCGCTACCTAAACTCATTCTAACGAATTAAAAGAAAATTGAGCATTGAAAATAGTGCTCACGTTAAAGGACGCTGTCTTTTCAAACAAATGTTACAAAATGACGTGCATTTATTATTTTGTAACCCCCTACTAATCAATTGGTTTGATCCTACAGTAGTTCGGCAAAGCATACCGCCCTTTTACTCGAAACCACGCCCTGTTTTTGGTATGGGCGTGTTCTAGAACGTTAGGTGGGCGGGCTGAGGACGCGAGCGCTGCTGCAGGGAAAGCGGTGCAAGTGCACAGGCAGGAATTGCAGCTGTAGCAGAGACAGTAATAGCAAAGCTACCATAATGTAACTGATCACCAAGGCAGAGGTCTGAGGGGCACAGGCATCAGACAAATGCAAACAAATGAACTTCCCTGGGTAAGCGAAGAGAGTGGCAAAGCTCATGGACGCTAGACGACTTGCATGATAAACTTCGCTATGGCTGCCCAGTCCAGGTAATCTTTTAATGTCTTGTTTTTTTTTTTTTTTTTTAAATAGCTTAGAAGTTACCGGATTTTTTTTTCTTTTCAATTCATATTTCATTTCAGTTTGTAATTCACGTAAATGTATGTGCTGTCACTCATTTGTACATGACTTGTTTTGTTTGTTATTTATTTTTAGTGTCAAAGTTTGGTAGCTGTTGATATGGAGAGGGTATTTAAAAAAAAAAAAAAAAAAGATATATATTAAGAAACATGGAAGATAGGGGACTATTTACTGTAATGTGGGCTTTAGATGAATGGAATAAAAACCTGCTGCACTTCTAGACTAAAGTAATTATAGGGCACAGTCATATGTGGCTGGCTCTGTTTTCACTGTGAATTTTTTTAACAGGGGGAGGGTAATGGGGGTGGAGAGATTTACAGAACAGTTATTAACCCTTAATTATAATGGCTGTATCGTGTCATCAATACACCTTTTTATTATTAGTAAACTTTTTTTTTTGCAATAGGCTTTTAAAAAGTGTGAGCTACATTGTATTAAAACATACATTGTTGTTCTCATGTTTTTCATGTGAACAGTGGCTTTTGGCAGGTGTCTGTCTCTGTGTATACATTTAAATAAATACTGCTGAGCATGCAGTGGGTGGGAATGATCTGGGGATAGTGGAGGAGGGAGGGGATCTGAAGAGGGGTAGAGAGACAGAAATAATTAACTCCAGTTGCCTTTACTATGGGTGTTTTGCACTCAGCCATAATAGTTTTTAAACTAGTTTGCTATACCTTAACTTATTCTAGTATCTAGTGGTACATGGTTGTATCATTAGTTCCATACATATTGAATGGACATTAATTCATTTTAGGTTTAACTAAATGGACAGTTTGTTACAGATATAATATGTGAACAGCTGGCATATGTTCTTATTTTTATTGTAACCAAATCCTGGTTTCTTTTAAACCAGACTGCATGAAATATTATTTTGAGATGGATTAATTATTACATAGTTATTTAATGATTATTTATTTGATTAGGAGGCTGGAGCAAAAATTGATTTAGATTTTTTTTTTTTTTGTTCTAAATACACAAAATCATCAAATTGCTTTTCATTACACATTTTGACAAAGTGTAGCCACATTCATACTTATTGACTGATTTGATGTAATTTGTATTTGTAGCACCAATTAAATTTTATGTTATGTTACCCTTCTGTTTATTTTTTTCCCCCTCTGAAATAACAAATATTTTCCTAGATATAATACTGTGTATAATTTATTTTTTTTCTTTTATATTTCTGTCATTTTGTGAGAATTGGTGTAGCTGATGTCTGTTTTTACTTGAGGTACAAATCTTTTAAACATTCTATTTGTTTTGTGTCTAGGGGTGGGGAGAATGACAAATTTACGTATATAAAGAGTTTGAATAGAAAAATCTTCATTCTTTTTCAAAGGCTGGTTTATCAGTTTATTTGTGTGTAAAACACATAATTGTTGCAATTAACATTGTTAGAGCACAATACAATGTCCTGCATTAGTGAGTCCAGCCATTTGTACCTTGTCGCCCTTAGTTAAAGGGACATGCTAATATTTAAAATAATTAGCTTGGTTTCCTTAGAGCATTTTATTTAAAAAAAGAAAATCCCTTCTCTTATGTGTTTAACTCCTTCAAATGGGTTAAACATATAGTCAGAGATATACCCCCATTCTATTCCACACAACTTTAAGGCCAATAATTGAGGTATGATTGTGTCTCATGCTCATCTGGAGTAGCTTAGGAGTACAGGTTTAATTATGTATTTAACCTCTCTGCAGGGGTTAATCAAACGGCAAAATACATGAATAAAATGCAGTAAAAGAGCATTTATAAATTTACTTTCAGTGTTTCTTATGTTTGTATAAGACACCAATACCTTCAATTGCCTCAGAGATATTGAAATATATGGAAGAAGAGACCGCAATTACGCTGGCTCTGACTCCTAGTTAGATGGAGGCAGAAGTAATTAGCTTGCTGACCCAGCAAACACCACTGTGCAGCCTTTTATAGAGCTTGAAGCACTCAGCTTTTTCTAATGTTATATCTCTTGTAACCTCTCCCTCCCCCTTTCTAGTGGCCTAAAAAACTAAGCAGGCTGTGGAGCTTGCCAGAAAGTTTGGCATATGGTATGTAACCTCTGTCACACGTACCCCTTGGACCTGTCAATCAGTGACTTAATTGTCAAAAATACCAAAGATTTACCGTTTCTTTAAGGCATAACATTCTTTTACAAAATGTGCATTTCTATTTATGTTTTTATAAACGTGTTGATTAGCCTTTAGTGTATACTTCCCCCCCCCCCCATAAAATTCAAACAACATAATGAGCAAATTGTTTCACCATAAAAAGTGAATGGTTCGTCACTTAACATGACAGGTGATTGCTTGTCTGTCACAAATAGACTTACTCTTTAGAGTTGGATTACCCAACAACACTCAAGCTATCTAAAAGTGCAGACCCTAGGGTGTCAGCTAGTTTGCTTGTTAGGATGTAAAACTATGCCACTGTTTGCTTAAAATATAATCAAATAAGTTGTATCCCCAAAAAAGTACCTGTACAATAGAGTATGTGTGTAATATTTCAGGAGTGCAAAAATATTACTGAAATTTACTAGACTGGAGATAAATGGTTAACCGCTCATTTTTAATATTAAGAAATAAGTTTTTTTTTTATATACATACAGTGTGTTTGTGTATATATATATATATATATATATATATATATATATATATATATATATATATATATATATATATATATATAATTTGTTGTACACTGCAATTTTATGCTGCAACAAGTAGGAAAATATATGTACGTTTATGGCTAGAAAGCCACTAGACCCGGACTAGTAAAAAAAAAAAAAAAATGGAAAGGAAATGTAAGAAAATATACTTTCCCCTATGTTTAAGATTGAAAGGACAAATACATTTCTGTCTCCTGACCTGCAAGTTTACTCTTAGATTAGTAAATTATAGTAATATTTTACAACCACCATGTATGTGTGTGTATAATAAAAAATAAATATATAGATTTGTGTGTGTGAAAATAAGTGTTGCTGTTGTTATGCCTTGTTAGTCAAATAATACAAGCTTTTTGTTAATTTTCTAGCTTACTCATGTTTAAAGTATTGCTCGGATACTTGTCCCTTTTTTAAAAATATATATTGTCAGTAAAAAAAAAAAAAAAAAAAAGGTGAATCAGATGGTTAACATGGCTACTCCCAGTAACATTATATACATACATATACACAGGGCTGGACATTTCCTCTAGTCTTGGATGAGTAAGAAATTGCTGTGGAGGAGTAAAAGTGGCCTTTTGCCTATAATTAAAGGTCGATTTATCAAAGGCTTTCGCCAGCCTTTGAGTACCTACAGCTGAAGGTTCTCACACGAGAACCTGCACGCCGTATTTAACAAGCAGCGGTCATCAGACAGCTGCTTTGCTAACCTCTTCGCCACCTCTTGTTTGGTGAAATTCAATCTCCCTGGTCTTTTACGAGCAGGGAGATTGACAGCTCCTGCCCGCGCGTGATTGGCTGTGCGCAGGCAGGGGGCGGGATGGCGCTCGTGTGCAATACTGAATTCCTCCAGGAGAATTCAGACTGCCAGAGGCAAGCTGCGGCGGACAGGGGTGCGTATATACGCCTCTGCCCACATCGGCTTGATAAATCGCCCCCTTAAAGTACCATTCTCAACAAGTGCACAATGTAATAGCATTTCACTTCATTTTGCTTGCCCTGTGTATCATGTGACAACCATCAGCCAATCACAGATACGTATAGGTATACACTGAACCTTTGCACATGCTTAGTAGTAACTGGTTCCTCAGTGTGTATAAAAAGACGGCACACATTGATAATGGAAGTAAATTTGGGAAGTCTCCTGAAAGTTTATTTTTGACTTTAGTGTTCCTTTAACATTCAGTCAGCTAGTAACTTATTGTTCCCCCGGACTAGTAACCCTTAGTTAAAATTATACACACTCATGATAGAGAGGTATACTCTTTGGCATCCTGTTTCTTTTTGGAATTGTACTCCTCTAATGCTCTTAGCTGAGGTAGGGAGTGGTTAGTATTTGTGATTAAATCTTAGTTATTCTTTTCTTTAACCCCTTTGTGGCGGTACAAAAGTGTTCTGTATACACTATTAGTAAAATAATAAATCACGCAATCGTCGATGCGATCACGTGATTCCAAGGCTGGAATTGCTTTGAGGGGCTACCTTAGCTACTAGGCATGCCCACCAGGCCACTCGTTGCCTTGGTCAAAGGAGGAAGCTGCAGGACGCCATATATGGTAGGATGTTCCATTCCGTCTTAACAATGTTAAAGCCCAGTGCTGTTAGGACCGCATGGAACGGCATGAAGGGGTTATTAAAATAATGCTGCATTAGTTGGGGGAAAAACAAACCATTTCTATAGTGACACCACTACCAATAATAAGAATAGAAGTTACCAGGATTCTTACTAAATAGTGTACAAAACACATAACATTCTACTATATATAGAGAAATTAAATGTAAAACCCTTGTAATAAAATACCTTTTCTCTTCTCAATAGATTCCTTCCTAAGCAACAGGAAGAAGGCAGATACTGTTGCAACATAATTATTTCTAAAATACTGCTGCTGTACTGTAGACTAGTGTTTCTTAACCATTAATTCCCCTATATACATTTATATTCCCCCCCCCCTAAGTACCTCAGCTGCAACACATAAATACTATTAGGTTAAAAAAACATATTGATATCAGTGTCATATATAGTGTGTGGTGGTTTTTTTTTTTTTTTTTTTTTTTTTAAGGAATCGATTGTGAAAATCCTGTTTTACTGAATGCAAATGCAGAAAATCTTTGGAAATATTTGTGCAACACATAATAAAGAAATCAACTTATAGTTTAAACACACATACAGCACACCTAGTTCTTTAACAGCCACGCGACGAATAGTTTCTTAGCACAGCTTTGCCAGAAATAGTGCAAGTACTGCATGTCAGAGGCATGCGGATATAGCGTGGTTTTACCGACCTCCGCAAGACCTGCGCTATAAACAAGCTCAATAAGAGGGCTTGTTTAATTACCGCCAATGTGCAGAGCACGGGGTTAAAGAGATATAAAAGTTTGTTTCAATGTTGTAATAAAAAAAAAAAAACATTAAAGGGACAGGAATCCCCAACATTTTCTTTCATGACTTGGATAGAACATAAAATTTTAAACAACTTTCCCGTTTACTTCTATTAAATTTGCTTCATTCTCTTGTTATCCTTTGCTTAAAGAACAGCATTGTACTATTGACAGCTAGATGAACACACCTAGTCAACCAATCACAAGAGGTAAATGTATGCAGGCACCAATCTGCAGCTAGCTCCCACTAGTGTAGAATATGTGTGTATTCTTTTTCAACAAAGAATACACACAGAATTAAGCACATTTGAAAATAGAAGTGATTTTAAAAGGATAGTCAAGTCCAAAATAAACTTATTATTCAAATAGGGCATGTAATTTTAAACAACTTTCCAATTTACTCTTATCACCAATTTTGCTTTGTTCTCTTGGTATGCTTAGTTGAAAGCTAAACCTAGGTAGGCTCATATGCTAATTTATTAGAACTAGAAGGCACCTCTAATCTAAATGCATTTGGACAGTTTTTTTTTCCCCCACCACTAGAGGGTGTTGGTTCATGTGTGTGATATAGATAATATTGAGCTTACGCATGTGAAGTTACCTAGGAGTCGGCACTGATTGGCTAAAATGCAAGTCTGTCAAAATAACTGAAAGGGGGCAGTTTGCAGAGGCATAGATACAAGGTAATTAGAGGTAAAACTATTATTATTATTATTACACTGTTGGTTATGCAAAACTGGGGAATTGGGTAATAAAGGGATTATCTATCCTTTTTTAAACAACAAAATCTGGTGTTGACTGTCCCTTTTTAAGTGTCTTTAAAATTACATGCTCTATCTGAATCATGCAAGTTTAATTTTGACCCTTTTTTTTTTTTATCCCTTTAAGCAGTGGGAAATACGTAATATAAATCATTGCCATGTGTATTCATAGTTGAAAAAGGATTTTACATTCTAATTCTTTTAGCATAAACTGAAGGTAAATTTTAGACTCTAAGAATGTTGCAAGGAACAATATATTCATGTATAAGAAACTGCATAATTAAAAAAAAAAAAAAAAAAAAAAAAAAAAGTGTATATGCATTTTGTAATACAAGAATTATACTCCTGCTTGGTATTTTCTGTTACTTCGCCGCCACCCCCCCCCCCTTCATTTCTTCTTTTGGCTGGGCTGTGACATAGAAAAGAGTCCCACCACTCTCTATATATGTTTCCTAAGGGCTTTCAAAGGGACTTCTAGAGTGTCATATGACACACAAACTAATTGGATGTTCATTGGAATTGTCTCTAAAAAAAAAAAAGTTAATCCCAGTGGGCCGGCATAACGTTGTAATAGAAGCATTACTATAGGCGTGGATTTAACCCTTTCAGGGATAGATTCATATAAAAAAATACATACTTTTTTTTTTTTTATACTAAAAATTACATATATGGCATTTGATTGGCTAAAGTTTACCATCACTTCAATCTGTGCAGGGTTCATTACTTCCTCTCACATTCCTACAAAGAGGCTGCTGGGGTCTCTACAGAAAGTCTTATCAAGCTTGATGTCATAATCTGCTAGTAGATTTAGTGAATGCTAGGGATATCGTCAGATTCATCCATGCTAACAAAAGGACCGAATGCAACTTAAAGGGACTTGGCAAACTAGATTTTTATTTGCATAAACGTTTTGTAGAACCATTTATTTAGCCCATCTGGGAATGTTTTTGTAACAATGTATAGTTTTGCTTAAAGGGATACTAAACCCAATTTGTTTCTTTCATGATTCAGATAGAGCATGCACCTTTCTAATTTACTCCTGTTATCAATTTTTCTTCGTTTTCTTGCTATCTTTATTTGAAAAAGACATCTAAGCTAAGGAGCCAGCTTAATTTACATTCTTGCTTTTCAAATAAAGATAGCAAGAGAATGAAGACAAATTGATAATAGGAGTAAATTAGAAAGTTGCTTAAAATTGCATGCTCTTTCTGAATGAGAGATAAAATTAGGGTTTAGTGTCCCTTTATTTTTTATTTTATTTTTTTTAACTTTTTTTTTTTTTGGTTTTTTTTTTTTGTTCAGTATCTGTGCATATTCTTCTTTATAGTAGTGTCTATTACATGCAGTAATATGAAAATTCTTCTGCTCTGTCCCTTTGTTACCAGCGTGTCAGCTCTCTCATCTCCCTGAAGGCAGAGGCTACAGTGAGAAATTTGAAGTGCTCATTTGTAAAGAAAACCAATAATTTGTCAGTTGTTTTTTTACACTATTTTCTATTTGTTTACTTTGATTTAGCATATTTGTTTTTACCAAAGGAGCACTGTTTAATATTCCTTTCTTTAATATTGTGTAGATTATATAAGTAAATTTAATGTTAATTTTACCATTTTTCTGCATCTAACTTCATCTAATGCTCAGGCTCATTTCATTGGGGGGCATATTCATGGATATCTGAAGTTCTAAATTTTATTATGTATTTTTTTTTTTATTATTATTAAAGGGACACTGAACCCAAAAAAATTTCTTTTGTGATTCAGATAGAGCATGCAATTTTAAACAACTTTCTAATTTATTCCTATTATCAAATTTTCTTCGTTCTCTTGCTTTCTTTATTTGAAAAAGGCATCTAAGCTATTTTTTTGATTCAGAACCATGGAAAGCACTTGTTTATTGGTAGATTAATTTACCCACCAATCAGCAAGAACAACACAGTGTGTTCATCAAAAATGGGCCGGCATCTAAACTTACATTTTTGCATTTTAAATGAAGATACCAAGAGAATGAAAAGAATTTGATAATAGGAGTAAATTAGGAAGTTGATTAAAATTGCATGCTCTATCTGAATCACGATAGAAAAAATTTGGGTTCAGTGTCCCTTTAACCCCTTAATGACCACAGCACTTTTCCATTTTCTGTCCGTTTGGGACCAAGGCTATTTTTACATTTTTGCTGTGTTTGTGTTTAGCTGTAATTTTCTTCTTACTCATTTACTGTACCCACACATTATATACCGTTTTTCTCGCCACTAAATGGACTTTCTAAAGATACCATTATTTTCATCATATCTTATAATTTACTATAAAAAAATATATAAAATATGAGGAAAAAAACCACACTTTTTCTAACTTTGACCCCCAAAATCTGTTACATATCTACAACCACCAAAAAACACCCATGCTAAATAGTTTCAAAATTTTGTCCTGAGTTTAGAAATACCCAATGTTTACATGTTCTTTGCTTTTTTTGCAAGTTATAGGGCCATAAATACAAGTAGCACTTTGCTATTTCCAAACCACTTTTTTCCAAAATTAGCGCTAGTTACATTAGAACACTAATATCTTTCAGGAATCCCTGAATATCCCTTGACATGTATATATTTTTTTTTAGTAGTCATCCCAAAGTATTGATCTAGGACAATTTTGGTATATTTCATACCACCATTTCACCGCCAAATGCGATCAAATACAAAAAATCGTTCACTTTTTCACAAATTTTTTCACAAACTTTTGGTTTCTCACTGAAATTATTTACAAACAACTTGTGCAATTATGGCATAAATGGTTGTAAATTCTTCTCTGGGATCCCCTTTGTTCAGAAATAACAGACATATATGGCATTGGCGTTGCTTTTTGGTAATTAGAAGGCCGCTAAATGCCACTGCGCACCACAAGTGTATTATGCCCAGCAGTTAAGGGGTTAATTAGGGAGCTTGTAGGGTTAATTTTAGCTTTAGTGTAGTATAGTAGACAACCCCAAGTATTGATCTAGGCACATTTTGGTATATTTCATGCCACCATTTCACCGCCAAATGCGATCAAATTGAAAAAAAAGTTAAATTTTTCACAATTTTAGGTTTCTCACTGAAATAATTTACAAACAGCTTGTGCAATTATGGCACAAATGGCTGTAAATACTTGTCTGGGATCCCCTTTGTTCAGAAATAGCAGACATATATGACTTTGGCGTTGCTTTCTGGTAATTAGAAGGCCGCTAAATCCTGCTGCGCCTCACACGTGTATTATGGCTAGCAGTGAAGGGGTTAATTAGGGAGTTTGTAGGGAGCTTGCAGGGTTAATTTTAGCTTTAGTGTAGAGATCAGCCTCCCACCTGACACATCCCACCCCCTGATCCCTCCCAAACAGCTCCCTTCCCTCCCCCACCCCACAATTGTCCCCGCCATCTTAAGTACTGGCAGAAAGTCTGCCAGTACTAAAATAAAAGGGTTTTTTTAAAAAAATAAATTTTTTAAGCATATTTACATATGCTAGGGTGTAGGATCCCCCCCAAAACCGCTCTCTAACCCTCCCCTCTGCCTCATTGGGGGCCATCTTGGGTACTGGCAGCTGTCTGCCAGTACCCAGTTTGCAAAAAAAAGTGCTTTTTTTATTTTTGTTTGGCTTTTTTCTGTAGTGTAGCTTCCCCCCCCACACAGACAAACCCCCACCACCTTGCTGATCCTTTTTTTTTTTTTTTTTTTTTTTTTTTTTTAAATATTTAGACATTTATACATTTTTTATTAATACATTTTCTGTAGTGTAGCGGTTCCCACCCGCTCCCTCCCCGTGCACGCCCCCCCTGCACATAACCAGGGCCATCTATGGCCGCCTCCCGGTCCGGCTCCCACCCACCAACGCAGGGAGCCACCGATCTCCGGTGCAGAGAGGGCCACAGAGTGGCTCTCTCTGCACCGGATGGCTTAAAAAGGTTATTGCAGGATGCCTCCATATCGAGGCATCACTGCAATAACCGGGAAGCAGCTGGAAGCGAGCAGGATCGCTTCCAGCTGCTTTCCACACCGAGGACGTGCAGGGTACGTTCTCAGGCATTAACTGCCTTTTTTTTGAGGACGTACCCTGCACGTCCTCGGTCGTTAAGGGGTTAATTGCTTGTATTTATGGTTGTCTATTACACTATATATTTAGTATAGCTCATCAATTATATAAATTGTTTTGTAATTCCACATTTTAGCAATGTTTACTAGAGGAATATAAATATTTATAAATACTTGTTAAAGTATTTTTTTTTTTTTTTCAACAAGCGTTAATTTGCCAAAGAACAGAAAATTTGCATTTTTATCTGTATTTTCAATGTAGTAAAAATGGAAAACGTTGGAACAGTGCTTGGTCAGACATTGCAAATATTTTTTGTCAACAAGATTTCTTGGCCTTGGATCATTTTTGTTTTTTTCACATGGGAATAAAGGTTGTATTTTTTTTTTTTTATCCTTTCCAAAGGAGGAGTCATTGTGGTGAAATGTTTTTCACTTTTAAGGGTCAGTGATATAAATTTAAAAAAATAAATAATAGAGACATTGTACACTAGATTTTTCTTTGCATAAATGTTTTGTAGATGATCCATTTAAATAGCCTATCTGGGAGTGTTTTTGTAACAATGTATAGTTTTGCTTAACCAAGCCCCAAAGTTTTTGATGTATACTGTCTACAGACTCCTGCTTACTCCTGTTTTTCTAATGGGTCTTTTCATATGCAGGGGAGGGGGCATTGCCTGCTCATCCTGATTTCCCAGCCTCATTCAGTGGGTGTCCCAGCCTAACTTCATTAAAGGATTCCAAAACTTTGAAGTTTTCGTTGTTTAAATTGTATCAAAATCGTATCTATAAACCTTCATTAGCAAAACTTACCCACTTTGGATGGAAAACGAGCGTTAGAAGATGAATAAAATCATGACATTTAGTCATCTAAGCCAAACCCCCGTTTCTGGTGCCTTCAATGCAAAAACTATTAGCCAATCACAGCGCGATTTCGTGCATCTCATTATCACCCTGCACATGCGCAATACTATACGGCCATTAGCGCATGCGCAGATTACCATTTTAGATGCCAGACTTGCCCAAAACAAGTTACTGGCATTCAGATGGTCTGCAGTGTAAATGAAACGTGACATATGTAATGATGTTTTAAGATGAGAGCGCATTACACACAAACTCGGACATCTTGATAACTCAGGTTATCGTACACGATTCGTGAAAGTCAAATAAGATTAGATCAGTGGGTTTGGAAATCAATACAATTTCGGAGCAGCATAACTAGAGTACTGTAAAAATATGACACGCAAAGCTAATTACAAATATGGTTAAAATATATGTATTGATAAGTTACATTTTTTTTCATCGTTTAGTGTCCCTTTAATAGTGAGCCTCAAAGGAAGTTTAAAAAAAAAAAAATACATACCGCCTCTTATCTCAGTGAATTGTTATAGATTTTCACAGCAAGACACTTCTAGTTCATGTGTGCCATATAGATGGCATTGTGCTCACTCCTGTGGAGTTATTCTCATCTGCAATAATTCGCTGTAATGCAAGCCTGTAACTAGTACTTGGATAAAGGGGGCTGTCTGGAGAGGCTTAGATACAAGGTAATCACAGAGGTAAAATGTATATTAATATACCCGTGTTGGTTACGCAAAAATGGGGAATGGGTAATGAAGGAATTATCTATATTTTCAAGTAATAAAACTTTTGGAGTAGACTGTTCCGTTAAACTTCAAATAAAATTTCTTAACAAAATTAAGAGCTCTCTCGCGTATACCGATAGGGGACAATCTAATCCAAAATGTTTGTTTAAAAAGATAGTACCTTTTTATTACCCAGTTTTGCATAACAAACACTGTTATATTAATATACTTTTTACCTCTGTGATTACCTTGTTTCTAAACCTCTGCAGGCCGCCCCCCTTATATCAGTTCTTTTGACAGACTTGTATTTTAGCCAGTCAGTGCCCGCTCACAAGTATTTCCACAGGCGTGAGCACAGTGTTATCTATATGGCACACATGAACTACCCTCCAGCTGTGATAAACTGTCAAATGCATTGAGATAAGGGCCGGCCTTCAAGGGCTTAGAAATTAGCATATATGCCTACCCTAGTTTTAGCTTCCAACTAAGAATACCCAAAGAACAAGTTACAAAGCAAATTTAATGACAAAAAACGTGAATTGGAAAGTTGATTATAATTACATGTCCTAGAATCATGACAGTTTCATTTTGACTAGACTGTCCCTTTTTTTAAAAAAAATAAATATTTTGAAAAAAATAACAGATTTTCCAAAATGTAGATAAGAACATTTCCATAGTGTAACAGTGAGGCACAGCATTAAAAGTGCTTTTGGATTAAAGGTCCGAACATCATGCATAAAAATGCAACAAGTTCAGTACATAGGTTCAGTGCAGAGGCGTGTATGACCCGTGCTTCTAGAGACCGTCCCTTTTTAATAGTTAAATTTAAATCTGTGTTCTAAATGGGTAGAGGTAGTAAGGTATTGGGGGGGGGGGATAAAGTGATACTGAACCCACATTTGTTCCATTCATGATTCAGATGGATCATGCAATTTTAAGCAACTTTGTAATTTACTCCTATAATCAATTTTCTTCATTCTTTTTGTATCTTTATTTGAAAAAGCAGGAATGTAAGCTTACAAGCCAGCCCATTTTTGGTTAAGCACCCTGGGTAGCACTAGATTTAGCCACCAATCAGCTAGCGCCACCCAGGTGTTGAACCAAAAATGGGCCGGGTGCTAAACTTTTGAAGCTAGTCGTGTAATTCTAATACCCTGTGCTCCCAACACCCACTTACAAACTCATACTGAGCGAATAGTTTGAATTGTTCTCCATTTCGGTGATCTAGCTACAGAAAAAAGAACTCTATGGCTAGAACACTGATTCAAGAACAGTTCAAACTGTTGGCAGATTTATCAAGGGGTGACTGCACCTTTCACTTGCAGGCTCACTCCTTCTAACCTGCAACTTTATATTTTATGAAGCAGTGGATTTGACTGCAGAGGTGGTGTCATGATACAATCATGTGGAGTAGTTGATACCTGGATTGGCTACCCCGCAAAGGTGGTACTGTGTTCTCAGCCTGGAAAAGGTTAATGTGAATTGCTTTATCCTGTGTGTGAAAACTGCCCCCCCCCCCCTTAGTAGTGTAACTGTGTGTAGGAGTGCAGACGCTCCTCCCCTTGGAGACTGATAGTGGGAGCTAAGACTTGTTTGCATTGGTTGCCCTCGTTGTAAATTATAACCCGGGCGTTGTCTTTGACAAGACAAAGAAAATTTGGTTTAAATATATAACAGAAAGACTTGGTGGGCAGAACTGCCCTGTGGACCAGACCACTAACATCAGGACCGGTATTCTCCACATATCTAAAGGAACTTGGTAATAAGTTGTGTGTAATTCTTTTCATGTTCCATTTTTCTTTTTAACGAACTGTAGCTTTGCAATTGTATGTTATTTTGAATGTCTTAATAATTTTGCACTGTGTAACCTGTATTGATATTTTGTTATTAAACACGTAGAAAATCTCATTCTGTCTTTTGGGCTCTAATATCCAAATTCACACTCCTGTTGAGACAAGGTTAAAGGCACGTTACCCAATTGTTAAATAGTGTGAGTTTTTAGGGGTTCCCCAAAACTCCTCTTGAATTTAAAAGTTTTTGGTGGTGGCAGCAGAAAAATTGTTAGAGCAGTGTGGACAAGATTTGGGGCTAATGTGGTGTCTCTTTTAAGGTCCTTTTGCAGAGTTGCAAGGTTAAGGGAACCAGAGCTGTGTGCCATTAACCCCTTCATGCTCACACCCATCTATTGTGACGCTGAGAAGGTTTGATTTGTCACAGGTGGCGGATTAAAATCAAGACAGATTGATTTGACCAGGGTGATTGACCAGGCTAGTTTGCACTGTTTCTTGTGCACAAGCCGGTGACGCTGTTGCATGTGTAAATAAGAAAAACAAGTAGTGAATGCTGCCCGCAAGTTGTGTTGCCACTACCTGCAATCTTGTCTGTCAGGATAATGGTACATTTGCGCTATATAGAGCTTGTTTGTCACTTTTACTGTTTGTAGCAGAGATGGCCAACTTGAGGCCCCTGGGAAGAAAAACTAAAGATTTTTAATGGTTTTTGTACCCATAGGGGGAAAAATTGTCAGCTTTTAAGTCATTTGGGTGAGTGGACAAATAGAGAGCCACATTTCAAAAGAGCCGGCTACCCTGTAACCTTAGGTTAAAGGGACACGGTCAAAATTGATCTTTCACAAGCATGCAATTTTTAAGGAACTTTCCAATTTACTTCCATCAAATTGTGCACAATTGTTTTATAGATGCACACTTTGAGGCGCTAGCTACTACCAAGCATGTGCAAGAGCTCAGTGTATGAGTCTGTGATTGGCTGACTGCTGTCACATGATACAGGGGGCTGGCAAATTGAAGTATATTTTGAAGATTGTCAATCTACTGCTCTTTTAAAATTGAGTAACTGCTATTGTGTTGTCTTTTTAATATGCAATTCTACTTTTTATTTAATGGTCCATAAATATTATTTGTGTGTTTTTAATGGCCTTCTAAAATATTTGTCTGTGACCCACATGTGTTAGGATGTTTTTTAATGAACATTGAACCTTTTTAAACACAATTTATATTATTGAATTAATGAAGATTGTATTTTAGCTTTTATAAATCTGGCTCATACTGGATAAACTGTGGTGTGAGTATCTGCACCATTGAGAAAAACACAACACACTGGTTTTATCTCCATTTAACCTTTTTGTGTGTTGTTTTTTTTTTTTAATTTCTTTCTTTCTTTCTTTCTTTCTCGGCAAGCATATTGAGAAATCAGGTTCACAGCAATCGTATAAATACTGGATAAAGGTTACAAATACTACTTAAAATGTTTATTGTGCATGTGAAAGAGTCCTTTTATATAATATACACAGAAATAGGCATTCTGTCCCTAAATGTCATCAACAGAAGAGATAGTTAAGGGAAAATCCTAGGTTCCAACATGACACCCATTATTTTTGTTTCTATTAAACGGACGGTCTACTCCAAAAAAAAAAAAAATTAAAAAAATTGTTTTGTTTAAAAAGATAGATAATACCTTTTTATTACCCATTCCCCAGTTTTGCATAACCTATTATAATCACTTTTTACCACTGTGATTACCTTGTATCTAAGCTACTGCAGAGTTGGACTGCCCCCTTATTTCAGTTCTTTTTACCGACTTGCATTTAAGCCAATCAGCGCTGACTCCTAAGTAACTTCACGGGAGTAAGCACAATATTATCTATGTGGCAAACATGAGCTAGCACTGTCTAGCTGTAAACAACTGTCAAAATAGACTGAGATAACATGCGGCCTTCTAGGGCTTAGAAATTAGCATATGGGCCTACCTCGGTTTAGCTTTTAACAAAGAATACCCAGAGTACAAAGCAAATTTTATGATTAAAGTAAATAGCAATATAGTTTAAAATTGCCCGCCCTATCTGAATCATTAAAGTTTAAAGGGACACTGAACCCAAACATTTTTTTTTCATGATTCAGATAGAGCATGCAGTTTTAAGCAACTTTCTAATTTACTCCTATTTATCAAATTTTCTTCATTCTCTTGGTATCTTTACTTAAATGGCAAGAATATAAGTTTAGATGCTGGCCTGGGTTGTTCTTGCTGATTGGTGGATAAATTCATCCACCAATAAAAATGTGCTGTCCAGAGGTCTGAACCAAAAAGCTTAGATTCCTTCTTTCTCAAAGATAGCAAGAGAACAAAGAAAATTGATAACCGGAGTAAATTAGAAAGTTTGCTCAAAATTGCATGCTCTGTCTGAATCACAAAAGAACAAATTTGGGTTCAGTGTCCCTTTTTTAATTTTGACTAGACTGACCCATTAAATACTTTTAAAGAAACTAAACTTTTACACACAATCTTCAATGTTTATAAAACTAAAGTTTTATTCTCAAGCTGCTTGAATATATTGAGATATTAACATCAAATGCATATTTGTGCACAATTGGTTCCTAAGATTAACTTCTCACTGGCTAATAAGGTGAACTTCCAAAAGTCTTTTGGTGATAGTGACATCTCATGAGCATAAAAACAAAATGTGTGCGTTTGTGTTTTTTTTTTTTTTTTTAAACTTTAACTCCTTCCTGCTGGTGTTCTGTCAAATAGCTACCTCGACTTGTGCATGCTCCCAATTCCGTAATCGCACTCCACATATGTTTAAAAGGAATGGTAGCAAATCTCGATAAGGGAACTGATCTGCTGCTTACATTGTTAATCACATACACTGCACTGTAATGCCCTTATTTAACACATTCCTATCAAAAATATGGAGTGTGATTATGTAATTGTGAGCATGCACAGGTCGATGTAGCTATTTTTGACACAACACTGTCAGGAAGGAGAGAGGTGTTTTTTTTTGGGGGGGGGGGTTTGGTTTTTTTTTTTTTAACACCAGGACTTATTTGTTTACATCGGAAAAAAGTTCTGATGTAAACAAATGAGTGGATATTAAAATCATGCAATCACAATGATGGGATCGGGTCAGGGGCAGTGCCTAGGACACTAGGCATGCCCCCCCAGTCCACAATACCATATAGAAAGCAGCTATTCTTTCAGGACAGCCAAACTATTAGGATGGCATACAACATCCTAAAGGTGGGAAGGAGTTAAGTGCTTAAAAGACCTCTTCTGATGTAGCAAAGAAAAACATTTTAACCCCTTCACTACTGGGAATTCAAGAGAAATACTTTCCCAAAGTACCAAATAATTTTTAGCATTTTGCCATCACTCCATTTTAAACAGTCTGTCTGTTTGTTTTTATTGTCTATGAAAACTATGTATTAATTTTAAAGTAGACAACCCAATGTATTGCTATAGGCCCATCATGGTATATTTGATGCCACTTTTTGGCCACCAAATATGATCAACCTTTAAGTTTCTCAATGAAAATTATTCACACACAGAAGTACTGCAGTCATAAGACAAATGGCTGTAAAAGCTTCTATGGGATCCCCTTTTATTCAGAAATAGCAGATATGCATTGCTTTGCCACTGTTTTTTTGGCAATTTAATAGGCTGCTAATTTCAACTGCACACCACACTGAAATTCCTGGCAGTGAAGGGGTAAATTAGTTGTCTTGTAAGGTTAATATTTGTTCTGTTGAGATTATCCTCCCACCCCCTGATCCCTCCCAAACTGCTCTCATCTCGACTTTTTTGTATTTAAGTAGTTTTTATTTTTATTTTGAAAATATCTTTATTTGAATGTAAGCTTAGGAGCCAGGCCTACTTTTGGTTTTGCACATTGGTAGCACTTGCTGATTGGTGGCTACATTTAGACACCACTCAGAAAGTGCTACCCAGGTTCTAAACAAGAAATGGGCACGCTCCAATGATTACATTCTTGCTTTATCAAATAGATACCAAGAAAACAAAGAAAAATTGAGTAAATTAGAAAGTTGCTTTAAATGGCATGCTCTATCTGAATCATGAACATTTTAATTTTGACTAGAATATTCCTTTTTAATGTTTTTAATTCTAGAAGATGTTTGCTCTACTGACAGTGGAACCTTGGTTAAACACAAGGGTGTAAAGTGCATTTCAGGAGGCTACAAGCATCAGCTATCATCTGCTTGGGACCAACAGTTTTCTGCAGTTCCCAAGTAACCCCTGTGGGGTTAAACACATAAACACAGAATTCCACTGCTAGTAGTGCAAAAATGCCATACTCTAATGAATTAGAGATTGTAATCTTTCCACTGCAGTGTCCCTTTAAAAAATCAAAATGTCACTTCTTTTATTCTTAAAGAAAGAAATCTACAATCTAACAAATCTGATTTTGAGAGTTGATGGTAATCTTGCTTACCACTTATGTATGTGTAGTCATTTTTTTTTTTTTTTTAAGACCTCAACGTTCTAATCACAACTGCAATCATAGCTTCTGTTTAACTGCGCATTAAAGGGGACATTAAACACTTTGAGATTGTAATAACATTTTTTTATGTGTAAATGAAACAGTTTGCAATATATTTTTAAAATATTTTTTTTTAATTCCCTTTTCATGTGTTTTTTTTTTTTTTTTTTTTTTTTTATAAATTTTTATTGAGGTTCATTTAACTTTTATGTTGAGAAATGTGTAGCTATGAATGATCTTTTTATTATTTTAATAACAGACTCAGTGGAGGAATATTTTAATACCAACTCACTTTGAATATATTTTTTTATCCTCTATTTTTGAAAGTCCCTTACCTGCAGAAGGAAACGTGATCACAAGAAAGGACAGATAGAGGTATACAATGTTACACAAATAGATTCTCATGTCACATGAGATAAGATCAGTTTTACAGAAGGTACTAACAATACGAAAAATTGGATCATAAAAGACACAAAGTTAATAATATATGTACCATGTGAACATTATATAAATGCAATATCAGTCACCTAGGGACCTTCTAAATGACACAATAGGTCACTCTTGGACTTTCAAACGTAAGCAACAATATTTAAGGAAAAGAAGGTAATTTCAACCCTAAGAGACCACTTACGGATCTCAAAAGATAAACCTTATTTTTAATACTTTATATCCTGTATAGCAAATGAACTTAAAACGTCTTTCTTGTAACTCAATAGGCCACTATTGGACCTAATCTAGATATTAACTCAAGGTGGGGAAAAAACAAGGAAAGAGAAAGCTATTTAGCATATTCAATTAGTTGGTAACGGTAAAAGTTGTGGAGGTGCGGCATTGGCAAGAGAAGCTGCATATTTAACCCTCCTATACTAGGAGGTATATTAAGGTGGGGAGGTAGTAGTATGGAGATGAGAATCAAAAAAATTATCTGGCTTTAGGATGCGGTATAGACTAGAAAACCGTGTTTTTAAGTCGCCTAAACTAGGTGATATATTATTGTTTTGGGGGGCAGGAGGTGGTTGTATAGAGTGTGGTATAGAGACAGGATAGCTTATATTACAATAACTCAGAAGTGGGACGAGCTTCAGTATTGCTCTCAGGAGCATATGGGTTACCAAGGGAATGAAACAGAAGGGTTGGTTTCCTACTAGGCCTCTGACCAGTTTGGCCCGTTAAAGCTTAAAGAACTAAATCTTTTGTTTAGACATGGCTTAAGCAGGGTTCTATATGAAGGGGAACCACAAGTAAGAGTAGCCATGTGGGTCCAGCCCACTTAAGTGACGTGACAAATGCTCCATAACAGTATGCACATTAATAAATTATTAGGTCTGCATCAAACATCCGACATTAGATATAAAAAGCAGGTTGAAGTCTTAGCCGAGCCGTCCCGCTTTTCATGTAATTTAAGACGGAAAATGGTGGGCTTTCTAGTTCCAATTAAACTTAACACTATTATATTTCACAAAGTCATTTGTTGCACACTCTAACAACTCGTTTATTGCTGTCTCTGATTGGTCACAGGAGAGCAAAAAACCTGTTACAACATGGCGGCACCCACAGCTTTATCAACACTAAAACTTTACTCTTCTTTTAAACAACAAATATAATTAAAACAATTACATCTGCATAATGTTTTCAGCTTAATCTTTGATTTAAAATAATTATTCTGTCTAGCATTTAGTTAGTGCTTTAAGTCCCTTTTAATATTTTCTCAGCAATTAGCTGGCTGTTTTGGTCTTATGTCTAATAAAGACACTGCTTGGAACAATAACACTATTTTACAGGTTTCAATACGCTCCCCGCCCCCCCCCCCCCCCCCCCCATTTTAAGTAGAAAAAAACTGAATGTTTGCATCATTTATAGATTAAATGTTACTTAACATATTTTAATAAGCTAAGACGTCTTGTGAGGTGAGATAGAGGTGTGTGTGTGTATGTGTGTGTGTATGTATGTGTGTATATATATATATATATATATATATATCTATATATATATATCTGTTTCGTGCCTGCGCACTTGATCACTGCAAGTGTGCAAACGCACGAAACATGTCTGCGTGAGGATCAGCTCATCAACCTGATTGTCAGAGTCACTGCTGGCTTTCTGCAGGACATCGTACTACATGTCCTTTTTATTCGATTGGAATTAAAGTTGTTGTTGTTTTATATTCATTTCATGCCTGGAGTATATTTTTTACATCAAGGGTCTTTCAAGTTTGAGCGCAACTTCACTCTTTTTTTTTTTTAAAGAAGGAGCACTGTATAATATCCCTTTAAATGCATATAAAAGTACAAAAAATGCTCTAATATGGTAGAACACTTTATTATTGCCCTATTGCTTGTATGTAACTGTTTAACCTCTGCAGTGGGATTAAACATATAGTTAGTCATTTCCACAGCAGCAATGCACTACTGGGATCTAGCTGAAAACAAAACAGATGAGCCAATGACAAGACAAATGTGGTGCCTCCAATCACCAGCTAGCTTTCAGTAGTATAGGATATATACATATTATTTTTCAACCAAGAGAACAAAGTCAATTTGAAAAAAGAAGTTAATTTCAAAATTGAATGCACTATTTGAATCATGCAGGCTTGAATTTTGATTCCCTTAATATACTGATACCATTGAATCGTAAGCTATTTTAAATTGGCATGCAGGCATGTATTCATGCTCAAACTTTGTGGCTGCCCAAAAAGTCTGGATCCTACTTTTTTTTTTTTTTTTTTTTTTTTTTTAATTTTTTTATTTTAGGTGGCTACTAGAATTTGGGCAAATTAGTCAACCCAGGACTTGTGTTCCTAGCAACTAGGGGCGAGATTACATATACCGAGTAGGTTTCAGTGCAACTGCTGAAACCGGCGCTGTCAGATAAACTGGCGATGTTCATAAATGTGCGGAAATGCACATTTCTGGAGTCGCCAGAGACTTACGGCTGTTTATAATCTGTAAGAACAAAAAACCTAAAAAATGTTGTATCGCACGTAACAGTCTAAGCCACCTCCCAAAAATAAAACTGACACTTATTAACCTCTAAACCGCCATCCCCCCCACAACGCAATCTACCTAATAAAGTGATTAACCCCTAATCAGCCATTCACCCACAACGCAAATAACCTAAAGTATTAACCCCTAAACCACCATCCCTCCCCCTAAACTAACACCCCCTAAGTTAACCCCAATTACATAAAATAAAAAACTACCTTATTAATAAATTAAAATAGGAAAATCTAATATTACAAGAAATTTACAGAAAAAAATAAACAAAATTATCTAATTTCTCCTGAAATTCTCATTTCCTTCTTAACATAAGGAGAGTCAACGGCTTCATTCCTTACTGTTGGGAAATACTGAACCTGGCCACCAGGAAGAGGCAAAGACACGCCAGCCAAAGGCTTAAAGGGACACTGGACCTAAATTTTTTCTTTCGTGATACAGAGAGCATGCAGTTTTAAGCAACTTTCTAATTTACTCCTATTAAATTTTCTTGGTATCTTTATTTGAAAAGCGAGAATGTAAGTTTAGATGCCGGCACATTTTTGGTGAACAACCTGGGTTGTTCTTGCTGATTGGTGGATAGATTCACCCACCAATAAACAAGTGCTGTCTAGCTTAGATGCCTTCTTTTTCAAATAAAGATAGCAAGAGAACGAAGAAAAATTGATAATAGGAGTAAATTAGAAAGTTGCTTAAAATTGCATGCTCCATCTGAATCACAGAATAAAAAAAGGGTTCAGTGTCCCTTTAAATACATCTGCCTCTCCCACTTCCCCCCCTATCCCCCAGTCATTCTTTGCCTTTCGTCACAGAAGGATGGCAGAGAAGTGTCAGAAGATTTCGGATTTGTTCCTCAGGAGGGGTATTTGCCCTTCAATATGGGACTAGAGTTTTAAGTAGTCTTTTCAGCCTCTCAGTGAGAGCATTGACGAAAGTTAGTCTAGAAATGCAGGGAGAGTTCCTACAAACCCATCCAGACTGCCTGCTAACAACTCCTTAAAGGGACAGTCAACACCCATGAAAACTTTATCCCATACCTTAGATCAACAAAAAAGAGACTGGCAGATATGGCAGCCAAACTCCTCCCCTTGTGACGTAGGAGGCTTCTTTTCTAAGTCTTCAGCCAATGGGAATCAAATCCTCGGCTAGATTCTTTATCTGCGTTCACAGAGACACTGTTCTATTTCTAATAGTGAGCGTACTATTATATAGCGCATGGGCATTAGAAATAGAACAGTGTCCCTGTGAACAAGTATTTATTTATTTAAAACAAGAATTGTACAGAGGGGGAGGAGTTTGGCGGCCATATCTGCCGCTGTTAACTAAATGTTCATTGAAGATTAGCCACCTAACGTTAGTGTTATTGAAGATGGGATGCGGTGCAGGCTCTTTTTTTTTTTTTTTTTTTTTTTTTTTTTTTTTTTGATGATCTAAGGTATTGGATAAAGTTTTCATGGGTGTTGACTGTCCCTTTAAGCAGCCAGTGTTGACGAGTTTCACTGTCTGCTTTCTTCACTCAAGTCCATGTCAGGAGCGATGCTACAAGACTGTCACACTTGAGAAGCTGTGTTTCTGTTCCACAGCATGGATTATAGTAAGATTTCAGCAATTTCAACATAAGTAAAAATTGAAACAGACAGGTCACAGTGTGACTCCTTTTATCTTAATAGAATCATGGGTTAATATCTCCTGAGTGAGGTTATTTAACAGTGGGGATTAATCAAATGTGATACTTTGATTTTATGCTGCTTTATGTGTGATTTTTTTTTTTTGGGGGGGGGGCTAATAGACTGTTATGCGGTAATGTAACATACAGGTTTTTACTTTGAACGTTGCGCAGCTTGGCACGATTTTTCTCATAGCAGGGGCGGTCCTGACTTGCACACCACGTGATCGGGTGTGGTCACACTTTTTGTTTTCTCTTTCCTGACCGAGCTAGCTGTCGGAGAAGATGCTTGTTTCTATGTTTGCCTGGGTCTAGGAGGTGGTGAGTGCCCCAGTCATTGGGAGTATAAAGGTGCCGTTTTTTGAGAAATAAAAAGATAATTTATTCTGTGTCCTACTGTTTTTAACGCAAGCTATGGGGGATTCTGATATGCTTGAGGGTACTCCCTCTATTCCCTCTATTCCGGGAGAGAGGTTTTGTAGGCTGTGGTGCCCTCAGATTAGGGTCCGCCTCTATTTTTGTCCCTCCCGTTATTGTGTCCTCTAGAGCTTGGGTATAAGTTTCCCAACAGCAAGGAATAAAGCAGTGAACTCTCCTTATATTAACCTCTTAAGGACATATGACAGAATTTTTCCGTCATAAAACAATTGAGCAAACTGAAAGCTGTGTCCTTAAAGGGCTAAGAAGGAAAACATAAATTATGCTTACCAGATAATTTCATTTCCTTCTGTATAAGGGAGAGTCCACGGCCCCCGCCCCTGTTTCTCCAATGGGCGGCCTCCTAAATTTATATTTCTCTTCTGGCACCTTTTTTATACCCTGATATTTCGCCTACTGTTACTTGTTCCCTCTGCAGAATGACTGGGGGGGGGGGGGGGAGTGGAAGAGATATTTAAGCCTTTGGCTGGGGTGTCTTTGCCTCCTCCTGGTGGCCAGGTTCAGTATTTCCCAACAGTAAGGAATGAAGCCGTGGACTCTCCTTATACAGAAGGAAATTAAATTGTTTTTTCTTAAAAATTTCTCCCGAAATTCTCATTATAGAGCATACCTAGATATGCTTTTTTTAATGTTTTTATTTTTAAAAGAGGAGAATAAGATGCAATTTAAAACAACTTTCCATTTGCTTTTTCTTATTATCCTTCTCCTTTTTTAAAAAACCAAAACAAAATGAATATATTTTTATGCATATCTAGGTATGCTCAGGAGCAGCAATGTACTACTGAGAGATAGCTGGTGATTGGTTAGTACAAATGACTGTTCTCATTGGTCACTTAATGTGTTCAGCTAACTCCCAGTAGTGCATGCCTACTCCTTTAACATAGGATGCCAAAACAATGAGGCAAATTTAATATAACAAAATTAGAAAGTTGTTTAAATGTGTATGCCCTTTCTGAAAAAAGTTTGTCCCTAAGTATTCACATGTGCTTAAAGGAGCACTAAAGTCAAAATTATTTTTTTATGATTCAGTTAGAGTATACAGTTTTTTTTTTTTAAGATACTTTCCAATTTACTTCTATTATCACATTTTACACATTTATTTTTATATAAACACTTTGAGACACCAGCTTCTACTGAACCTGTGCACAAGTTCACAGGATATACGTATACTAGCCTGTGATTGGCTGATGGCTGTCACATGATACAGGGGCTGGCAAATGGGAGAAATATAAATTTGTCAGAAAAAAAAATCTACTGTGTATTTGAAATTCAGTCTTCATTAGGCACTTATTAATTGTGTAATTATACTGCATTTAGTGGTCCTTTGGTTCTTCATCTGAGTATGCTTTACCCACAGATCAATATTTTTTGTTTTCATTTTTTTTTTAAAAGCAGCTTAGAAAATTCAAATTCCGAAGGGTGGCAAGTTCTTTTTTCTGGTTTTTTTTTTCTTTGTTTTGTTGTACATGTTGTTCATGTTGTTGTAATATTCTGTGTAATAAAATCCTAAAAAAAAAAAAATTCAAATTCCTGTGGTAGCTGTACATAATGTTGTTTGGATCATCTGTTGATTCACCTGCATGTTCATTTTTCTTCTCAGCCACATTTAGATCTACAAAAACTCCCCCCCGCCCCGACTTGCAGAATTAAGGTTACGTACCACTGCATGGTATCTTAATCTTCATCTCTGTTTTGCCTGCAATATTTATCAATATCTTGATTTGTTAAAGGCACAGGGAAATTAAGCATTAAAGGGACATCACACTCAAATGTTGTAATGAATATAAAGCAGCAACTAGACATATTTCTCCAACATTGGTGTGTCCGGTCCACGGCGTCATCCATTACTTGTGGGAAATTTTCTCCCCCACAGGGAAAGGCAAGGAGAGCACACAGCAAGAGCTGTCCATATAGCTCCCCCTCTGGCTCCGCCCCCCAGTCATTCTCCTTGCCGCTCTGAACAAGTAGCATCTACCACGGGGATGGCGAGGAGTTTGTGGTGTTGTAGTTTTTTATTCTTCTATCAAGAGTTTGTTATTTTAAAATAGTGCTGGCTTGTACTATTTACTCTATAACAGAAAAGTGATGAAGATTTCTGTTTAAGAGGGCTATGATTTTAGCACAAGTAACTAAAATCCATTACTGTTACCACGCAGGACTGTTGAAACAAGAGTATTTCAGTTGGGGGTAACAGTTTGCAGACTCATCTGCTTCAGGTATGACTAGACTCCTTCTAACAACACAGGCTAATGCTAGATGACAGTCATTTTTCCCCTCAGGGGAAACGGTAAGCCATTTTTCTTTCACCTCAGCAAAAAAGATAACAGGCTTCCCCTTTTTGTTTTTTATGCTGGTAGACACTGTTAGGGGCTAAATCGATTGGTTTTTATTACAATATTATACCATTTGAAATATTTTATAAGCTCACATACACTTGGGAACGTTTTTTATTGATCTGGCTTGTTTTAGACACCCAAATCTAGTCAGGAAGGCCCCTTCACTCTAGTGTGCTGAGGGAGGAAGCCTCATTTCTCCAACATAGGTGTGTCCGGTCCACGGCGTCATCCTTACTTGTGGGATATTCTCTTCCCCAACAGGAAATGGCAAAGAGCCCAGCAAAGCTGGTCACATGATCCCTCCTAGGCTCCGCCTTCCCCAGTCATTCTCTTTGCCGTTGTACAGGCAACATCTCCACGGAGATGGCTTAGAGTTTTTTGGTGTTTAACTGTAGTTTTTATTCTTCAATCAAGATTTTGTTATTTTAAAATAGTGCTAGTATGTACTATTTACTCTGAAACAGAAAAGAGATGAAGATTTCTGTTTGTAAGAGGAAAATGATTTTAGCAACCGTTACTAAAATCGATGGCTGTTTCCACACAGGACTGTTGAGAGGAATTAACTTCAGTTGGGGGAAACAGTGAGCAGACTTTTGCTGCTTGAGCTATGACACATTTCTAACAAGACTTGGTAATGCTGGAAGCTGTCATTTTCCCTATGGGATCCGGTAAGCCATTTTTATTAAATAAGAATAAAGGGCTTCACAAGGGCTTTAAAGACTGGTAGACATTTTTCTGGGCTAAAACGATTGATTTATAAGCATTTTTAATAGTTTATAGCTTTGAGGAGTTATTTTATTCTTGGGAATTATGTTGAATAACCGGCAGGCACTGTATTGGACACCTTTTTCTCTGGGGGCCTTCTCTAATCATAGGCAGAGCCTCATTTTCGCGCCACTAATGCGCAGTTGTTTTTGGGAAGCAAGGCATGCAGATGCATGTGTGAGGAGCTCAGATACATAGAAAAAGCTTACTGAAGGCGTCATTTGGTATCGTATTCCCCTCTGGGCTTGGTTGGGTCTCAGCAAAGCAGATACCAGGGACTGTATAGGGGTTAAATATAAAACCGGCTCCGGTTCCGTTATTTTAAGAGTTAAAGCTTTCAAATTTGGTGTGCAATACTTTTAAGGCTTTAAGACACTGTGGTGAAATTTTGAACAATTCCTTCATACTTTTTCACATATTCAGTAATAAAGTGTGTTCAGTTTAAAATTTAAAGTGACAGTAACGGTTTTATTTTAAAACGTTTTTTGTACTTTGTTATCAAGTTTATGCCTGTTTAACATGTCTGAACTATCAGATAGACTATGTTCTGTATGTGAGGAAGCCAAGGTTCCTTCTCATTTAAATAGATGTGATGTATGTGACAAAAAATTTAGAGAAAATGATGCCCAAGATGATTCCTCAAGTGAGGGGAGTAAGCATGGTACTGCATCTTCCCCTCCTTTGTCTACGCCAGTCTTGCCCACACAGGAGGCCCCTAGTACATCTAGTGTGCCGATACTCCTTACTATGCAACAATTAACGGCTGTAATGGATAATTCTATCAAAAACATTTTAGCCAAAATGCCCACTTATCAGCGAAAGCGCGACTGCTTTGTTTTAGAAAATACTGAAGAGCATGAGGACACTGACGATAATGGTTCTGACATGCCCCTACACCAGTCTGAGGGGGCCAGGGAGGTTTTGTCTGAGGGAGAAATTTCAGATTCAGGGAAAATTTCTCAACAAGCTGAACCTGATGTGATTACATTCAAATTTAAATTGGAACATCTCCGCGCTCTGCTTAAGGAGGTGTTATCTACTCTGGATGATTGTGACAATTTGGTCATTCCAGAGAAATTATGTAAGATGGACAAGTTCCTAGAGGTCCCGGGGCCCCCCGAAGCTTTTCCTATACCCAAGCGGGTGGCGGACATTGTAAACAAAGAATGGGAAAGGCCCGGCATACCTTTTGTCCCTCCCCCTATATTTAAGAAATTGTTTCCTATGGTCGACCCCAGAAAGGACTTATGGCAGACAGTCCCCAAGGTCGAGGGGGCGGTTTCTACTCTAAACAAACGCACTACTATCCCTATAGAAGATAGTTGTGCTTTCAAAGATCCTATGGATAAAAAATTAGAGGGTTTGCTTAAAAAGATGTTTGTTCAGCAAGGTTACCTTCTACAACCAATTTCATGCATTGTTCCTGTCACTACAGCAGCGTGTTTCTGGTTCGATGAACTAGAAAAGTCGCTCAATAAAGATTCTTCTTATGAGGAGATTTTGGACAGAATTCATGCTCTTAAATTGGCTAACTCTTTTACTTTAGACGCCACTTTGCAATTGGCTAGATTAGCGGCGAAAAATTCGGGGTTTGCTATTGTGGCGCGCAGAGCGCTTTGGCTAAAATCTTGGTCAGCGGATGCGTCTTCCAAGAACAAATTGCTTAACATACCTTTCAAGGGGAAAACGCTGTTTGGCCCTGACTTGAAAGAGATTATTTCAGATATCACTGGGGGTAAGGGCCACGCCCTTCCTCAGGATAGGTCTTTTACGGCTAAAAATAAACCAAATTTTCGTCCCTTTCGCAGAAACGAACCAGCTCCAAGTTCTACATCCTCTAAGCAAGAGGGTAATACTTCTCAAACCAAGCCAGCCTGGAGGCCAATGCAAGGCTGGAACAAAGGTAAGCAGGCCAAGAAACCTGCCACTGCTACCAAGACAGCATGAGATGTTGGCCCCCGATCCGGGACCGGATCTGGTGGGGGGCAGACTTTCTCTCTTCGCTCAGGCTTGGGCAAGAGATGTTCTGGATCCTTGGGTGCTAGAAATAGTCTCCCAAGGTTATCTTCTGGAATTCAAGGAGCTACCCCCAAGGGGGAGGTTCCACAGGTCTCAATTGTCTTCAGACCACATAAAAAGACAGGCATTCTTACATTGTGTAGAAGACCTGTTAAAAATGGGAGTGATTCATCCTGTTCCATTAGGAGAACAAGGGATGGGATTCTACTCCAATCTGTTCATAGTTCCCAAAAAAGAGGGAACATTCAGACCAATCTTAGATCTCAAGATCCTAAACAAATTTCTCAAGGTTCCATCGTTCAAAATGGAAACCATTCGGACAATTCTTCCTACCATCCAGGAAGGTCAATTCATGACCACGGTGGATTTAAAGGATGCGTATCTACATATTCCTATCCACAAGGAACATCATCGGTTCCTAAGGTTCGCCTTTCTGGACAAGCATTACCAGTTTGTGGCACTTCCATTCGGATTAGCCACTGCTCCAAGAATTTTCACAAAGGTACTAGGGTCCCTTCTAGCGGTGCTAAGACCAAGGGGCATTGCAGTAGTACCTTACTTGGACGACATACTGATTCAAGCGTCGTCCCTACCACAAGCAAAGGCTCATACGGACATTGTCCTGGCCTTTCTCAGATCTCACGGGTGGAAAGTGAACGTAGAAAAAAGTTCTCTATCTCCGTCAACAAGAGTTCCCTTCTTGGGAACAATAATAGACTCCTTAGAAATGAGGATTTTTCTGACAGAGGCCAGAAAATCAAAACTTCTAAGCTCTTGTCAAGTACTTCATTCTGTTCTTCTTCCTTCCATAGCGCAGTGCATGGAAGTAATAGGTTTGATGGTCGCGGCAATGGACATAGTTCCTTTTGCTCAAATTCATCTGAGACCATTACAACTGTGCATGCTCCGACGATACAAGTAGATCAGAGGACCAGAGATTCACTCCGTTGGTGGCTGACCCTGGACAACCTGTCACAGGGGATGAGCTTCCGCAGACCAGAGTGGGTCATTGTCACGACCGACGCCAGTCTGGTGGGCTGGGGCGCGGTCTGGGAACCCCTGAAAGCTCAGGGTCTTTGGTCTCGGGAAGAACCTCTTCTCCCGATAAATATTCTGGAACTGAGAGCGATATTCGATGCTCTCAAGGCTTGGCCTCAGCTAGCAAAGGCCAAATTCATACGGTTTCAATCAGACAACATGACGACTGTTGCGTATATCAACCATCAGGGGGGAACAAGGAGTTCCCTGGCGATGGAAGAAGTGACCAAAATCATTCAATGGGCGGAGACTCACTCCTGCCACTTGTCTGCAATCCACATCCCAGGAGTGGAAAATTGGGAAGCGGATTTTCTGAGTCGTCAGACATTTCATCCGGGGGAGTGGGAACTCCATCCGGAAATCTTTGCCCAAATAACTCAATTGTGGGGCATTCCAGACATGGATCTGATGGCCTCTCGTCAGAACTTCAAGGTTCCTTGCTACGGGTCCAGATCCAGGGATCCCAAGGCGACTCTAGTAGATGCACTAGTAGCACCTTGGACCTTCAATCTAGCTTATGTATTCCCACCGTTTCCTCTCATCCCCAGGCTGGTAGCCAGGATCAATCAGGAGAGGGCATCGGTGATCTTGATAGCTCCTGCGTGGCCACGCAGGACTTGGTATGCAGACCTGGTGAATATGTCATCGGCTCCACCATGGAAGCTACCTTTGAGACAGGACCTTCTTGTTCAAGGTCCGTTCGAACATCCGAATCTGGCCTCACTCCAACTGACTGCTTGGAGATTGAACGCTTGATTTTATCAAAGCGAGGGTTCTCAGATTCTGTCATTGATACTCTTGTTCAGGCCAGAAAGCCTGTAACTAGAAAAATCTACCATAAAATATGGAAAAAATATATCTGTTGGTGTGAATCTAAAGGATTCCCATGGAACAAGATAAAAATTCCTAAGATTCTATCCTTTCTTCAAGAAGGTTTGGAGAAAGGATTATCTGCAAGTTCTTTGAAGGGACAGATTTCTGCTTTATCTGTTTTACTTCACAAAAAGCTGGCGGCTGTGCCAGATGTTCAAGCTTTTGTTCAGGCTCTGGTTAGAATCAAGCCTGTTTACAAACCTTTGACTCCTCCTTGGAGTCTCAATTTAGTTCTTTCAGTTCTTCAGGGGGTTCCGTTTGAACCCCTACATTCCGTTGATATCAAGTTATTATCTTGGAAAGTTTTGTTTTTGGTTGCAATTTCTTCTGCTAGAAGAGTTTCAGAGTTATCTGCTCTGCAGTGTTCTCCTCCTTATCTGGTGTTCCATGCAGATAAGGTGGTTTTGCGTACTAAACCTGGTTTTCTTCCGAAAGTTGTTTCTAACAAAAACATTAACCAGGAGATAGTCGTGCCTTCTTTGTGTCCGAATCCAGTTTCAAAGAAGGAACGTTTGTTGCACAATTTGGATGTAGTTCGTGCTCTAAAATTCTATTTAGAGGCTACAAAGGATTTCAGACAAACATCTTCCTTGTTTGTTGTTTATTCTGGTAAAAGGAGAGGTCAAAAAGCAACTTCTACCTCTCTCTCTTTTTGGCTTAAAAGCATCATCAGATTGGCTTATGAGACTGCCGGACGGCAGCCTCCTGAAAGAATCACAGCTCATTCCACTAGGGCCGTGGCTTCCACATGGGCCTTCAAGAACGAGGCTTCTGTTGATCAGATATGTAAGGCAGCGACTTGGTCTTCACTGCACACTTTTACTAAATTTTACAAATTTGATACTTTTGCTTCTTCTGAGGCTATTTTTGGGAGAAAGGTTTTGCAAGCCGTGGTGCCTTCCATCTAGGTGACCTGATTTGCTCCCTCCCATCATCCGTGTCCTAAAGCTTTGGTATTGGTTCCCACAAGTAAGGATGACGCCGTGGACCGGACACACCTATGTTGGAGAAAACAGAATTTATGTTTACCTGATAAATTACTTTCTCCAACGGTGTGTCCGGTCCACGGCCCGCCCTGGTTTTTTTTTAATCAGGTCTGATGATTTATTTTCTTTAACTACAGTCACCACGGTATCATATGATTTCTCCTATGCAAATATTCCTCCTTTACGTCGGTCGAATGACTGGGGAAGGCGGAGCCTAGGAGGGATCATGTGACCAGCTTTGCTGGGCTCTTTGCCATTTCCTGTTGGGGAAGAGAATATCCCACAAGTAAGGATGACGCCGTGGACCGGACACACCGTTGGAGAAAGTAATTTATCAGGTAAACATAAATTCTGTTTTTGGCACTTCAGCTCCTGGCTTGGCCTCAGCTAGCGGAAGCCAGGTTCATAAGATTTCAGTCGGACAACATAACGACTGTTGCGTACATCAATCAGGGGGGAACAAAGAGTTCCCTAGCGATGAAGGAAGTAACCAAGATAATCCAATGGGCAGAGAATCACTCCTGCCATCTATCTGCTATTCACATCCCAGGAGTAGACAACTGGGAGGCGGACTATTTGAGTCGTCAGACTTTCCATCCGGGGGAGTGGGAACTCCATCCGGAGGTCTTTGCTCAGTTAACCCAATTATGGGGCATTCCAGACATGGATCTAATGGCGTCCCGTCAGAACTTCAAGATTCCTTGCTACGGGTCCAGATCCAGGGATCCCAAGGCGACTCTAGTGGATGCATTAGTGGCGCCTTGGTCGTTCAACCTAGCATATGTGTTTCCACCGTTTCCTCTCCTCCCCAGGCTCATAGCCAGGATCAAACAGGAGAAGGCCTCGGTGATTCTGATAGCTCCTGCGTGGCCACGCAGGACTTGGTATGCAGACCTGGTGAATATGTCATCGGCTCCACCATGGAAGCTACCTTTGAGACAGGACCTTCTAGTACAAGGTCCATTCGAACATCCCAATCTAGTTTCTCTGCAGCTGACTGCTTGGAAATTGAACGCTTGATTTTATCCAAGTGTGGGTTTTCAAATTCTGTGATTGATACTCTGGTCCAAGCCAGAAAACCTGTGACTAGAAAGATTTACCATAAAATATGGAAAAAATATATCTGTTGGTGTGAATCCAAAGGATTCTCCTGGAGTAAGATTAAAATTCCAAAGATTCTCTCCTTTCTCCAAGAAGGTTTGGATAAAGGATTGTCAGCTAGTTCTCTAAAAGGACAGATTTCTGCATTATCCGTCTTGTTGCACAAACGACTGGCAGCTTTGCCAGAGGTACAAGCTTTTGTTCAGGCTTTGGTTAGAATCAAGCCTGTTTACAGACCCATGACTCCTCCTTGGAGTCTAAATTTAGTTCTTTCAGTTCTTCAAGGGGTTCCGTTTGAACCTTTACATTCCATAGATATTAAGTTACTATCTTGGAAAGTTCTGTTTTTGGTTGCTATTTCTTCTGCTAGAAGAGTTTCTGAATTATCTGTGTGATCCACCCTATCTGGTGTTCCATTCAGATAAGGTTGTTTTGCGTACTAAGCCTGGTTTTCTTCCAAAAGTTGTTTCCAACGAGAACATCAACCAGGAAATAGTTGTTCCTTCTTTGTGTCCGAATCCAGTTTCAAAGAAGGAACGTTTATTGCACAATTTAGATGGTGTTCGTGCTTTAAAGTTCTATTTAGAAGCAACAAAAGATTTTAGACAAACCTCATCCTTGTTTGTCGTTTACTCTGGTAAGAGGAGAGGTCAAAAAGCTACTGCTACCTCTCTCTCTTTCTGGCTGAAAAGCATTATCCGCTTGGCTTATGAGACTGCCGGACGGCAGCCTCCTGACCGTATCACAGCTCACTCTACTAGGGCTGTGGCTTCCACATGGGCCTAGAAGAACGAGGCTTCTGTTGACCAGATATGTAAGGCAGCGACTTGGTCTTCTCTGCACACTTTGTCCAAATTCTACAAACTTGATACTTTTTCTTCTTCGGAGGCTATTTTTGGGAGAAAGGTTTTGCAAGCCGTGGTGCCTTCTGTTTAGGTAACCTGATTTGCTCCCTCCCTTCATCCGTGTCCTAAAGCTTTGGTATTGGTTCCCACAAGTAATGGATGACGCCGTGGACCGGACACACCAATGTTGGAGAAAACAGAATTTATGCTTACCTGATAAATTACTTTCTCCAACGGTGTGTCCGGTCCACGGCCCGCCCTGGTTTTTTTTAATCAGGTTGAAAATTTTTTTTCTTTATACACTACAGTCACCACGGCACCCTATGGTTTCTCCGTTTTCTCCTAACCGTCGGTCGAATGACTGGGAGGCGGAGCCAGAGGGGGAGCTATATGGACAGCTCTTGCTGTGTGCTCTCCTTGCCTTTCCCTGTGGGGGAGAACATTTCCCACAAGTAATGGATGACGCCGTGGACCGGACACACCGTTGGAGAAAGTAATTTATCAGGTAAGCATAAATTCTGTTTTTATGCAAATAATCTTTGTATCCTAAATTTGACAAATGTATTATTGCATTTTATTATTGCACTATTGCTTGTGTATAACTGTGTATAACCTCTGCAAAGGGATTAATTGTAACCAACAAAATAGTAACCACAAAAATTCTCCAAAACTTTTTTAAATAGATAATTAAAAGTTTAAATTATAATTAATATATAGTTTCCAAATATAGCTCAGGGCTTTTGCACATAATTCTAAAAGGGATTTTTTTTTTTTTGGGGGGGGGGGGGGATTTTTTAAATCAAAGGTTGTTTTATTTATATATATATATATATATATATATATATATATATATATATATATATATATATATATATATATATATATATATATATATATATGTATGTATATGTGTAGGTCCTCTTTGGCTTATACTGGAGTGTCCCTTTTTAAAATGCTTTTTATTTTATCCCATACGGAACTTAAAGGACCAGATGCATAATAAGCACTTAGTTTGAATTTCAAGTGAGTAGTAGAATTTTTATTTTTTTCTGACAAATTTCAAAGTTATGCCTCTTTTCCACCCCTCCTGTATTATGTGACAGCAATCAGCCAATCACACATGCCTATACGTATATTCTATAATGTTGGTCTGTGAATTCTTACACATGCTCAGTAGGAGCTGGTGAGTCAAAATGTAATCATAAAGACTGCACATTTCTTCTACTAAATACGACAAGTCCACGGATTCATCCTTACTTGTGGGATATTATCCTCCTGCTAACAGGAAGTGGCAAAGAGCAACACAGCAGAGCTGTCTATATAGCTCCTCCCTTGACCCCACCCGCCAGTCATTCTCACTTTGCCTATACTAAGTAATAGAAAGAGGTGATAAAATGATAGTTTTGATTTTCTTCAAGCAAGAAATTTTAAATGGTACCGGTGAGTGCTATTTTTTCCAAGGCAGCAGATGGATGAAGATTTCTGCCTGGAGACTGATGATCTTAGCAGTTGCCACTAAGATCCAAAGTAGTTCCCACAGAATGGCTGAGGAGTACTTGAGAAACTTCAGTGTGAGGAACGTTTTTCATGCTACAAGCATTGAGGTATGGTCAGTCATTTTTTTTTTCTGGAGAGACTGTTATTTCAGAACTGGCTGACAGTATTCCCATAAGGGAAGGGGTAAGCAGTAATCCTACATGTGATAGAAGGGTATTACTGGGACCTGTATGTTATGGGCTGAAAAAATGGTTGACACTGATAGCATAATGTTTGTTGGGCAAAACTATTTTATGTTTGGAAGGCAATTAACGTTTTTATCTATAAAGCAAACTTTTTTTTACTTTTGATGGCACTGGAGGGTTCACATGGCTTTCTTTAAGACTTGGGTATATGGAAACCCACATGGCTAGGTTCTAGACCGCTTTACAGTGGTTTTTACAAGGCAGTGAGACATCGATGTAGATGGGCGGGGCCTAATTTCGCACCTCAGATGCGCAGTTGAATTCCCCATGCAAGCTCCAGCTCCGGTGGGCCTCAAAGGAAAGATTTGGCCTAATCAAAGTGTTAGAGTGATTTTACAGACTCCTGAGGGCAGGTAGGCGCCACAGGTGCAGGGGGTTTATTGGTTAATTTCATAACGTTTTTTTGAGTAACTTTTTTTTTTTTTTCTATTAAGGGTTAAGCATACCTTACTTGTGGTGCAATCTTAGCTGGCAAGATAAGACACATATATACTAAAATTGGGATAATTATAACATTTTAGAGCAGTTTTGGAAAAATTGTACACTTTTTTTTTTTTTTTTTTTTTTCTCTTAAAGGCGCAGTACCGTTTTTCAGATTATTTTTTTTTTCACAAAATAAAGTGTTTTCAAGCCTGTTTGTGGTCATTACTAGCCTGTGTCAACATATCTGACATTGAGGAAAGTCAATATTCTATGTGTTTAGAAGCCATTGTGGAACCCCCACTTAAAATGTGTCCCTCATGTACTGAAAGGGCTTTACATTGCAAAGAACATGTTTTAGGTGATAAAAGTATGTCTCAGGATGATTCTCAGTCAGAAGAGAATCAGGTTATGCCATTTAATTCTCCCCAAGTGTCACAACCTTTAATGCCTAGTACTTCTAGCGCGTCTAATTATTTCACCCTGCAAGATATGGCTGCAGTTATGTCTACTACCCTTACAGAGGTATTCACTAAACTGCCTGGTTTACAGGGTATGCGCAGCAGGTCCGGTATTAGTGTAAATGCTGAGCCCTCTGATGCTTTATTGGCCATCTCTGATGTACCCTCACAGTGTTCTGATTTGGGGGTGGGGGAATTGCTGTCTGAGGGAGAGCTTTCAGATTCAGGAAAGATGTTTCCTCAAACAGACTCAGATGTGACGGCCTTTAAGTTTAAGCTTGAACACCTCCGCCTGTTACTCAGGGAGGTTTTAGCGACTCTGGATGATTGTGACCCTATTGTCATCCCACCAGAGAAATTGTGTAAAATGGATAAATATCTAGAGGTCCCTACTTACACTACTGTTTTTCCAGTCCCTAGAAGAATTTCAGACACTGTTACTAAGGAATGGGATAGACCAGGCATTCCGTTCTCTCCCCCTCCTACTTTTAAGAAAATGTTTCCCATATCTGACATCATTCGGGATTCGTGGCAGATGGTCCCTAAGGTGGAGGGAGCTATTTCTACCCTGGCTAAGCGTACAACTATACCTATTGAGGACAGTTGTGCTTTCAAAGATCCTATGGATAAAAAATTAGAGGATCTTCTAAAGAAATTATTTATTCATCAGGATTTTCATCTACAACCTATAGCGTGCATTGTTCCAGTAACTACTGCAGCAGCTTTTTGGTTTGAGGCTCTAGAGGAGTCTCTTAAGGTTGAGACTGCATTAGATGATATTTTGGATATAATTAATGGTCTCAAGCTAGCTAATTCTTTTATTACAGATTCCGCTTTCCAAATGGCTAAATTAGCGGCAAAGAATGCAGGCTTTGCCATTTTAGTGCGTAGAGCATTATGGCTTAAGTCTTGGTCTGCCGATGTGTCATCAAAATCCAAGTTTTTTGCTATTCCTTTTAAGGGTAAGACCCTATTCGGGCCTGAACTAAAGGATATCATTTCCGACATTACTGGAGGTAAAGGTCATGCCCTTCCTCAGGACAAGACGGTTAAAATGAGGGCCAAACAGAATAATTTTCGTTCCTTTCGAAACTTTAAAGGGTGGACCCTCTACTTCCTCCTCCGCCACTAAGCAAGAGGGGAATTTTGCACGATCCAAGTCAGTCTGGAGACCTAACCAGACCTGGAATTAAGGTAAACAGGCCAAGAAGCCCGCTGCTGCTACCAAGACAGCATGAAGGGGCAGCCCCCGATCTGGGACCAGATCTAGTAGGGGGCAGACTTTCTCTCTTCGCTCAGGCTTGGGCAAGAGACATTCAGGATCCCTGGGCATTAGAAATCGTGACCCAGGGGTATCGACTAGAATTCAAGGATTCTCTCCCAAGAGGGAGATTTCATCTTTCACGTTTGTCTGTAGACCAGACAAAAAGAGAGGCGTTTTTACGCTGTGTAGAAGACCTATATACCATGGGTGTAATCTGCCCAGTTCCAAAACTAGAACAGGGGCAGGGGTTTTACTCAAATCTGTTCGTGGTTCCCAAAAAAGAGGGAACCTTCAGACCGATCTTAGATCTCAAAAGTCTAAACAAATTTCTCAGAGTCCCATCGTTCACGATGGAGACCATACGAACAATTTTACCAATGATCCAGGAGGGTCAATATATGACCACCGTGGATTTGATGGATGCGTATCTTCACATTTCTGTCCACATAGATCATCACCAGTTCCTCAAGTTCGCCTTCCTGGACAAACATTACCAGTTTGTGACCCTCCCTTTTGGGTTGGCCACAGCTCCCAGAATCTTCACAAAGGTGCCAGGGTCCCTTCTGGCGGTTCTAAGGCCGCGGGGCATAGCAGTGGCGCCCTATCTGGACGATATTTTGATTCAGGCGTCAACTTACCATCTAGCCAAATCTCACACAGACATTGTGATGGCTTTGAAGAACTCACGGATGGAAGGTGAACAAACAAAAGAGTTCACTAGTTCCACTGACGGAGTTCCATTTCTAGGAACTCTGATAGACTCGGTAGACATGAAAATTTTTCTGACGGAGGTCAGAAAGTCAACGATCCTAACTACTTGCCGAGCACTTCATTTCCATTCCTCGGCCATCAGTGTCGCAGTGTATGGAGGTCATTGGGTTAATGGTAGCGTCAATGGACATAGTTCCGTTTGCTCGGTTGCATCTCAGACCACTGCAGCTGTGCATGCTCAGACAGTGGAATGGGGATTATTATTTATCTCCTCGGATAAATCTGGCTCTAGAGACCAGAGACTCTCTTCTTTGGTGGTTGTCACAGGATCATCTGTCCCAGGGAATGTGCTTCCGCAGGCCAGCATGGGTCATGGTGATGACGGACGCCAGCCTCTTGGGCTGGGGTGCAGTATGGAATTCCCTGAAGGCTCAGGGTGTTTGGACTCAGGAGTCCCTACTACCAATAAATATTCTGGAACTGAGAGCAATATTCAACGAGCTTCAAGCGTGGCTTCAGCTGGCCTCGGCCAAATTCATAAGATTCCAGTCGGACAATATCACGACTGTAGCATATATCAATCATCAAGGGGGAACATAGAGTTTTCTAGCAATGATAGAGGTTTCCAAAATAATTCGATGGGCAGAGACTCACTCTTGCCATCTATCAGCAATCTATATCCCAGGAGTGGAGAACTGGGAAGAGGATTTTCGTCAGACTTTTTATCCGGGGGAGTGGGAGCTCCAGCCGGAGGTGTTTGCGGCATTGATTCATCAATGGGGCACACCGGAATTGGATCTGATGGCATCTCGTCAGAATGCCAAACTTCCTTGTTACGGGTCCAGATCAAGGGATCCTCAAGCAGTACTGATAGATGCTCTAGCAGTACCTTGGTCGTTCAACCTGGCTTATGTGTTTCCTCCTTTTCCTCTCCTACCTCGTCTGATTGCAAGAATCAAACAGGAGAGGGCTTCGGTAATCTTGATAGCGCCTGCGTGGCCACGCAGGACTTGGTATGCAGATCTGGTGGAAATTTCATCTCTGCCACCGTGGAAACTGCCACTGAGACAGGACCTTCTCATATCTAAGCGGGGATTCTCTGAGTCTGTCATTGATACCTTGATTCAGGCTCGAAAGCCTGTCACTAGGAAAATTTACCATAAGATATGGCGTAAATATCTTTGTTGCGAATCCAATGGCTACTCATGGAGTAAGATCAGGATTCCTAGGATTTTGTCCTTTCTCCAAGAAGGATTTGAGAAGGGATTATCAGCTAGTTCCTTAAAGGGACAGATTTCTGCTTTGTCAATCTTACTACACAAGCGTCTGGCGGATGTCCCAGACGTTCAGTCGTTTTGGCAGGCTTTAGTTAGAATCAAGCCTGTGTTTAGACCTGTTGCTCCTCCATGGAATTTGAATTTAGTTCTAAATGTTCTTCAAGGGGTTCCGTTTGAACCCATGCATTCCATAGATATTAAGCTTCTATCTTGGAAAGTTCTGTTTTTAGTTGCTATCTCTTCTGCTCGAAGAGTTTGAGCTTTCTGCGTTACAATACGACTCGCCTTATCTTATATTCCATTCTGATAAGGTGGTTTTGCGCACTAAACCTGGATTCCTTCCTAAGGTTGTTTCAAATAAGAATATTAATCAGCAAATTGTTGTTCCTTCTCTATGTCCTAATCCTCCTAAGAAGGAGCGTCTGTTACATAACTTGGACGTGGTTCGTGCCTTGAAGTTTTACTTACAAGCAACTAAGGATTTCCGTCAAACATCTTTATTTGTTGTTTGTTCTGGAAAGTGCAGCGGTAAAAAAAGCTACGGCTACCGGTCTTTCTTTTTGGCTGAAAAGCAGCATCCGTTTGGCATATGAGACTGCTAGACAGCAGCCTCCTGAAAAAATTACAGCTCATTCTACTAGATCGGAGGCTTCCACATGGGCTTTTAAAAACAATGCTTCTGTTGAACAGATTTGTAAGGCTGCGACTTGGTCCTCCCTTCATACTTTTTCCAAATTTTACAAATTTGATACTTTAGCTTCTGAGGCTATTTTTGGGAGAAAAGTTCTTCAAGCAGTGGTGCCTTCTGTTTAGGTATCTGTCTTGTCCCTCCCGTTCATCCGTGTCCTGTAGCTTTGGTATTGTATCCCACAAGTAAGGATGAATCCGTGGACTCGTCGTTTCTAGTAGAAGAAAAGGAAATTTATGCTTACCTGATAAATTGATTTCTTCTACGATACGACGAGTCCACGGCCCTCCCTGTCAATTTAAGACAGATTATTTTTTTTTGTGTTCAAATCTTCAGTCACCTCTGCACCTTTTTAGTTTCTCCTTTTTCTTCCTATACCTTTGGTCGAATGACTGGGGGTGGAGTCAAGGGAGGAGCTATATAGACAGCTCTGCTGTGGTGCTCTTTGCCACTTCCTGTTAGCAGGAGGATAATATCCCAAAAGTAAGGATGAATCCGTGGACTCGTCGTATCGTAGAAGAAATCAATTTATCAGGTAAGCATAAATTTCCTTTTTTATTAATTGGAGTAAATTGGAAAGTTGTTGTGTTTTTTTTTTTTTTTATACATTGCATGCTCTATCTGATTTTAATGAAAGTTTAATTTTGACTTGTGTCCCTTTTTTTTTAATCAACACCAGAATGAAAAGTGAGATTACCCCCGCACATCCACAAATTCACTAGTATTGAGTACCCGTTAAATAAAAAAAAATCATGGTGTTTGTTTTTTTTGTTTGTTTTTTTCCCCTCCTCTCTTGGGAAAATATTTTGCAACATCTGTTGCCTACATGGTGGGGACTGCTAAATTAAGACGCGTCCTTGAGGAAGGGAAGAATATGCTTGTAAATAACACAGCATGTTTTCTATAAAACCCTTTTTTTCAAGCGCTTTGCTTGCTTGATTTCTAGATGTTTTGCTTCTTTTTCTGTAGCCTAGAGAAGGAAACACCTTTTTTATATATAGTTTGTATACAATAAATTTGTACCGAAAAGGTTTAGGTGGAATGCCTGAAAACCAATACTAATTTTGATGCCTCATTTAAGATTATGATTCTGCTTCAGAACTGCTACTTGCTTACTCTCTTTAAACATATTTGTTAACATTTTCACAAACTTTAGGTTTCGCACTGAAATTTTATTCACAAACCGCTTGTGCAATCATGGCACAAATGATTTGCAAAAGTTTTTTTTTTTTTTTTTTTTCTGCATCTCTTTTGTTCTGAAACAGGAGACCTACATGGCTTTGCCATCATTTGTTTTGGTAATTAGAAGGCTGCTAAATGCAGCTACGCACCACGCTTCTATTTTTCAGGTTAATCAGGTAGCTTATAAGGTTAAAGGGACAGTCTTCTCCAAAAATGTTATTGTTTAAATAGATTGATAATCCTTTTTTGTTACCCATAACCAACAGGATTATATTAATACACTTTTTACCCCTGTATTTACCTTGTATCTAAGCCTTTTCTGACATACCCTTGATCACATGACTTTATTATCTATTGACTTGCATTTTATCCAACCAGTTCAATATCTGCCACAACTGGCGTGTTGGCACAATATCTATATGGCTCACATGAACTAGTACTCCCCTGTTGTGAAAAGCTAATAAAAAATGTATGTATTAAGAGGCTGTCTTTAGTGCTTAGAAACTGGCAGAAATTTAGAGGTTTAAATGTTATAAAGTATATTAATATAACCATGTTGGTTGTGCAAAGCTGGGGAATGGGTAGTAAATGCGTATCTATCTGTTTAAACAATAACAATTCTGGTGTAGTGTCCCTTTTTATTATTAGCTTTAGTGTAGAGATTACCCTCGTGCCTGACACCTTTCACCCCCGATCCCTTCCAAACCGCTCTTTTCTCGTTTTTTGTTTTTTTTAGATTATTCCTCATATATATGTATTTAATGCTTTCCTTGGCTGAAACATGCATTTGGTACCTAAGCATTATGTCAGTTTGTCAACCCCTGTAATATACGTCATTTTGAGTGCTTATTGGGATGGAAAGGTGAAATTTTTTTAAATGTGCTTAGAAATAGAAGCATCCCATATATATATTTCCATGCAAAAATGCTTCTAGTATGTTGTATGACTTGAATGAAGTCTTCACTGACCATACATACCACCACCATCTCATGAACATTTAAATTTTTATTATATCCCTTTGTTCACAAATCGGCCAGACATTTTCAATCGTTTAACTAGAAATATTTTTGTAACTATTCTTTGTATAGGTATGTAATTTAATATTGTGCAAAGGTTGTTGTTTGTGTTTTTTTAAATCTTCATATCCAGGTGTGGCTACAGATAATTACAGAATGATTCTGCAATCCAATTAAGTGGAAAGTATTTATAAAGTTGTTTTATGTGACATGCAGGATAGTCATAGTTCTTAGATTTTTGTTTCTCTCCTGGTAGGAAAAGGAAATGCAAAAATATACTTGGAACCCCATAACACAATATCTAGGATAGCAGCAAGATTTCCTGTTGGCATGCATTTGCAACCTTTATTTAATAGCCATTGAATTTTACCATTATGAAAACTTTGAAGATTTTTAAGAGAATGTTGTAAAGGGCATTCATGTGTAATATAATTCCTAAAATTTGCTTGAGATTTTTATCAATACCCTTAGTGCAGATGACAACATACGGTCATCATCCCCACAAATCCTTTAGTACAAATAACCACGTCATCATTCGGGGGGGGGGGGGGCTGCTTTCAGAAGTCCATTTACTCTTAGTATCTGAATTAGGACTTTTTATAATATATACACACCACATACCATAAGACAAAACCAAACAAAACATAAAACAAGAGTAGAAGAAAAAAAAACCCACAAGTTGAAACATTGGGTCTCTCTAGCTGTCAACTATCTCCTCCTAGTACCAAGTATATATTATCTAAAACTCCCACATTCTATAATTCTTCTGAAAACAAGAAACCTGATTCTCGCAGGGGCTTCAAAATCTCTACTTTTTTTTTTTTTTTTTTTTTTTTTTTTTTTTAAATGTATAGTTTTACTTATTTTTAAATAACATTGCTCTGATTTTCAGACTCCTAACCAAGCCCCAAAGTTTTATTTGAATACCGTCCGCTACCTTCCCCAGCTTGCTCCTGTTTGTGTAAAGGGTCTTTTCATATGCAAAAGAAGGGGGGGGGGGGGTGTCTGATATTTCCCACTTGCAGTGGGCTTTCAGACTACCTTTTCAACAGAGCTAAACTGAGAGCTTCTAAGTAAGTTTTTTGTTTTTAAACTGTTTTATACTGGATTTTTATATCTGTATCTGTGCATCTTTTTCTTTATAGTAGTGTCCATTACATGCAATTATATGAAAATGAGTGTATACTGTCCCTTTAAGCCTTTCCACCAAGCCGTCACTATGAGGAGGGTGTGGGCATGAAGGAGTTAATAGCGCTCAGCCACCCAGACAAAGAAAGAAAGAGAACAGTTCAGAGTAACCCTGGCAATGCTAATCCAGGTATTGACTACTCCTCATGAGTGTTATGACAGGAAGTATGAAAAATGTTCAGCTCCCTTTAAAGGGACAGTCTAGTAAAAATTAAACTCATGATTTCAGATGGTTCATGCAATTTTAAACACCTTTGCATTTATTATTTTATCATCAAATTTGCTTTGTTCTTTTGGTATTCTTAGTTTAACGCTAAACCTAGGTAGGGTCATATGCTAAGTAATTTCTAAGCCCTTTAATAATTTATCTGAATGCATTTGACAGTTTTTCCACAGCTAGAGGGTGTTCGTTCATGTGTGCCACATCGATAACATCATGCTTACACTCGTGGGCACTGATTGGCTAAAATGCAAGTCTGTCAAGAAAAAATAACGTGGCAGTATGCATAGGCTTAGACACAAGGTAATCAGAGGTAAAAAGTATATTAATATAACTGTGTTGGTTATGCAAAACTGGGGAATGGGTAATAAAGGGATTATCTATCTTTTTAAAACGATGACAATTCTGGAGTAGACTGTCCCTTTTAAGCCCTATTAACCCGAAAAGCCCACCAGAGCTCCAGAGTATCCCATATTCTTGGTGATTGGTGACTACACTCTTATGGCTTTTGTCATTGCACACCAGCTGTATTCAGTTATTACCAAGAAATGCATTTTAGCTTTGAAGCTTACTTTATGTATTTAACCTCTTTCCAGAGGTTAAACACAGAGCAGCTTATAACACAACTATGAGCATTTAAAGGGACAGTATGCACCAATTTTCATATAACTGCATGTAATTCACTACTATAAAGATTAATATGCACAGATACTCGAACACCCACTGCATATGAAAAAACTCTTTACACTAACAGGAACAAGCTGGAGTAGGTATATGTCGGTATTCTCCTAAAACTTTGGGGCTTGATTAGGAGTCTGAAAATCAGAGCAATGTTTTTTTTTTTTTTTAAAAATGAGCAAAACTATCCATTAAAAAAAAAAAAAAAAAAAACCTGTATGGGCTATATAAATGGATCATCTACAAAACATTTATGCAAAGACAAATCGAGTATATAATGTCCCTTTAACAAATAAAAGCATTTTCTTATTGCACTTTGATATTCTTTTTAAATAAATAATTGTTTAACCTCCTTCATAGTGGTTACACACATTTAAAGTCAGGGTTAGGAGCTGCAGTGCATTGTAGATGACGCCATACTCTGCTAGTCAAATGTAGAAGTTGTTTTGAACACCCAGTGAGCAGTTAGTACATGAGTGTCACTTGCACACATCATGCCTTTCCTGTTTATTTTCATAACTTCAGTTTGTCGTGCATCGTTCCACTGCTGCCAGTCCCTTTTACTGTCACTTTAAGAGAATGCTTCAGTTCAGAATTTAATGACTTCAGCCACAGTGTTGGCTGAAGGGCATGTTGCAAACATGGTGTGTTTTTCTGTTGAAGATTTGAAGCAACTTCCCGGAATACATTTCAAAACTGTTCTGCCACTTCTTAACTGTGTGCTTTTCTTTTTTTAACACTGGCTTTTCTTGGAATCAAGAACATAGGGATTTGATTTTAATCTGTACTGGAATTGTGTTTACTGTAACAATGTGCATGTGTGTAAGGTATCTTGACTACTTGCCTATGGTGCCTATATGTGTGGTGTGTGTGTATGTGTGGTATGCATGTATGACCCCCCTTTATGTAAAATATCTTATGTCATTACACAGCTTATACATGCAACCTAAAGGTGTGTGTGTTTTTTTTTTTTTTTTTGTATACATAGTACCCTCAGAAAGATAGAACTGTAATGAGAGGTAATAATTGTTTTTTTAAATATAGACTACAGGTATACCTAGTTTTTATTGCGCTTTGCAGATGTTGCTCTTTTTACATATTGAAGGTTTGTGGCGTCACTGGGGCGTGTGGGGCTCACCCTGGTGACACCCGGCGGGGGGGGGGGGGGGGGTGACACCACTAGACAGGCAGGGACATACTCAGAGCCGCCATGCAGCAGAATTTAACTTTTTGGCTTTCTTCTATAAGATACGACGACTCCACGGATTCATCCTTTACTTGTGGGATATTATCCTCCTGCCAACAGGAAGTGGCAAAGAGCACCACAGCAGAGCTGTCCATATAGCTCCTCCCCTGATCTCTAATCTCTCTTTTCATTCTGGTGTTGATTAAAAAAGGGACACAAGTCAAAATTAAACTTTCATTAAAATCAGAGCATGCAATTTATTAAAAAACAAACTTTCCAATTAATAAAAAAGGAAATTTATGCTTACCTGATTAAATTGATTTCTTCTACGATACGGCGAGTCCACGGATTCATCCTTTACTTGTGGGATATTATCCTCTTGCCAACAGGAAGTGGCAAAGAGCACCACAGCAGAGCTGTCCATATAGCTTCTCCCCTGACTCCACCCCCCAGTCATACTCTAAGTAATAGGAAGGGTAAAGTGAAAGAGGTGATAAAATGTTAGTTTTAATTTTCTTCAAGCAAGAGTTCTTTTATTTTAAATGGTACCGGTGTGTACTATTTTTCCCTCAGGCAGCAGATGGAGGAAGACTTCTGCCTGGAGGCTGATGATTTTAGCAGTTGTTACTAAGTTCCAGAGCAGTTCCCACAGAATGGCTGAGGAGTACTTAGTCCCTTTTTTTTTCCAAATCGAAAGCTTAAAGCCAATCGCAGTGGCCAGGTCGTGCTTCCATATCATCCCATCAAGCATTGAGACCATAACAAACCTCTGATTGGTCGTCATAAAAGGCGCAGAGCCAATCTGGTCACACGGCAACACACCAACCTCTAACTACGTGTCTGATGGGGGACTGTCATAGCAGGGGGTGTACCTCTCGACCCTCAAAAGAAAACGATGAACCAACCCCAGGCTCAATGGAGTGAGCCAGCCTCCAGAGACAAGACCAAACAGAGTCCACATCACGGGGGGGGCGTGTCCTGTCCCACTATACTATACAGCCTGAGTGATGACAACAGAGCTACATCGCAGTTCCATGCACTAAAAATAAAAAACACAGATCAATGTAATTGCCACAGTAAAAAACCTAAGCACTGACTGATCAGGTAGCAGGATGTGCATGATATACAATAAGTTTGACAATAGCCTTGGGGACCATGCAAAACACAGGGAAGCAGAGTATCCTGAGTCTAGGAATACATAAGTGCATGAACCAATCAATCTAATAGTCACCACAAAATGAACTCCATGCATGAAACATCAAAAACTCTATCTGCCACTAGTGTGGCAACAGATAAAGGGGGATTATAATAGTTCACAGAGCACCAAAAGATCCCATAGTCTGCACAGGATGTACTCTGTCAAAAACGTAATGTGTAAGCCACATGTAGAGCCAGTAATGGGAACCTTGATTCATCATAAGCGCTATATAAGGCTGTATCAATGATATTTAACAAAACAATATAGATGGTTAACTACCACCACCCACTAGAGGTAGTGTAAGCTACTAAATAATTGCCAAAGGCCAAACAAACAACCTTCAAAATATAGACAGTCTCAAAAGAGAACTATCATAAAAATAATTCACTGGAGATACTGGCTATGCAGAGAATAAACCCATACATGGGGTCACGCCCCAGTGGCGTATCCACTCAAGAAATGGTTTATGTGAAGGACAAGGCTCTCCATTAACCACACAAATGGTACAGACACAGAATCCCCAAACATATACCTGAAAACATTGGGACTCCCAAAGAAACCGTTACTGTCCCAACAAAGAAGAGTATAAAGATCTAAGGACTCTAGCACATAGCCCACCAAGCACATCCAGAAGAGCCGAACATGTAGAAGTGTGGATATTATCAACCAAGACAATAAAACAGGTTAAAAACATATAAAAAATTCATAGCAGACACAGACAGTAAAAACCTCACATCATAGGCAAACGTGAAAAGATCAGAGAATTATATAATCAAAAAGAGGGCAACCGAATCACAGTGGGGATTTCCGAATAGGGCCATGTATATACAGCAAATTACTAAGTGTCACAGAGGAAAAATAAGGAGACATCCATCAATAGGGATGGAATCATGGACTCTCAATTAACCAAACATGAAAATAAGCTTAAAAATAAGATTAAAATAACTGACCTTTATGCAACCATGGCCCTGGGGTACTCCGGGGATGCACCCCTAGTCACAAGCTCATCTACGGATAGTGGACTCTCGTAACAAAAGCTGTGTTACATCCTCCAAATTAGCAACGTTCTAAATAGCACTGCCAACCAGTATGTATGCTCAGTCCTCTAGGTGTTAGAGTCCCAAGTTCGTAAATACATCTGGACTCTTTTTGTAGGAGGATATTGGCTCTGTTTCTGCCTCTTTTCAGGCTCGGTACATGGTTGATAATTCTAAACCTAAGATCTTTTACAGTGTGTTCGGCCTCCAAGAAGTAGCGGGCCACTGGTTGGTCAGACTTTTCTTTTGAGATGGCTGTGCGGATACTAGATTGGTGGTTGACCATGCTAGTCCTTGCGTCATTTGTTGTTTTGGTACACATGAGGAAAAATTTTATTTCATATTTTTTCTTCCGGTCTGGATGATGAAAGTATGTGCCAGTCAACATACCATTACAGGTCACACAACTGGTGCACCTAAAACGCCTGTTCTTCCTTCTTCTAAGCCAAGTTTGCTGGGACTGATCAGGGCTGATATCCGTTTTTATGAGTGAGTCCTTAAGACTCTGACCCGCGTTTAGGCTATTCTGGGGTATCCCAGATGACCCGTTGATATTGTACTTTGCGGATATTATGGATCAGGGTTGGTTGATGGCTTACACATTATGTTTTGACATAGAGAACATCCTGTGGAGACTATGGAATTTATAGATGCTCTGTGAACTGTTATGATCCCCCTTTTATCTGTTTCCACGCTAGTGGCCAATAGAGTTTTTGATGCTTCATGCATGGAGTTAATCTTGTGGTGACGATTAGATTGGCGCTTGGGTTCATGCACTTATTTATCCCTACACTCAGGATACTCGGCTTCCCCGTGTTTTTTGCACAGTCCCCAAGGCTGTTGTCACACTTATAGTAGTATATCATTGTATGCCTAGACCACATCCTGCTAGTCAGTCAGTGCTTAGGTTTTTTACTGTGGCAATTCAATCGATCTGTGTGTTTGTTTTTTTATTTTTAGTGCATGGAACTGCGATGTAGCTCTGTTGTCATCACTCAGACTGTATAGTATTGTGGGGCAGGACCCCCCCCCCCCCGTGATGCCGGCTCTGTTTGCTCTTGCCTCTGGAGGCTGGCTCACTCTATTGAGCCCGGGTTGGTTCTTTGTTTTCTTTTGATGGTGTAGAGGTATGCCCCCTGCTATGACGGTCCCCCATCAGACACGTAGTTAGAGTTGTGTGTGTGGCTGTATTGGCTCAAACTCTTTTATGATGACCAATCAGAGGTTTGTTATGGTCTCCATGTGGTTTGTTTACATTCTGTTTATGTTTGGCTTGAGTTTTTATCGATCCTATACAATCCAATTGCACCCTAAAGAAGTGGACCGTACAGTTTTGGGTATTACTGATTGAACCACTGAGTGTTGGATATTTTTGTTCACATTTTCTATTTTTCACATTTGATGTTTGATTACTAATTTGCATTGCTAACGGGCACTTCATTTAATTGGTGTAGGCTTTGCACACAGACAGCCGCTATTGGCTGAGTTCTAGGGGAGGGGTTCATAGGCCTTTAAAAGTCTTGTTTGTTCACTTGCGGTTTGTCACAGGAAGGGACAGCATCTAGTCCCGAAACGTCACATATAATAAAGTTTTTTTTTTTTATTTTTTTTTTATTTGCCACGGATGCCTGTAGACCAGTGAGTGCTTATTAACACGATTCTTAATTTTACTACAGCACCCTGACGGATATTGGTTGACGGTATGAGTACATACACGGTACTTGTTTTGTGCATATACTGTGTGTGTGTGTATGTATAAAACACAGGAATGGACCGCACTGGGTACACATCCTAAGCCACAGCAAACTCCACAGCCCTGAATACTGACAGACGGCTGCAAAGTTCCCAGCAACCCAGGCAGTTAACCCCAGAGCAGCCTGGGTGACAGGCCCACAGGGAAGCATTACAAACATTATCAACACAACACACACAAAACCTGGCACTCGCCAGCAGATTCACAGTAAGGTTTACAAAAATAGCCCTACCCACTAGAGCTTAAATCCCTTCCACTCTCCCTGAAGGGTCAGATGTTGGATAAATGATACTACACACCGTGCAGAAATTTGTTTAAAAAAATCTCGATGTTTACTGTCCCTTCAAGTAATTAAAAAAAAAAAAAATTAAAATAGCTCCTTTTAGCATTTTTAACTCTGAGACTGGCACCTTGTGCATTTGCTGGGTGCCAATCAAAGAGCTTTAGCAGGCGCTATCTTTGCAATGTATAAATATTTAAGTTTTTTTATGGTGGAGTTAAAAGCATGGGATTAAAATCCTCCATTTTATATAAGTAGAAACCATAAAATTAGTGTATAGAAAATTAGCAAATTGGCAAAAAACAAGAGGGGATAGTAAGTATCCCCTCTAGCTTATACCTAGAAGTACTCTGATTCCAATGCACCAGAGAACTCTGGGTAAAATATGCAAATTAGAATTCTGATTTTTGTTGATGAGAACTAATGTGTTTGAAACAGCTGTCCAAAAGTGTTGTTTTTTTTGTTTTTGCTGCACCTACCCCATAAGGAGATTGCTGTTATTAAACTATAATGTATATCTAATTTGCATATCTTATGGTGCATTGGTAACAATGCATAGCATACAGAGTACTTTTGGGGAAAAACAAGCAGGGATACTTGCCTGGATTTACTAATTGTCTATACAAAAATGCTATTTCTCTTACAATGTATCAATCATGCAAAGTGATGGTAAACTTCTTTTTAAAATCAGATCCGGAATGTTAGTGATATTGGCTCGCAAAAAAGTTGACTATTGAAGTGGGTGTCGGAGAGCTGAGTATTTTTGGATTTCAAATTAACTTATAGCGCATCTTCGTGTTAACTGATGAATGAAAAGCCATCTAAAATATCACTTAACATTTCGGAACGGATTTTAAAAAGTGAAAGTTAACCATCACTTAAAACAACAAATTTATATGTGTGGGTGTATATGTATATATAGAGAGATATATGTAAAAAAGTTTAAAGTTGTATTACACAATAGTTTTTGTTCACTTTGCAGCTTGTATAATGAAGACAGAAATTTACTTCGCATTAGAGAACGAGAGAGACGAAATCAGGAAGCTCTTCAAGAGAGAGAAACATTTCATGACCATGTGCCTTTGTTTGCTGAACCCTACAAGGTATCTCATATATTACATACTTGTCAAATATAATATATTACCTATGACAACAGACATTGATAGTAGAGGTTAAAGGGACAGTTCTTTCCTAAGTTATGGTGACTCCACAGCATCATCAATTACTGTTGGGAATATCAGTCCTGGCCAGCAGGAGGAGGCAAATATCACCACAGATAAACTGTTAAGTATCACTTCCCTTCCCACAAACCCCAGTCATTCTCTTTGCCTTCAGTGCAAGGAGGTGAAGTTTTTGGTGTCTGAAGAAGATTGGATTTATTTCACTTCAAGCAAGATTTTATTATTTTGAAAGCCAGAGTAGGTTTATTCTGACCTTTCCTCTTAAGATTGGGTCTAGCCGTACTCCACGTTAGTCTCTTCAGTAGGGCAGTAGTGGCTTTAAAGCAGTTGGGAACTTGTGAGGTGGACCTTGCTGCATTTTCCTAACATTTTGCTGCTCATGGTATAGAAATCCAGAGTAGGCTTACTCTGTTCTCTCTGTTTCTGCAGGTCTCTGTGAGGAGTGCCATCCTCTAATACCGGGCAAACTGTTGTCCTGCCTGACAGCTAGATTACAGGTAAGTGCCTTATTTGTCTTCTAGATGGGCACTTAAGAATGAACTGCAACATTATTGGGACGCACAATCCTTGGGAAGGATTTAATTTAGGCAGTGGCAGGCACTTTTTATGTGTGAGACATGTGGGGTTTGTTCCTTATAGTGGAATTCCCCCATGAGGCTTTATTTATAAATTATGGTACCCTTTACAGTAATTTCTGTGGGTTTTAATTCCGGGTTTTAATACTCCACTTGTCAGCTTATTGGGATTGCTCAGTGTTACAGATATATATCCACTATAGTACAGTGGTGAGTCAATAGTTTGGGGAGTGTGTGTACCGGTCATATAGTCAGCTGATGTCTAACTTTTGGCAAATTATTCTGACGGTTGCTGTAATGAAGCGCGCAGTTGATTTTAGCTGTGCACTTCGTTTTCACTTGATCGTGTCTCCGCCTTCTAGAACGGAGCGGCGCAATTTTAATTATGTTAAGCCTGTTTTTTTTTCTAATGCCCGCCTCCTTCTCCGGCTGAGAAGGAAACGGTTCTTTGCAAGAGACTTAGTTGGTGTTATGGCTCTTTTAATTCCCCGGTACACCCGATGCTCTGATGGAGCTGCTCTCCTAATTCAGATTCTCTGGCGCTGCATCACCGAGCCAGGCTGGTGTTGCTCCCAGTCCTTGCACTGTAAAGGCTGGGAGTTTATCAGAGCAATCTTTCATATATATGTGCTAGCCACATGGGCAACTTATATATTTAAAGTAAAAGTAAAGGCATTTGTTTAAAATTAAACACCTTTTAATGTAAAAAGTGTATGCACTATTTTAGGATAATACAATTTTTGTGCTGTTATTTGGTTCTTGGAGACAGACTGCTCCTAAGGACAAATCAGGTGATGTCTTGGGTAATTGTGTGACTATGCAATTTTGGTTTCCCCATTTTTAAAAGGAGTTTAATATTTTAAATAAAATATTTTTTCTTTTATATCTGAGCCTCATGTCTGTCCTCATGTCTTATGGTGCTGTTTATGCAATGCCACAGTTTTCTCCTCTGACGTCCCAAGCCGTTATGACATCACATACAGTGCCCTGCAGTTCCTCTCTATCTCCTGGCGGAGTTTATTTGCCTGCAGAATTAGCTGCCCAGATATCTTTGCGGTATCTGCGGCTTTATCTGCCTTTACTATGCTAAAAGGGAAACTCTAGAGGAAAATTTGAGACTCAGGTAGTAAGGTTTCTGTTCCACCTGCTGCTACTCGGGTTGTGTTCCCTCATACGTCATGTTGCGGTGAATACGTTGGTAGTCTCCTGAGGGTGAAATCTCAGTTTCGGACAGAATAATTCCTTTATCTGATGCTGAAGTAGTAATCTTCAGATTTAAAGGGACACTCAACCCAAATTTTTTCTTTTGTAATTCAGAAAGAGCATGCAATTTTAAGCAACTTTCTAATTTACTCCTATTATCAATTTTTCTTCGTTCTCTTGCTATCATTATTTGGAAAAGAAGGCATCTAAGCTTTTTTTTGGTTTGAATACTCTGGACAGCACTTTTTTATTGGTGGATGAATTTATCCACCAATCAGCAAGGACAACCCAGGTTGTTCACCAAAAATGGGCCGACATCTAAACTTACATTCTTGCATTTCAAATAAAGATACCAAGAGAATGAAGAAAATTTGATAATAGGAGTAAATTAGAAAGTTGCTTAAAATGTCATGCTCTATCTGAATCACAAAAGAAAAAAAATTGGGTCTAGTATCCCTAGACAGAATTCCTTTCTTCTGATGCTACCATGTAAGGTTTTAACTGGGTGCCAAGATATCTGGCTTTGCTGTGCTAGCCCGCGGGGCGTTGTGGCTATTTCTTGGTCAGTGGATTTTTTCCTCTGAGTCCAATTCTCTGGCAATTCCTTACAAGGGTAAGACCTTGTTGGGTCCTGATTTGATAGAAAGATTTTTGATTTTTAAACCTGAAGGAGTTTGCCCCCAATCCAGGATTGGACCAAGTGGGGAGCTGAATCTTTGTTTTCAAACATGGATACGGGATGTCCCAAATAGGCTGCGGAAATAGTATCTCAGGGTTATTACATATAATCATACCTTTCTTCCCAGAGGCAGGTTCCTCCTCTCCATTATCTGCAGCCAAGATAACAGTGAGGCATTGTGAAGTGCTTTTTGGGGTCTCTCTTTTCTGTGAATGATTGTCCTTTTCCTTGTGTGGGAAAAGGGCCTAGGATTCTATTCATCCCTGGTTGTGGTTCCCAATATAGAGGGAGCTTTTTTTGTCCTATGATAGACCTAATGTGTCTCATAAATTTTCTCAGGGTACTGTCCTGCTAAATGAAAATCAGTGGTTTCTTTTTTTCCTTTGGTCCAAGAGGGTCGGTTCATGGGGGCCATATACCTGGAGGATGCATATCCGTCAAGTTCATGATATTTGTATTTCGGTCAAACTCTGTTTGTGGCTCTTCCCCTTGCCATGGCTCCCTGTGGGGGTTACCTTGACAGTTATCAATTTTCAGAGAACTGCTGTGGTGGCCTTCCGCCTCACTGCCTTGACTTCCTGGACGACCTAGTGGTTCAGGCATCTCTCTTTTCAACAAACTCTCATCCAGTGATTTTGTTGTCCTTTCTTCATTCCCATGGATGGGAAGTGAATCTGAATATGAGTTCCCTTGTTCCAGCTTTAAGGGTAGTTTTCTTAGTGACCTTTTTAGTTTCCTTATCTCTGAAAATATTTTTGTCAGGGATCAGAAAATCAAGGTATTGCCTCTCTCTGCAGTCTGTTAGGCCTTTTAGGGCCTCAATGCATGGTGGTAATTGGTCTGATGGTGATTTTCATTGGACATCATCCCTTGCTCGATTCCATCTGAGAGTCTGCTTTTATGCATGTTTAGATAGTAGACTGGGGATTTTGTGGCTCTGTCTCACAGGATAGATCTAGATCGGTCGATTATGAGATTATTCCCCGCTAGGGAATTAGTGGTAGAACGCTCGCTTAGCTTGCGAGAGGTAGTGGGATTGTTGCCCGCATCCTACAGGAGCATCTGTCTCTGAGCATATGCTTCTGGAAATATTCCTGAGTAATAGTGACCACGGAGTTTAGAAATACCCAATGTTTACATCTTCTTTGCTTTTTTTGTAAGTTATAGGGCCATAAATACAAGTAGCACTTTGCTATTTCCAAGCTATTTTTTTTTATTTTTTTTTTAGTAGACATCGCAAAGTATTCATCTAGGCCAATTTTGGTATATTTCGTGCCACCATTTCACCGCCAAATGCAATTAAATACAAAAAATCGTTCGCTTTTTCACTCCATTTTTTTCACAAACTTTTGGTTTCTCACTGAAATTATTTACAAACAGCTTGTGCAATTATGGCTTAAATGGTTGTAAATGCTTCTCTGGGATCCCCTTTGTTCAGAAATAGCAGACATATATGGCTTTGGCATTGCTTTTTGGTAATTAGAAGGCCGCTAAATGCCACTGCACACCACACGTGTATTATGCCCAGCAGTGAAGGGGTTAATTATGTAGCTTGAAGGGAGCTTATAGGGTTAATTTTAGCTGTAGTGTAGTAGACAGCCCAAAGTATTGATCTAGGCCCATTTTGGTATATTTCATGCCACCATTTCACCGCCAAATGCTATCAAATAAAAAAAAAAAAAGTTCCCTATTTCACAAACTTTTTCACAAACTTTAGGTTTCTCACGGAAATTATTTACAAACAGCTTGTGCAATTATGGCACAAATGGTTGTAAATGCTTCTCTGGGATCCCCTTTGTTCAGAAATAGCAGACATATATGGCTTTGGCATTGCTTTTTGGTAATTGGAAGGCCGCCAAATGCCGCTGCGCATCACACGTTATTATGGCTAGCAGTGAAGGGGTTAATTATGTAGCTTGTAGGGAGCTTGCAGGGTTAATTTTAGCTTTAGTGTAGAGCTCAGCCTCCGACCTAAAACTTCAGACCCCCTGATCCCTCCCAAACAGCTCTCTTCCCTCCCCCACCCCACAATTGTCCCTGTCATCTTAAGTACTGGCAGAAACTCTGCCAGTACTAAAATAAAAGCTATATTTGGGCTTTTTTTTTTTTTTTAAAGCATATTTACATATGCTGCTGTGTAGAATCCCCCCTTAGCCCCAACCTCACTGATCCCCCACCAAACAGCTCTCTAACCCTCCCCCTCTGCCTTAATGGGCGCCATCTTGGGTACTGGCAGCTGTCTGCCAGTACCCAGTTTAGTAAAAAAAAGTTGGTTTTTTTTGTTTGTTTTTTAAATTGCCCTTTTCTGTAGTGTAGCTTCCCCCCCCCCCCCCCCCAAGACCAACCACCCACCCCTTCCAGATCCCTTAGATGCTTAGATACAATTTGTAAATAATTTTTTTTTACTTTTATCAACTTTTTTTTCTGCAGTGTAGCGGTTCCCTCCCGCGCGCGCCCCCGTCTGTCCCGCCCCCTCCACTCGGCCCATCGATGGCCGCCCACCCGCCTCCCAGACTGGCTCCCACCCACCAACGATACCGGCCACCGATGTCCGGTGCAGAGAGGGGCACAGAGTGGCTCTCTCTGCATCGGATGGCCAAGGGGGGTTATTGCAGGATGCCTCGATATCGAGGCATCACTGCAATAACCGGAAAGCAGCTGGAATCGAGCAGGATCGCTTCCAGCTGCTTTCCAGACCAAGGACGTATGGCGTACGTCCTTGGTCGTTAAGGGGTTAACAGTTTATCCGTGGTGCTCTTTGCCGCCTCCTGCTGGCCAGGAGTAATATTCCCAACAGTAATTGATGCCGTGGACTCACCATATCCGGAAAGAAAGAAATTTATCAGGTAAGCATAAATTTTGTTTTTACACTCTATTTTTTCTTTGCATAAATGTTTTGTAGATGATCCATTTATATTTCCCATCTGGGAGTGTCTAACAATGTATAGTTATTGCCTTTTCTTTCATGTAATTAGCAAAAGTCCATGAGCTAGTGACGTATGGGATATACATTCCTACCAGGAGGGGCAAAGTTTCCCAAACCTCAAAAATGCCTACAAATACACCCCTCACCACACCCACAAATCAGTTTTACAATCTTTGCCTCCTATGGAGGTGGTGAAGTAAGTTTGTGCTAGATTCTACGTTGATATGCGCTCCGCAGCAGGTTGGAGCCCGTTTTTCCTCTCAGCGTGCAGTGAATGTCAGAGGGATGTGAGGAGAGAGTATTGCCTGTTTGAATTCAATGATCTCCTTCTACGGGGTCTATTTCATAGGTTCTCTGTTATCGGTCGTAGAGATTCATCTCTTACCTCCCTTTTCAGATCGACGATATACTCTTATATATACCATTACCTCTACTGATTTTCGTTTCAGTACTGGTTTGGCTTTTCTACAAACATGTAGATGAGTGTCCTGGGGTAAGTAAGTCTTATTTTCTGTGACACTCTAAGCTATGGTTGGGCACTTTTATATAAAGTTCTAAATATATGTATTCAAACATTTATTTGCCTTGACTCAGGATGTTCAACGTTCCTTATTTCAGACAGTCAGTTTCATATTTGGGATAATGCATATGAATAAATCATTTTTTCTTACCTTAAAAATTTGTCTTTTTCCCTGTGGGTTGTTAGGCTCGCGGGGGCTGAAAATGCTTCATTTTATTGCTTCATTCTTGGCGCGGACTTTTTTGGCGCAAATTTTTTTTTCTGTTTCCGGCGTCATACGTGTCGCCGGAAGTTGCGTCATTTTTTGACTTTTTTTGCGGCAAAAGTGTCGGCGTTCCGGATGTGGCGTCATTTTTGGCGCCAAATAATGTGGGCGTCTTTTTTGTCGCTAAAAAAATATGGGCGTCACTATTGTCTCCGCATTATTTAAGTCTCATTATTTATTGCTTCTGGTTGCTAGAAGCTTGTTCACTGGCATTTTTTCCCATTCCTGAAACTGTCATTTAAGGAATTTGATCAATTTTGCTTTATATGTTGTTTTTTCTATTACATATTGCAAGATGTCCCACGTTGAAACTGAGTCAGAAGATACTTCTGGAAAATCGCTGCCTGGTGCTGGAGCTACCAAAGCTAAGTGTATCTGCTGTAAACTTATGGTATCTGTTCCTCCAGCTGTTTGTACTGATTGTCATGACAAACTTGTTAATGCAGATAATATTTCCTTTAGTACTGTTACATTACCTGTTGCTGTTCCGTCAACATCTAATATTCAGAGTGTTCCTGATAACATAAGAGATTTTGTTTCTAAATCCATTAAGAAGGCTATGTCTGTTATTCCTCCTAGTAAACTTAAAAAGTCTTTTAAAACTTCTCATTTTTCAAATGAATTTTTAAATGAACATCATCATTCTGATTCTGATAATGGTTCTTCTTGTTCAGAGGATTCTGTCTCAGAGGTTGATGCTGATAAATCTTCATATTTATTTAAAATGGAATTTATTCGTTCTTTACTTAAAGAAGTCCTAATTGCATTAGAAATTGAGGATTCTGGTCCTCTTAAAAACCTTATCTAAACGTTTAGATTTAGTATCAAATCTCCTGTAGTTATTCCAGAAGTTTTTCCTGTCCCTGGTGCTATTTCTGAAGTAATTTCCAGGGAATGGAATAATTTGGGTAATTCATTTACTCCTTCTAAATGTTTTAAGCAATTATATCCTGTGCCAGCTGACAGATTAGAATTTTGGGACAAAATCCCTAAGGTTGATGGGGCTGTCTCTACTCTTGCTAAGCGTACTACTATTCCTACGGCAGATGGTACTTCCTTTAAGGATCCTTTAGATAGGAAAATTGAATCCTTTCTAAGAAAAGCTTACTTGTGTTCAGGTAATCTTCTTAGACCTGCTATATCTTTAGCAGATGTTGCTGCAGCTTCAACTTTTTGGTTAGAAGCTTTAGCGCAACAAGTAACAGATCATAATTCTCATAGCATTATTATTCTTCTTCAACATGCTAATAATTTTATTTGTGATGCCATCTTTGATATCATTAGAGTTGATGTCAGGTATATGTCTCTAGCTATTTTAGCTAGAAGAGCTTTATGGCTTAAAACTTGGAATGCTGATATGTCTTCTAAGTCTACTCTGCTTTCCCTTTCTTTCCAGGGTAATAAATTATTTGGTTCTCAGTTGGATTCTATTATCTCAACTGTTACTGGAGGGAAAGGAACTTTTTTACCACAGGATAAAAAATCTAAAGGTAAATTCAGGTCTAATAATCGTTTTCGTTCCTTTCGTCACAACAAGGAACAAAAGCCTGATCCTTCATCCTCAGGAGCGGTATCAGTTTGGAAACCATCTCCAGTCTGGAATAAATCCAAGCCTTTTAGAAAATCAAAGCCAGCTCCTAAGTCCACATGAAGGTGCGGCCCTCATTCCAGCTCAGCTGGTAGGGGGCAGATTACGTTTTTTCAAAGAAATTTGGATCTAAAAATATTGAATCGTTATGTAAGGATACCAACATTCAAAATGGTAACTGTAAGGACTATCCTACCTTTTGTTCAGCAAGGGCATTATATGTCTACAATAGATTTACAGGATGCATATCTGCATATTCCGATTCATCTAGATCACTATCAGTTTCTGAGATTCTCTTTCCTAGACAAGCATTACCAGTTTGTGGCTCTGCCGTTTGGCCTAGCAACAGCTCCAAGAATTTTTACAAACGTTCTCGGTGCCCTTCTGTCTAATCAGAGAACAGGGTATTGTGGTATTTCCTTATTTGGACGATATCTTGGTACTTGCTCAGTCTTCACATTTAGCAGAATCTCAAACGAATCGACTTGTGTTGTTTCTTCAAGATCATGGTTGGAGGATCAATTTACCAAAAAGTTCATTGATTCCTCAGACAAGGGTAACCTTTTTAGGTTTCCAGATAGATTCAGTGTCCATGACTCTATCTTTGACAGACAAGAGACGTCTAAAATTGATATTAGCTTGTCGAAACCTTCAGTCACAATCATTCCCTTCGGTAGCCTTATGCATGGAAATTCTAGGTCTTATGACTGCTGCATCGGACGCGATCCCCTTTGCTCGTTTTCACATGCGACCTCTTCAGCTCTGTATGCTGAACCAGTGGTGCAGGGATTACACAAAGAGATCTCAATTAATATCTTTAAAACCGATTGTACGACACTCTCTGACGTGGTGGACAGATCACCATCGTTTAGTTCAGGGGGCTTCTTTTGTTCTTCCGACCTGGACTGTAATTTCAACAGATGCAAGTCTCACAGGTTGGGGAGCTGTGTGGGGGTCTCTGACAGCACAAGGGGTTTGGGAATCTCAGGAGGTGAGATTACCGATCAATATTTTGGAACTCCGTGCAATTTTCAGAGCTCTTCAGTCTTGGCCTCTTCTAAAGAGAGAATCGTTCATTTGTTTTCAGACAGACAATGTCACAACTGTGGCATACATCAATCATCAAGGAGGGACTCAGTCCTCTGGCTATGAAAGAAGTATCTCGAATTCTGGTTTGGGCGGAATCCAGCTCCTGTCTAGTTTCTGCGGTTCATATCCCAGGTATAGACAATTGGGAAGCGGATTATCTCAGTCGCCAAACGTTACATCCGGACGAATGGTCTCTTCACCCAGAGATATTTCTTCAGATTGTTCAAATGTGGGGACTTCCAGAAATAGATCTGATGGCCTCTCATCTAAACAAGAAACTTCCCAGGTATTTGTCCAGATCCAGGGATCCTCAAGCGGAAGCAGTGGATGCATTGTCACTTCCTTGGAAGTATCATCCTGCCTATATCTTTCCGCCTCTAGTTCTTCTTCCAAGAGTAATCTCCAAGATTCTGAAGGAATGCTCGTTTGTTCTGCTGGTAGCTCCAGCATGGCCTCACAGGTTTTGGTATGCGGATCTTGTCCGGATGGCCTCTTGCCAACCGTGGACTCTTCCGTTAAGACCAGACCTTCTGTCGCAAGGTCCTTTTTTCCATCAGGATCTCAAATCCTTAAATTTAAAGGTATGGAGATTGAACGCTTGATTCTTAGTCAAAGAGGTTTCTCTGACTCTGTGATTAATACTATGTTACAGGCTCGTAAATCTGTATCTAGGGAGATATATTATAGAGTCTGGAAGACTTACATTTCTTGGTGTCTTTCTCATCATTTTTCCTGGCATTCTTTTAGAATTCCGAGAATTTTGCAGTTTCTTCAGGATGGTTTGGATAAAGGTTTGTCTGCAAGTTCCTTGAAAGGACAAATCTCTGCTCTTTCTATTCTTTTTCACAGAAAGATTGCTAATCTTCCTGATATTCATTGTTTTGTACAAGCTTTGGTTCGTATAAAACCTGTCATTAAGTCAATTTCTCCTCCTTGGAGTTTGAATTTGGTTCTGGGGGCTCTTCAAGCTCCTCCGTTTGAACCTATGCATTCATTGGACATTAAATTACTTTCTTGGAAAGTTTTTTGTTCCTTTTGGCCATCTCTTCTGCCAGAAGAGTTTCTGAATTATCTGCTCTTTCTTGTGAGTCTCCTTTTCTGATTTTTCACCAGGATAAGGCGGTGTTGCGAACTTCTTTTAAATTTTTACCTAAGGTTGTGAATTCTAACAACATTAGTAGAGAAATTGTGGTTCCTTATGTCCTAATCCTAAGAATTCTAAGGAGAAATCATTGCATTCTTTGAAATATTATGTTGAAGCTACTAAGAATTTCCGAAAGACTTCTAGTCTATTTGTTATCTTTTCCGGTTCTAGGAAAGGTCAGAAGGCCTCTGCCATTTCTTTGGCATCTTGGTTGAAATCTTTAATTCATCATGCTTATGTTGAGTCGGGTAAAACTCCGCCTCAAAGGATTACAGCTCATTCTACTAGGTCAGTTTCTACTTCCTGGGCGTTTAGGAATGATGCTTCGGTTGATCAGATTTGCAAAGTAGCAACTTGGTCTTCTTTGCATACTTTTACTAAATTCTACCATTTTGATGTGTTTTCTTCTTCTGAAGCTGTCTTTGGTAGAAAAATACTTCAGGAAGCTGTTTCAGTTTGAATCTTCTGCTTATATTTTCAGTTTTTTTCTTTATGAGATTTAAACTTTATTTTTGGGTGTGGATTTTTTTCAGCGGAATTGGCTGTCTTTATTTTATCCCTCCCTCTCTAGTGACTCTTGCGTGGAAGATCCACATCTTGGGTAGTCATTATCCCATACGTCACTAGCTCATGGACTCTTGCTAATTACATGAAAGAAAACATAATTTATGTAAGAACTTACCTGATAAATTCATTTCTTTCATATTAGCAAGAGTCCATGAGGCCCACCCTTTTTTGTGGTGGTTATGATTTTTTTGTATAAAGCACAATTATTCCAATTCCGTATATTTATGCTTCGCACTTTTTTCTTATCACCCCACTTCTTGGCTATTCGTTAAACTGATTTGTGGGTGTGGTGAGGGGTGTATTTGTAGGCATTTTTGAGGTTTGGGAAACTGCCCCTCCTGGTAGGAATGTATATCCCATACGTCACTAGCTCATGGACTCTTGCTAATATGAAAGAAATGAATTTATCAGGTAAGTTCTTACATAAATTATGTTTTTTTTTAAAAAAATAACGTGCTGATTTTCAGACTCCTTACCAAGCCCCAAAGATTTAGATGTATACTGATGTCTACAGATTAAAGCTTGCTCCTGTTTGTCTAACGGGTCTTTTCATATGCGGGGGCAGTGTCTGCTCATCCTGATTTCACAGCCCCTTTTACTGTGTGTCCCAGCCTAACCTCATCAACAGTGCTAAACTGGGAGCTTCTAAGGAAGATTTTAAAATGTTTTATACTGTATTTTTATAGCGCTATCTTTGCATATTCTTTATAGTGGTCTATTACATACTGTTGTTTTTGTGTTTTGTTTTCTCATTTAAAGCCATGTTCATTTGGTATAATTTTCTTGTAATTCGATTGTACTGTTTTGTTTTTTAAATGTTGGCCATTTGTAACCTGTTACTAAAAATAGAAATATTAATAAAAAATGTAAAAAAAAATTGTTATTCATCGCAGAGGTAAAAACCAATAAGAAACTGGTATACTAATACAAAAATAGATATTGTGATCCGAAAACACTAAATACATAAGCTAAGTATTTAGCTTATTCACCACAACCCTCTAATCTTGGGAGCCACCATGTTGAAATCTAGCTTTTGCTGCATTCCAGTGCACATGTGCAGCAACTCGCCTTCAGATACCTGCAGTAAAATCTTGGTTTCATAATAGCGATACTCTTAATTAGAGGGCGGTGCATTAACTGTATTTAGCGTTTAATGTTCCATTTAAAGCTGCAGTTATTACATTTTAATTCCATTTATTAATAGTAATTCTTGTAATAAAAAAGTGATAGACATTATTGTTTGCTACCCATTCCCCAGCTTTACATAACCAAGATTGTTATATTAATATACTTTATAATTTCAAAGTTTGCCTGATTCTAAGCCCCTGCAGGTCATCTTATTTCTGTGCTTTTCATTAGTATTTTAAAACTTGCACAACAGCCAAACAGTGCTAGTTCATGTGTGTCAGATAACATTGTGCTCACTCCTGTGGAGAATTGTAATGGTTATAGAAGAGCCAGCACTGATTGGCTAAAATACAAGATTGTAAAAAACACTGAGATAAGGGACAGTCTGCAGAGTCTTAGATAGTAATCATAGAGGTAAAAAGTATATTAATATAACCGTGTTGGTTATGCAAAACTTGGGAATGGGTAATGTAGTGATTGGACATTTTGCAAATATTTCTTAGATCTGTATATATACTTTTTTTTTTTTTTTATTCTTTTTTTTTTTATTTAGACAAGTAAGGGAGATGAATTGTCAAGTCTCATCCAGAGCATGCTAGGTAATTATGAGGATGTAAAGGAACCAATTGGTGCAAAATCGATTCCAAGTCTTATTAGTATGTCTGAAAGTGCACTGCCTATGAGTTCACAAGGGAAACCTGACCGTCGGAGCACCTTCTCTCAGCGTTCATTCCACAGTGGTGACCACCAGTCTGTTCGGCATCCTAACCCTTATTCTGGACCATCTTCTGGACACCAGCACAGGCCGCGTACTGGTACTGAGCAGACATCTGACAAGCTTGTAAAAAAACAAAAAACTGTTAGAGAACGGCCTCAAGATCACAGTTCTCGTGAGCGGCAAAGTGGAACTGTGGCCATGGATAAGACAGGCAGGCAAGCTCAAGAAGATCCTGCTGAACCTTTATCCTCCCCTTCATTTATACCTGCCCTTTCCCCTCTTTTTTCTTCTTTGTCCCCACCAATAGAACCCTTATCCCCAATACATTCCAGCCATTATACAGATTCCAAGCCGAAGGGTGTCAAAAGCCATGAGAAAAAATACGGTCATGCTACGTCATCCCCAGCCTTGAGTGACACTGGAAACAGAGAGAGTGCTACTCCTGTTGCAAATTTGGTGCCTTCTACACAATCTTTTCCCCCATCCTTACCTTCAAAAACAAGTGCAATGCCTCAAAAGCCCACAGCATATGTGAGGCCAATGGATGGACCGGATCAAGCCACAGTTGAATCTCCAGAGCTGAAGCCTCTATCGGAGGACTACAATGAGGAATCATATGGAAGCCTATCGGATCTGAAGGCCAATGTGAATGTGAAGGAGTTCTCCAAGCTAGATATGCCCTCTGAAACCTCTGAGGTGGGTCATCTGCTATATTGACAAATTGTGTAATCTGTTGTTGTTGTTGTTTTTTTTAATTCTGCAATTAAAGGAACACTAAAGTCAAAATGATTCAGAGCACACAATTTTAAACACCTTTCCAATTCACTTCCATTATATAAATGTGCATAATCTTCTTTTTTTTTTTTTTTTTTTTTTGCAGTTTGAGGCACCAGCTGCTACTGAGCATGTACAAGAGTTTACAGAATATACATATAAGCATTTTGTGATTGGCTGATGCCTGTCACATAATACAGTAGGAAAGAAAATAGAACTATTTTCAGAAATCTACTGCTAATTTGTCATTCAAACTAAGGGGCCAATTCTGAAAACAGGGTGTCTCACTAAGGGGCATAATTAAAATCATACAATATGAATCATTATTACAAAAATACGCAGGGAACAAAATTGTACTGTTAGAGTGCATCAATAATTGCAACAAAATTGTTCACCAAAAATTGTGTTGTCAAAATGTAAAATTTGTTGGTAGATTACAAAGGAATAAATCGTATTAACTATGCACAGCGTAAATCGTAATTTAAGTACACTGGATGTGCAAGAAAAAAGCAAGAAATTTGTACAAAATACAAAGTATAATTGTTTTTTTGTTGTCGTTTTTTTATTGTAAAATGGTCTGAACATGGGCATGTATGAAATTTCCCCTTAAATCCCAGAGTAATTCTATAAACATTTTTGCACTACAGTTCTTACAGTTTTTTCTTGCAAGTTAAAATGTGGCGAGTTTTCACCAAAATATTCAAAATAATTATTCTGGAAGGGAAAACCTTTGCATACAAAAATAACCGATTTTTAAGGTACTGTGCACTGAGAACGGAGTCATTTGATTTGTAGTAAACGTGATATTCAAGTTTTAAAACACTCCGGTTTCACCATCTGCACTTCACCCTGCATGGCAAACTTTTACCTAGCATAGAGCTCTCATTATTTGTGTTTTATTTAATAGAAATCCATGAGGGCTGTCTCTGCGTGTGATGGCGTGGAAACCCGCGTCTAGATTTGCAAATTTTATAGAATTGGCCCTAAGTGCATTGTCTATTTATAATGCATTTATTAATTCTGTTGTGTTTAGTGGTCCTTTTTAAAAAGACTTGAACCCCAAATGTTTTCTTTCATGATGCAGATAGAGCATACAATTTTAAAGGGGCACAAGTCAACATAAACTTTGATTCAGATAGAGCAGGCAATTTTAAACATCTCTCCAATTTACTTCCATTAACAAAATGTGCACAGTCTTTTTATATTAACACTTTGAGTCATCAGCTTCTACTGAGCATGTGCAAGAATTCATAGGATATTCGTATATGCATTTATAATGGCTGTCACATGATACAGGAGTGGAGGAAATACATATTTTTTAATTTGTCCAAAAAAATCTACTGCTCATTTGAAGTTCAGACTAAGTGCTATTGTATTATCTTTTAGTCATGCAAACCTACTCTATTTACGGGTCCTTTAAACAGCTTTCCAGCTTACTTCTATAATAATTTGTTTTATTCTCTTGGTATCCTTTTGTTGAATGAGCAGCAATGCACTATTTGGAGTTAGCAGAAAGACAATAGCAAGACAAATATATGTGCAGCCACCAATCAGCAGCTTATGAGCCTACCTGGGTTTACTTTTCAACAAATGATAAAAATTGGAAAGTTTATTTAATATTGCATACCCTTTTAAGCACTGCATTATACAAGACCTTAAAACATTTTATTTTGCAAACCTTCATACTCGAGCATGTTTATCTAATCTGCTTTGCTTTGACCATTAGCAAACGGATATAAATAATTTGCTGCACTGGTCAAACAATCACTGTTTAGCAGGGTAAGGGTTCTTATATCATGTAGGAGCCACTACAACAGTCTTTGTGGCTAATGGGGGGAAAAAGGCAAGTTACAGTAAGAGTGGGCAAAACACACAATGTAAAAGTAATTATGTTTAATAAACCATATTTGCAAAGTAAACTTTTTTATGGAAAATTTGCAAGGTTTTGATATTTTGGAGCCATCACAGGATATACCCCATTGAAAATTCTCTTGTGCAAAGGGACCTAAAACTGCAATAAAAAAGAGAGAAAATTGGCAATATGTGTACTTTCTTTTTAAAAAAACCTTTTCATGGTATTGGTGAAAACATTCTATGGTTACTGTCCCTTTTGAAGAGATACATGGCCAGATAATAAATAATTAATTTTCAGTTATATAATCACCATCTTAAAGGGACATTAAACTCTACATAAATGTTCTTTATGGTATTGAGTAATTCCCCGCCTCCCTCTAGTCATAGCTGCCTCCATGTTGAAATCTTTTTCTGCATTCCAGTGCTGTCGTGTTTGCACCTGTGCAGCAACGGCCCTTTTTGATACATGCAGTGAAACCGAAGTGCCAAAATGCCAGCATCAATAGGTAAAGGGAAGTGCCTGAAATGTTTGACCTTTTTAAACAAAATATTTGTTATGCAGGTCTTTTGCAACGCAGTGCATAATTTAATGATGCGTATTATGTATATTTTGTAAATGTTCTTTAAATAAACACATTAGTTTAATGTCGCTTTAACATATCATCACATGTTAAGCAATTTGCTTCATGAACTAATAATGCTGTAATTGGATGCCAGCAACTGAAGCCAAAGCGCAGACAGTCACTTTTTTTTATGTCCAGCTAGCAGGATATTACTGAAGGCATGTAACTGGCCACTTGACTCTGCCCCAGGTTCAGTTATGGCTTCCAGTCCAATTCTTTAGAAGACTTTCAGTATTTACTTTTTCTCTCATTCTGTTGGCCTCTTCTAGAAATTTCTTTTCATAAGTAAAGTGAGGAGTCGGAAAAGGTATCGCTCCCAGAGAACATATGGTTGTGATCTGCTAGACAAATATACTTTGTGTGTTTGTTTAAAGCTTACAGTGCTTTTCTGACGTCCATGATCTAGATTAGACTGTGTCCAAGTGATAATTCTACAACGGGAACATTTTGTTTGGCTTCTCAGTTTGTTAAAACCTGTGTATTATTCTGAAAGATTTTGCAAGCGCTCTAATTTTATAGGAAGAGTGGTATCTTGTTTTTGGGAGTGGATTTCTGCTATAATAGTTAACGGATACCTATAATAAGTGAATGAGTGCCAAAGAGTTAATTTAAAGGGACAGTAAAATCAAAATGAGTGTGTAAGAGAGCATACATTTTTAAACAACTTTTCAATTTTACTTCTGTAATCAAAATTGTTTTGTTCGCTAGTATCTTTTGTAGGAGTAAATCTAGGCAGGCTCATAATTTACTCTCGTTAAAGGACCTTTTAAATGCAGTTAAATTGTATAAACAACAAACACATAATACAATGACCATACAATAGCATTTACTCTGAATATTATATTAAGTGTGTTTTGAATTTTGTCAGAAAAAAAATCTACTGCTCCATTTATCAGCCCCCCTGTATCATGTGACAGCCATCAGCCAATAAAAGACTCGTACATATACACTGAACTCTTGCACATGCTCAGTAAAGTTGTAGCCTCAAAGTGGATTAAAAGAATGCACAATTTTATCATGGAAGGTTATTGTCAAATGCTCTATTTGAATTCCGAAAGTTTAATTTTGGCTTTAGTGTGTCTTTCGGTTTGACCACCCTTTTTTCTACCTTTCTACTTCATTTTTGGAATCCATAAAAGCAAGAGTCTACAATATTTCATGGAGTTTTAGCTTCTATGCCAATATCAAAGAAATTGTCACCTAACAAATGTCCTTTTTCATAGCTGATAACTTTCCTACAGTAAGATGTTGTTGAGATCCAATTGCTGATACAGTTGGGTCCTTCTTGTGGGCATGCAGAGGGGAAAAAAAATACTGCAAAAATATAATGGAAAGGGATTAGACTATAACCAGGGTAAGCCAAGAATATATATAAAAAATAGGAGCAAATTAGCTCTTCTAAGATGCCAGAAGGGCTTGATATGTAGAAGTTTTTGTTGTTTTTTTTGTTTGTTTTTTAGGGACATTCCAGCCAAAACTGAAATCCACATGGATGCATTTTAATTCTGAATAGAAGCACTTTTGTTATATACAGGTATTGGTAAAAATGCTTCTAAAAAAGTTATAGCTGTTTCAAAAGTGTATTTTAAATGCCGGTACACTGAGAATATCTGTTTCCATTGAACGTGCAGAGAAAAATGTTATCATTAAAACGGTGATAACATTAACTAGAATCCTTTTTGCCAATACATGTATATTGCAAATATGTTTCTATTCAAAGAATAGAATTTAAATTTACTAATGCAGAAGCGGACTGTACTGCCGGTGATCTACAGAGATGTATATTGCAAACTCTGCTGCACAGGCTTTAATACCTGGTTCCATTTAGTGATATTAAATGGAAAGAATTTGCTCTTCTAAGTAAGCAAACCTTTTTACAGGTGATTTTAATAGGATGCTTTGATATCTCACAATGCATGTATTAAGCCCGGGATTAAAACACACATGTCAGAATATTTTATATGTGTTATGTGTCATTTGTGAGGCTTGTAACCTGACACAGAACATATTTGTGTAACAAAAAGTTATTCATGATTTCTTTTATAGTTTTTTATCTTTACAAGATGCAACATAGTTTTCCAGTGAGTTACCTGGTGATTTAATTTCTATATGGCCCACCTTGGTGGTTTTGATCTCCTGGGAGTTCCCTACCATGTTAGTCATAATAAATAAATAAATATATATTCATAAAAAGATTGCTGAGAAAAAGTTTCTATTAAAGGGACGATCAAGTCCAAAAAAAACCTTTCATGATTTAAATAGGGCATGTAATTTAATTTTAAACAACTTTCCAATATACTTGTATCACCAATTTTGCTTTGTTCTCTTCGTATTCTTAGTTGAAGCTAAAACCTCATGTGCTAATTTCTTAGATCTTGAAGACTGCCTCTAATCTGAATGCATTTTAACCACTAGAGGGCACTCGTTCATGTGTTTTGTATAGATAACATTGAGCTCATGCACGTGAAGTTACCCTGGAGTGATCACTGATTGGCTAAAATGCAAGTCTGTCAAACGAACTGAAATAAGGGGGCAGTCTGCAGAGGCTTAGATACAAGGTAATCACAGAGGTAAAAAGTGTATTTCTATAACGGCGTTGGTTATGCAAAACTGGGGAATGGGTAATAAAGGGATTATCTTTCTCTTTAAACAACAAAAATTCTGGTGTTGGCTGTCCCTTTTTAAAGGAATTTGAAAACCCTAAAACATTTTGTGATTCACACCGAGCATACACGTTTAAAGCGGTTTCCAATTAACTTTATAAAATTGGCTTAGGTCCCAAGTTAGATGCCTAGTTAGGTGTCTGGAGCGCTAGATGACAGGAAATAGTGCTGCCATCTAGTGTTCTTGCAGACGGGGAACATTCTTGCAAAACTGCTGCCGAATAGTGCTTCAATCAATCAGACAAGTTCACGTTCCTGTGCTTGCGTCTCTGTTTTTTTAACAAAAGATAAGAGAACACAGAATAGTTAATAATAAAAGTTCTTTAGAAGGTTGTGTAAAATTACATGCCTATCTGAATCATGAAAGAAAAATTTGAAGTTTCATGTGCCTTTTAATAACACAGTAGATGGTTTTTAAAATGATCCAATGAGCACGTATTGCTAATGTAAAGCTTAGCAATTTGAAGGTTCTGTTAAAGTATATATTTTTATCCTTTAACCAGCCTGCAGGCCTCCTCCCTGCATATCTTTCACTAGCACGGTGATAAAGCATGTCAAGTGTACCACGCCTCCTATACATTTGTTTTAAAGAGACAGTATGTACCAATGTTCAACTGCTTGTAGTAGACACTACTATAAAAAGAATATGTACAAATGCTGGATATAAAAATCCTGTATAAAACCTTTTAAAAACTTACTTAGAAGCTCCCAATTTAGCACTGTAGACAAAAGTATACAAAACTTTGGGGCTTGGTTAGGAGTTGAAAATCAGCACAATGTTATTTTTAAAAAAATAACCAAAACTATACATTGATACAAAAACATGCCCAGATGTGCTATATAAACCCTTCAAAATATGTATGCAAAGAAAAATCTAGTGTACAATGTCCCTTTAATACATACTGTCAGCTGTGACTGCTGGTCAGAACTGGGGGGTAAAAACTGCACAAAGCGTAGTAGCCAGCAAGAGCTTGCATGGGATGTTTAAAAGGTAACAATATATACTTTCACAGATCTTTGCCACTAGTAAGCTTTACATTAGCGGTATCACCGTAAAGGGACTTGGAAGAGTTTTACTGACACCAATTAATCCAGTCCACAGCTGCAAAAATGCAGTTCCATTTACATTGCTTTGCTTCTTGCAGCCAATCAGTTGCTGGATCAACTGTGAAGTGCATCTCTGATTGGCTGCTCAGAGCAAAGTTCAACAAAAACAAAACAAAAATTAAATGTATAAAGCAAACACTAAAGGTGAGTCTGCACTGAAATTGAAAATATTTTGTATGTTTATAAAAAAATGTCTTAAGTCATTGTTAAACTGTAGCTGCTATAGAGTAGACTTTAGTTTTATATATTTACCAACATACATACATAAGCAGTTGACTTCCAGTTAAGGAAGTTTATGATTGCTTTGTTTTTTAATAAGGAAATAAAAAGCAGTTTATAAAGTGAAAACATATAATTTTCTTTCATGTAATTAGCAAGAGTCCATGAGCTAGTGACGTATGGGATATACATTCCTACCAGGAGGGGCAAAGTTTCCCAAACATCAAAATGCCTATAAATACACCCCTCACCACACCCACAATTCAGTTTTTACAAACTTTGCCTCCGATGGAGGTGGTGAAGTAAGTTTGTGCTAGATTCTACGTTGATATGCGCTCCGCAGCAAGTTGGGGCCCGGTTTTCCTCTCAGCGTGCAGTGAATGTCAGAGGGATGTGAGGAGTATTGCCTATTTGAATGCAGTGATCTCCTTCTAAGGGGTCTATTTCATAGGTTCTCTGTTATCGGTCGTAGAGATTCATCTCTTACCTCCCTTTTCAGATCGACGATATACTCTTATATATACCATTACCTCTACTGATTCTCGTTTCAGTACTGGTTTGGCTATCTACTATATGTAGATGAGTGTCCTGGGGTAAGTAAGTCTTATTTTTTGTGACACTCCTAGCTATGGTTGGGCACTTTGTTTATAAAGTTCTAAATATATGTATTCAAACATTTATTTGCCTTGACTCAGAATGTTCAACTTTCCTTATTTTTCAGACAGTCAGTTTCATATTTGGGATAATGCATTTTAATTTAACATTTTTTCTTACCTTAAAATTTGACTTTTTCCCTGTGGGCTGTTAGGCTCGCGGGGGCTGAAAATGCTTCATTTTATTGCGTCATTCTTGGCGCGGACTTTTTTGGCGCAAAAATTCTATTTCCGTTTCCGGCGTCATACGTGTCGCCGGAAGTTGCGTCACTTTTTGACGTTATTTTGCGCCAAAAATGTCGGCGTTCCGGATGTGGCGTCATTTTTGGCGCCAAAAAGCATTTAGGCGCCAAATAATGTGGGCGTCTTATTTGGCGCGAAAAAATATGGGCGTCACTCTTGTCTCCACATTATTTCAGTCTCATTTTTTATTGCTTCTGGTTGCTAGAAGCTTGTTTTTTGGCATTTTTTCCCATTCCTGAAACTGTCATTTAAGGAATTTGATCAATTTTGCTTTATATATATGTTGTTTTTTCTCTTACATATTGCAAGATGTCTCACGTTGCATCTGAGTCAGAAGATACTACAGGAAAATCGCTGTCAAGTGCTGAATCTACCAAAGCTAAGTGTATCTGCTGTAAACTTTTGGTAGCTATTTCTCCAGCTGTTTGTATTGATTGTCATGACAAACTTGTTAAAGCAGATAATATTTCCTTTAGTAAAGTACCATTGCCTGTTGCAGTTCCTTCAACATCTAAGGTGCAGAATGTTCCTGATAATATAAGAGATTTTGTTTCTGAATCCATAAAGAAGGCTATGTCTGTTATTTCTCCTTCTAGTAAACATAAAAAATCTTTTAAAACTTCTCTCCCTACAGATGAATTTTTAACTGAACATCATCATTCTGATTCTGATGATTACTCTGGTTCAGAGGATTCTGTCTCAGAGATTGATGCTGATAAATCTTCATATTTATTTAAAATGGAATTTATTCATTCTTTACTTAAAGAAGTCCTAATTGCTTTAGAAATAGAGGATTCTGGTCCTCTTGATACTAAATCTAAACGTTTAAATAAGGTTTTTAAAACTCCTGTAGTTATTCCAGAAGTTTTTCCTGTCCCTGATGCTATTTCTGCAGTAATTTCCAAAGAATGGGATAATTTGGGTAATTCATTTACTCCTTCTAAACGTTTTAAGCAATTATATCCTGTGCCGTCTGACAGATTAGAATTTTGGGACAAGATCCCTAAAGTTGATGGGGCTATTTCTACCCTTGCTAAACGTACTACTATTCCTACGTCAGATGGTACTTCGTTTAAGGATCCTCTAGATAGGAAAATGGAGTCCTTTCTAAGAAAAGCTTATCTGTGTTCAGGTAATCTTCTTAGACCTGCTATATCTTTGGCTGATGTTGCTGCAGCTTCAACTTTTTGGTTGGAAACTTTAGCGCAACAAGTAACACATCGTGATTCTCATGATATTATTATTCTTCTTCAACATGCTAATAATTTTATCTGTGATGCCATTTTTGATATTATCAGAGTTGATGTCAGGTTTATGTCTCTAGCTATTTTAGCTAGAAGAGCTTTATGGCTTAAAACTTGGAATGCTGATATGGCTTCTAAATCAACTTTACTTTCCATTTCTTTCCAGGGTAACAAATTATTTGGTTCTCAGTTGGATTCCATTATTTCAACTGTTACTGGTGGGAAAGGAACTTTTTTACCACAGGATAAAAAATCTAAAGGTAAAAACAGGGCTAATAATCGTTTTCGTTCCTTTCGTTTCAACAAAGAACAAAAGCCTGATCCTTCATCCTCAGGAGCAGTTTCAGTTTGGAGACCATCTCCAGTCTGGAATAAATCCAAGCCAGCTAGAAAGGCAAAGCCTGCTTCTAAGTCCACATGAAGGTGCGGCCCTCATTCCAGCTCAGCTGGTAGGGGGCAGGTTACGTTTTTTCAAAGAAATTTGGGTCAATTCTGTTCACAATCTTTGGATTCAGAGCATTGTTTCAGAAGGGTACAGAATTGGTTTCAAGTTGAGACCTCCTGCAAAGAGATTTTTTCTTTCCCGTGTCCCAGTAAATCCAGTAAAAGCTCAAGCATTTCTGAAATGTGTTTCAGATCTAGAGTTGACTGGAGTAATTATGCCAGTTCCAGTTTCGGAACAGGGGATGGGGTTTTATTCAAATCTCTTCATTGTACCAAAGAAGGAGAATTCCTTCAGACCAGTTCTGGATCTAAAAATATTGAATCGTTATGTAAGGATACCAACATTCAAGATGGTAACTGTAAGGACTATCTTACCTTTTGTTCAGCAAGGGAATTATATGTCCACAATAGATTTACAGGATGCATATCTGCATATTCCGATTCATCCAGATCACTATCAGTTTCTGAGATTCTCTTTCCTAGACAAGCATTACCAGTTTGTGGCTCTGCCGTTTGGCCTAGCTACAGCTCCAAGAATTTTTACAAAGGTTCTCGGTGCCCTGCTGTCTGTAATCAGAGAACAGGGTATTGTGGTATTTCCTTATTTGGACGATATCTTGGTACTTGCTCAGTCTTTACATTTAGCAGAATCTCATACGAATCGACTTGTGTTGTTTCTTCAAGATCATGGTTGGAGGATCAATTTACCAAAAAGTTCTTTGATTCCTCAGACAAAGGTAACCTTTCTGGGTTTCCAGATGGATTCAGTGTCCATGACTCTGTCTTTAACAGACAAGAGACGTTTAAAATTGATTATAGCTTGTCGAAACCTTCAGTCACAATCATTCCCTTCGGTAGCCTTATGCATGGAAATTCTAGGTCTTATGACTGCTGCATCGGACGCAATCCCCTTTGCTCGTTTTCACATGCGACCTCTTCAGCTCTGTATGCTGAAGCAATGGTGCAAGGATTACACGAAGATATCTCAATTAATATCTTTAAGACCGATTGTTCGACACTCTCTAACATGGTGGACAGATCACCATCGTTTAATTCAGGGGGCTTCTTTTGTGCTTCCGACCTGGACTGTAATTTCAACAGATGCAAGTCTCACAGGTTGGGGAGCTGTGTGGGGATCTCTGACGGCACAAGGAGTTTGGGAATCTCAGGAGGTGAGATTACCGATCAATATTTTGGAACTCCGGGCAATTTTCAGAGCTCTTCAGTTTTGGCCTCTTCTGAAGAGAGAATCGTTCATTTGTTTTCAGACAGACAATGTCACAACTGTGGCATACATCAATCATCACGGAGGGACTCACAGTCCTCTGGCTATGAAAGAAGTATCTCGAATTTTGGTTTGGGCGGAATCCAGCTCCTGTCTAATCTCTGCGGTTCATATTCCAGGTGTAGACAATTGGGAAGCGGATTATCTCAGTCGCCAAACGTTGCATCCGGGCGAATGGTCTCTTCACCCAGAGGTATTTCTTCAGATTGTTCAAATGTGGGAACTTCCAGAAATAGATCTGATGGCGTCCCATCTAAACAAGAAACTTCCCAGGTATCTGTCCAGATCCCGGGATCCTCAGGCGGAGGCAGTGGATGCATTATCACTTCCCTGGAAGTATCATCCTGCCTATATCTTTCCGCCTCTAGTTCTTCTTCCAAGAGTAATCTCCAAGATTCTGAAGGAATGCTCGTTTGTTCTCCTGGTAGCTCCGGCATGGCCTCACAGGTTTTGGTATGCGGATCTTGTCCGGATGGCCTCTTGCCAACCGTGGACTCTTCCGTTAAGACCAGACCTTCTGTCACAAGGTCCTTTTTTCCATCAGGATCTGAAATCCTTAAATTTAAAGGTATGGAGATTGAACGCTTGATTCTTGGTCAAAGAGGTTTCTCTGACTCTGTGATTAATACTATGTTA